>NC_142595.1:13123700-13446200 GCF_965207765.1 Zootoca vivipara | reverse complement strand
TATCTAATAATGAAGTATATTTCTTGCTTTAGAACTATTGTTTTTAACACAAATGTAACTACCTAAGTTTTCTTTAGCTGATGGACACATTTTATATAGGAATATAATATGACATTTTACAGATTAGCGAACTCAGACAGAGATTGGCTTTAACACTTCATATTTTAGATTTGGATAAGTTATGCCAGGGACCAGACTTGCCATTAACTATTGGCAGTTCTATGCTGCTGTGTTAAATCAATGTGCAAGGGAAGAACCTTTGAGGTATGAGTGGGAATCTTAAGTATTTAGGTAGTTGGGACATAATTGTAGTGAAGCTTAGACACATGTGCAGTGCTTTTTGATAACTGAAATAAATTTGGCACCCACCCTCTGGACACGGAATTGATAATGGCAATAATATGCCCTTTTAAAATTCTTTTGGGGGGGCGGTATTTTTTGTTTTGATGAGAAAGGCCAGTGTAGCCTTTCCATATGTCCACAGTCTTCTGGACACATCACATGTCGTCCTTTGTCTGCATGCAAGCATCTACCTCAAAAGGTGGAGAGTGGGACTTTTCCATCCTTGGGGATTACTCCCAAGCCCACAGCATGTTATCTTGTCACTGCAGCAGCCCTTCACAAAATAAATAGCAATTTACAGGGAGTCTCTTGAAATGCTGCGATAGCCTCAGAACAAAGAATTCATCTGTTACTCTCCTGACAGCATTTACTCTGCAATTGGCTTTCTCAACCTTTTGGCTTGATTACCCTTTTTTTTGGTGGTTTGGTTTTCTTTCAATTTTTCATAGACAGAAATATGAGAGATTGGATTCTGGTACATTCATTGAAACGATGCAGGCGAGCAGGGGGAGAACGTTATTCAGTTCAATGGCCAAAGTAAAATCAATTAACACTAAAAGCTTAATGCACTGCAAATTCTTGGAAATTCAGTGCTGCCCTTTTAGCAGATAATTCAGAAGTTTTCCAGTACAGTATGCAGTTGACAAAATGCTATTGATGCCTCCCTTCATGGATCCGACTGCTCTTTGCAAAAACATTTGTTTGCACACGAGACAGAGAGGGTACCCTGCTTGGCTTTCTCTTGGCCCGGTGCTTCAAGGTTTGCCTGGATTTTTAATGTGTCCCTTCTCAGTGAGTCAGTTTGTGGGGTGTGGGGAAAATTGGCAAGCATTTTGTTCATACGAAAGCAGCCTAAAATGTTATATTAGAAGAGTTATCAAGGTGCAGTGGTAGGAGGGTGTTACATACCAAAATTGCTTTGTGACACATAGAGCAGGCATCCCCAAACTGCGGCCCTCCAGATGTTTTGGCCTACAACTCCCATGATCCCTAGCTAAGAGGTCCAGTGGTCAGGGATGATGGGAATTGTAGTCCAAAACATGCCTGACATAGAGGATTTGGAAGCAGCATTGTAAGATATGGGTCACTGTGTTTCTGCTGATAATTGGCAGCTTTTTAACACTACCAAATCACCTTGTTAAGAGAAGGGGCGAGGCAGGCAATAAGCTCTTGTTCTTCAGAAATAGCATTTAGCATGAACTCCTCCTCACTCCTGCAGGGATAAGATAGGAAAAGGAGGGAGTCTCGCTCTTCTGGTGCTGAAACAAGAGCAACAAAATATGGCATGCCATATGTTAAATGCCCTTTGCGTCTTTAATTAACACAATGCTGGTGTTTCTCCTACTTTTTGAAATATGTGGACCGGAGGATGAGTTTATTCTGGGCTTGCTACCCTTTTCCTTTGCAAGGGATCCAGCAGACCAGATCAGGCCTTTGTTTTCATTTCCACCTCCCATTTCCAACATGCACCATTTGATAAAGGAACAGCACTGGGACTGGCATGGTTGCAGCTACAGAGGAAGGTGGTGGCACAAGGTGGTTCATTAGAGGATGAGGGCTGACCTCCAGACAGTGGGCAGAGTGGCAGCCCCTAATGTACAGCAGCATGATGACATTCAGTGGGAGAATGTTTTGCTCCATGTCCCAGTTGTCTGTTTTCCTTGATCATTGCTTCATGGCGTCGTTCTGCTCCCTTGCTGTCCCCTCTGTTAGTATCTACTATATTTGTGCTGAGTTATTACACAGTGCTGATCGCAAGAAAGACTTTGCAGTAAACTCAAAGCCATCAGCTCGCTGTGATAACCATCAGCTCCCCACCTACCAATGCCTAATGAAAACCTGCCACTAGACTGAAAAGGTCATAAAGGAGCTTAGCATTTATCGTTATGGCAGTCAGTCTCATGGTTAAGAACTTGCCTCAGTATAAGTGGTGCCAAGACTTGACTTCATAACATATTCATGCCTGTTATGAGTTGCCTCTCAAACATGTGATATAAACACAGAGTGCCTCTGAGCCATGTGCAGAGTGCTTTTACTTGGCCTTTGAGGAAAACCCTGACATGCACCAGCATGTTTGGCATGCAAGCCTTGCTAAGAATGTGGCGCAGTTCTTAAAACCAGCTTATTCTTCCAGCACACATACACACACACACACACACACAGAGAGAGAGAGAGAGAGAGAGAGAGAGAGAGAGAGAGAGAGAGAGAGAGAGAGAGAGAGAGAGAGTCAAACCTCGGTTGTCAAACGTAATCCATTCCAGAAGCCTGTTCGGCTTCTGAAGCATTCAACAACCAAGGCGCGGCTTCCGATTGGTTGCAAGAGCTTCCTGCACTCAAGCTGAAGCTGCGTCGGGCGTTTGGCTTCCGAAAAACATTTGAAAACCGGAGCATTTACTTCCAGCTTTTTGGCATTTGGGAGCCAAAATGGAGCCGTTCGGGAGCCGAGGTTTGACTGTATAAGTTTTTCCCTCTTCTTACCATCTCTTCTTGTTTTACGCATAAAAGTGATTCCTCCCCTCCCCCCCCTTAAAGTTCTGCTTTAGGTGAGATTGCAGTTCAAGGCTACAAGATTTTCACACACGCGCCTATTCATTTCTGTGAATGCAACCTTCTCTGGGTAAATTAGGAAGAGCAGGAGCAGAACTAGGTCACTGCTTTAAAGGAGATAGTGTCTGCTGGCAGAGTTGCCCTTTTCAGGCCTACGCAGATTGGCCAGGGACTGGGAGTCCCACGATAGCAGCTGAAGCAGAAAGGGCAGGTGGTGGTTCTTCACAGATTGTAGCTTTGAATTCTCTATGAGCACCGATTAAAAAGCTGACATTCATTAAATTGCAGTTGTCGCCACGCTTTGCTCTGGATTCCAAAATGTGTAGACTGACGAATTCCTCTGATCCAAGGTCTTTGATAAGGGCGGGTAAAGAGGGTGTTTTTTTTTTTTGCAGAATCTAGTATGGTTGGAGAACAGCATTCCTGTGCCTCGCCGCAGGGCTTCAGCCATGCTGCCTGTCTATAAGCGATATCGAGAGCAATCAGAGAGATCTGGTGGGGGCAAAAAGCTCCCTACTCCCTTGCATGCCCCCAAAATGCATGCCTGTATTTTAAATACTGCCTATCTCTGTGGAGATGAGGAGTGCACCTGTAGGAGAACCCAATTATACAGGTCATTTGATACAGGTAAAAGATGAATCAAATCAAGACGAATGTGCAACAAGCTGAGAGTTCTGATGAGGCTCCAAAGCATGTCTGCCTATTTTGGTTGACTATAAGGTCACGGGCCAGTTTGAGGAATCTGGCTCATGTAATACACACCAGGAACAGGTAAAAAAAATCTATGTAAGTGTGCTACCCTGCACACCAACATTCATCCACTCCCTCTAGATATATCAGTAGAGTCCAAGACACAGTTTGCTACCAGGAGATAACCGGTTCATCCACACATTTCTAGGTAGCACAAGCAAGTGAGCCAATCGACACGGTGTCACAGATAACACACCACTTCCTTCCAGGTCACAGTAGCCAACATACCTCAGGATTTATTTATTTGTACCCCGCCCATCTGGCTGGGTTTCCCCAGTCTTCCCCAGCAGTATGTAGGTCACTTAAAACATTATAATGGGAGCACTCCTCACGATGTAGTGGGTGCTCTCTCCACACACCCCACTCTGCAATGACATGTTTCTGCTTCTTTGCTAATTTTGCATGAATGTGGGAGATGGTTTGAGGACAGTGTGCCTGGAAATGTCCCATCTGCTCAGTTTGGTACTGGCCTGGCAAGCACTGTGACTAATCTGGCAGAACTGGAGAGGAGTGGAAGACAAGTTGTAAAACAGTCTCTGGAAGACCATCTCGGGTAACAGAAGGGCTGTAGCTAATTGGAGGAGCACAAGGTTAATAACAGGTTAATCACAACATCTCCAGGTAGGCTCTGCCTGGAAACCTGGAGGGTCAGCGCAGGTTAGATGGACCAGTAGTCTGAATTCATATAAGGTAGCTTCCTATCTTCCTATGTTCTTAACAGGCACTGGAGAACATCAGACAGGAGCAAGGTTAGGACTCTGCCTACTCCACACTTTTAAAAAAAAATCCCGTAGAAATTACACAAGTTGGTCAAATTTGCATGATTTGCCTTATTTTGTGTACGTTCCATGAGGACTAGAAACTTCCTTTTTTTAAAGTGCCAGCTGAGATTCTCCGGAAGATGACTTCTGTGCCTGCTGCCACATTCTGTCGAATTGCACCGTGAGCCAGCCCTGAGCGGCCTGTAACAAACTCATGGTAAACAATGTTTTTAGTTCTTGCAGTTTTAAGAGGTTAAGAGCAGGCCATCTCAGTTAGTTGTGAAACTTCCTCCTTGGAAGATAAATTAGTGGTTTTCCTTTACAGCCTCTTGAGATCTGTTGGTTGATGCCAGTCACCTAGAGTGTGAGCTGTCGCTTTGTTTTAACGTTGTCTACCTTGCCTTGCATTCTCCCTCCAGGCCCCATGAAGAGGTCAAATATAGATTTCCCTCCCCATGTTATTTACCCCTTCAGCACCCTGTGTCATTCTGGAAGAATATCTCTTCATAAGTGCTGCCTCCTTGGCTTCAGATTTCCTATCCTCAATGCAGCCTTTGGTGACTGCAGTCACTTCCTTGCACATATTTGTGAAAGCAGGTGGCTTCCTTCATGTCCTAGTAACTCCACCCCTAAGGCTGACTCCTGTCCTACCTCTAAGATACGTAAAAGCCAGGGTGTTAGCAAGCTACAAAGATAATGATTTTAATTGAAGTTTAATGTCATACGTTGTTTTAATTCATTACTCTGATTTTGTATGAGCCCCATCCTGGTAAATATTTCTAATAAAATAAAATAAGGAAAGGCCAAAACAAATCACTTCACATTTACAGTGGTACCTTGGTTCCTGAACAAATCGGCTCCTGAACGTCACAAACCCAGAAGTAAGTGTTCCAGTTTGCGAACGTTTTTTGGAAGCCGAACTTCCATTTTGGCTGTCAGCATTGTTTCTGGGGCCAATCAGAAGCTGCACGCCTTGGTTTGCAAATGTTTTGGAAATCAAACACACTTCCAGAATGTGGAAGTGTGCATGCACACGAAAGCTCATACCAAAATATAAACTTAGTTGGTCTTTAAGGTGCTACTGAAGGAATTTTTTTATTTTACTTCCAGAATGGATTGAGTTCGGGAACCAAGGTCCCACTGTATACGGCTTATAAGAGCACACTGAAATTGCTGAACTCTTACAACAATCCTGTATACTAGTCTATGCATTTATTCCCTCCCCCACCCCCCCAAAAAAAAAAAGAATAAGAAAAAAGAAAGAAAAACCGTTCCAAGGTCACATCCTCAGTTCATAGCATAGGCAAGATTTCAGCTGGGAACTTTGCAACTTGGTTGTTCTGTCTCGTAGCGACTGTAACCCACAGACTGGGTTGAGCAACATTTGCCTGGGAATTTGAATACCTTTTCTAGCCATGACCTAGATCAGGCATCATTAACTGGTAGGCCACAGGAAGAAGCTGAGCTCTGCAATGAGTTACTGGCAGTAACCAGACTAAAGGTTTGGGAGAGGATCTGAGGGCAGAAATGCCTTTTCTTCCTCCTTCACCATTGTATCCTCACCACAAGACTGCATAAGAACAGGCAATGAGGAGGCATTCCTGTTGAGAGGGGAAATACCAGTCCTTTCCATTCTTGCACTGATTTCCTTGTACTTGGAGCCCAGCAATGTAGATTGGGGGTGGGGGAGGCAACTCCCAAACAGTCTGGTCAGGAGTGGCCCTGTCCCCAGTCTTAAAAGCTGGCATCCACTGGCCTAGGAAAGAGAAAAAAGAGACCGTTTTGAATATTTAAAAGGGTCTTGCAAAAAAAGAAGAAGAGCCCTTGTTTATATTACTTACTTCTGGCAGCCTTCCCCAATCTGGTGCCATCCAAATGTTTGGGATTTCAGCTTTCCTAAACCCTGACAGTGGGCCATGCTGGCTGGGGCAGATGGAAGGTGTAGTTCAAAACACCTGGAGGGGTACCATATTGGAGCTGACTATTGGCTATTGTTCATCTTGTTCGCTGAGATTAGAGCAAGAAGCTGTTGGGTGATGTGATGCTGATTTTGCTGGAATAGCGTAAGCGAAGATTCAAAGCTTCCCGGACCCTGAGATCAACTTCTGAGGCCCTCCTTTGTGTTCCTCCTCCTTGAGAGGTCCGGAGGGTGGCAACACGAGAACGGGCCTTCTCTGCAGTGGCTCCCCGTCTGTGGAATGCTCTCCCCAGAGAAGTTCGTCTGACACCTTCACTATACACCTTTAGGCGTTAGGCAAAAGCGTTCCTTTTTAACCAGGCCTTTGGTTGACCTGATTGACATCCTATACCCTTTTAAAATGTGACTCTTTTTGCGGGGTGTGTGTGTGTTATTGTCCTTATTTTGATTTTATATATTGTGATCTTTTCTGTGAACCGCCCTGAGACCTCCGGGTATAGAGCGGTATATAAATTCATTAAATAAATAAATAAATAAATAAACAAACCATGAAAACATTACAGACAAGTATGAAATAAAAACCACACAATCAATGATGAAATTGGTAACATCAGTGATAGCCCAAATAGCCACAATCCAGAACAGCTTTCATGTTCCAAATGCCTGGGCAAACAGAAAACTCTTCAGCTTACACATAAAAATATCAGAAGTGGGGGCAGATTTGATTTTCCCCAGGAGCTGGTTCTATAACCAGGGTGCCTCCACCAAGAAAAGGTCCTGTCTCATGCCACCACCCTCCCAGCTTCTGCTGTAGATGGGGACAACAATCAGGGCCTCTCCTGCTGATCATAATTCCTGGGCCAGTTGGCAGTCGGAAAGATATTTGGATCCCAAATAATTCAGATCTTTATAGGCTAATAGCAAGGCACTGCCATACATAATGAGTTAGGAATTGCACCACATGTTTCTACTACATCCTGGGCGTACCTGGAGGTGTGCAGGGGAACAGCTAGCTTAAAGGTTGCTAGCTCAGGCATCGTGGTTGAGAGGTGGAATGTGGCTGCAGTCCTGATCAACAAAGAGAGATGCACAAGCATTCTACTCCTTCCAATGCTTATCTACTAAAACGTCAGCTTTGGGGCTGCCATAGTGCCCTCTTTTTTGGGATGGGCCTAGAGCAGGCATCCCCAAACTGCGGCCCTCCAGATGTTTTGGCCTACAACTCCCATGACCCCTAGCTAACAGGACCATTGGTCGGGGAAGATGGGAATTGTAGTCCAAAACATCTGGAGGGCCGAAGTTTGGGGATGCCTGGCCTAGAGCCACTTAGCTGATGCTGCTCTTAACTAACAGCTAGTAATCATCATCATCAGATTTTATTGGTCAGCTAAATACAGGTTATAGCCAAGAACAAACAAACAAAAATCGACACAGAAACCAATTCAGGCTGGTGACCAATAGCCATTATTTTATGTATTTCTTTTTGGTTGGTTGGTTTTTGCTCTCTTTATCCAAGATTATTTGGAGAGGGCGACTGAACTTTCCTCTAACCATTCAGTAAAATTAAAGTTAAAGGTTCCATATCTTCCCATTGCCACTAAAAGCCCTGATGAGTGTCTGTCTTTTGAATGGCTCTTAAGAGATGCCTGGGTGTTGGCAAGTTGCTCATGGAGAGAAATCCCCAAAGATGTGAAGCGGATGTTGGAGACATGAACCCTGAAGACACTTTGTGACCTGCCCTCCTTGAATGGATTTACTATTCAGATGGGTTGTATGCAAAATGGGCATGCTTGTCGTAGGCTTTGGGCTGATGGAAAAAAAAACCAGTACCAGCTATGCACTTACATGAATAAAACTGCTCAGTTTGGTGGTTCTGTGATCGGGTTCCAGATCTTGCAGTGCTTCCAGAGGGAAGCTTTCTGCAAGTGTGCTGGGTCAGCGGCGTCCAGTCTGCCCTATGCCCTCAATCCACCCAAAGATCACCTTGTGCCAATAGCTGCATCTCCCAACAGCTGCAAGGTTTTTGTGAGCAGCGGAGCAAAACGGAGCACAAAACCAGCAACTTGTATCCCCGAGCTCCTCTGCTAGAAGGTACTGCTTTGTTCTGGGGGGGGGGGGATTTCCTGTCCCACGTCCTGCTTAGCGAGCGTTAGATGTTGCAGGAAGAAGTCACCCGCAAGTGTGTGTGTGCATTTTCCAAATGAATGGTGTTGTGCTTGCAGAGCTGTGGAGACGAACGAGGATTGCAAAACGCTGCTCACGTTGGCGTTCCCTAATACTAATAAGCGATCGGTTTTAAATTTGGCTCGTAAGCAGGCATCCCTAGAAGAGGCAGCAGGCTCTAGCCCCACCCCCACCCCCCAGCCAAATAAGAGCATGCATGACAGTCACATCATCTGGTTGGCTGGCAGTGATGCACTGGCTAATATCCAGGTTACTATGGTGACCAGGACCAAGAGAGTTGTAGTGTTTGAAAGCAGTGGTTTCTCCCTTCAGAAACCCTCCACCCCTCTGCTTTTTCTCCCGCACAGACTGTTTCTCTTCTCTTGTTTCTTCCGTGGAACCGTGTGAGTAATATTCTAGCTGAAGTGATCTCTGGCTTGTCACGTTTCTTCCATTTTAAACCACCTCTCCATGACGTTGAAGCACGCTGGGCGCAAAATGGAACGCGAGCAGCACCATTTGCCCACGTGCAAGTAACTCTGAAATCCTTAAGCTAGAGCAGGGGCCAGCAACCTTTTTCAGCCGTGGGCCAGTCCACTGTCCCTCAGACCATGTGGGGGGCCGGACCATATTTTGGAAAAAAATATGAACAAATTCCTTTGTCCCGCAAATAACCCAGAGATGCATTTTAAATAAAAGCACACATTCTACTCATGTAAAAACACGCTGATTCCCGGACCATCCGCGGGCCGGATTGAGAATGTGATTGGGCCGCATCCGGCCCCCTAGCCTCAGCTTGCCTACCCCTGAGCTAGAGCTTTCCAAGACCCACTTGTGGACTTACGGTAATGAGTAAGCCTAGCAGTATAGCTCCCTGGGTCTGTTAACCTTTGAGGTAAAGAGGACTCTGAGATAATCTTTTCTGTTTTCAAAGCAGAGTTTTACAATCACATATCCAATGTTGTTGTTGTTTAGTCATTTAGTCGTGTCCGACTCTTCGTGACCCCATGGACCATAGCACGCCAGGCACTCCTGACTTGCACTGCCTCCCGCAGTTTGGTCAAACTCATGTTCGTAGCTTCGAGAACACTGTCCAACCATCTCATCCTCTGTCGTCCCCTTCTCCTAGTGCCCTCAATCTTTCCCAACATCAGGGTCTTTTCCACGGATTCTTCTCTTCTCATGAGGTGGCCAAAGTATTGGAGCCTCAGCTTCACGATCTGTCCTTCCAGTGAGCACTCAGGGTTGATTTCCTTAAGAATGGATAGGTTTGATCTTCTTGCAGTCCATGGGACTCTCAAGAGTCTCCTCCAGCACCATAATTCAAAAGCAGCAATTCTTCGGCGATCAGCCTTCTTTATGGTCCAGCTCTCACTTCCATACATCACTACTGGAAAACCAGTTATCCAATACATAACATAAAAACAAGATTCCAAGGAATCTTCTGGACTTCCCTCCTCCCCTTTGTGGGTCCTATTGTTAATCATTTCCTCCTACATCTTTTATGATTAATCCAAATCTTTCATATCTCCATTATGTCCAAAATTCACCATTAAACTACAAGTGCTATTCCAGTCCTGCTAACAGTTTTAACTATTTACAGTGGTTTTTAAGATAAATGCTAAATTCTCCCTATTCCTTATTAAAAATTTGGTCTTCCTTATTTCTGATACTTCCGGCCATTTTTGCCATTCCAGCATAGTCCATCAACTTGATCTGCCATTCTTCTCTGGTAGGCATTTTATCTTCTTTCCATCTCTGGGCTAGTAGCATCCGCGCAGCTGGGGGTCGCGTACATAAATAGCCTTTCTGCCCCTTTGGGATTTCGGATTTCCAGGATTTGTCCCCCATTCTTTGTGAGCCGACCTTTTGAATCTGGACCTGCCTTTTCTGTTTGGGACCGTCCCTGAAGCACTGAGCTCTTAGTTACGGTTTGGAGTCTGAAGCAGCGTTTCACAAGCCAGCTTTCAAAAGCCCTCTGTTGTCCGGAACATTGCTGCTACAGTCACTGCCTTCACAGGGGACTATGACCCCAGATACATACATGGCCCCAGTTGGCATTAAAAGGTGTAGTGAGAGGGACCTGTGGCACAAACCAGAAAAGTAAATACTGCTTGTTTTTCATGGTTAGACCCTCGCTGTTTGTTTTTATTAAAAGGGGGAAAGAAAAAACAGCTTCTGTTGCTCACATTGGATGAATCATTTCTGCAGCCTTTCAAGAGCAGAGGTTACTGAACTGGTCTGTGGGCATGAGGCTGTCTGCAAATGACTTCCTGTGAAGTTTTGATGAAACTAGCTCTCTTGCTATTTCTGCTTCTTGTTCCAATAGGCAAGTGTACCCTGCGTGCTCGCGCACAGTTTTGTACTGGCAGCCAAGATTCTGAATGTGTATATGTTCACTTATTTTGCATATTTCTGCTTTTGCTGTTTTATTTTAAGCCCCTATCCTCGAGATGGGGAAGTTCAAGCTTCCCCTTGTATTTAGACAGCTTCTTACCACCTCTGGGCTCTGAAGCTTTGAAAAAGTATCGCCAACCTTCTTTCACATCTAACTTTGCAGGCATGAGGACTAGAAATTGAGTGATGGGATGTTAATGAGAACAGAGGTGCTCGGGATGCTGAATTCTGCAGCCGACCCAATTTCATGTCATCTCCCCTCTCCCCCCAGCCTTGACAGAATTGTGGAATTCAGGCATGTCCTCTACGTGCCAGAGTGAAAAACAAAGAACATTGTGAACTGCCCCTGGGAAAGTGTTGTGTTTTAAGATGATATGGAAAGTGCTTTCCTATGTTAGTCAAGCTGCGTGAAACTGATTCTACACCAACACACACCTTTGTGCACCTTAGCTATGTTGCAAGACCAGTGCCCTAGCTTGCTATAACAGTATCCAAAAGTGATGGCAACCACCTTTTGATAGACTCATCCCCACCTAGCCTCTTGGGCTTGCCGATCTGAAGGTCAGCGGTTCGAATCCGCATGACGAGGTGAGTTCCTGTTGCTCTGTCCCAGCTCCTGCCAACCTAGCAGTTCGAAAGCACACCAGTGCAAGTAGGTAAATAGGTATCTATCTGCGGCGGGAAGGTAAACGGCTTTTCTGTGCACTCTGGTTTCCTTCACGGTGTCCCGTTGCGCCAGAAGCAGTTTAGTCATGCTGGCCACATGACCCGGAAAGCTGTCTGTGGACAAACGCCGGCTCCTTCGGCCTGAAAGCGAGATGAGTGCCGCATCCCCATAGTCACCTTTGACTGGACTTAACCGTCCAGGGCTCCTTTAGCTTTACCTATACTCCACCATACCACAAATCTCAAGGGTCAATTAGTCAAATGTGATCAGGCGATGGGAGAGGAGAGCTAACTATGAGTGAGAGGGAATGATGTTGATTATGGAACCTCTGGTGATATAACAAGAAGCAGAATTTGTTGCAGTGCCGTTTGTAAAAGCATATCCAACAGCTACATTCTTGCTCAACCAAATGAAGGGGAGGCATGTACTTGAGAGTATAGAGCAGGCTTCCTCAAACTCTGCCTTCCAGATGTTTTGAAACTACAATTCCCATCATCCCTGACCACTGCTCCTGCTAACTAGGGATCATGGGAGTTGTAGGCCAAAAACATTTGGAGGGCCGAGTTTGAGGAAGCCTGGTATTGAGTATTGTTCTCTCTTACTCACACACCCACCCACCGGTGATTCACATTGTAAATGCATCCACAAGCACCTGTGATCTGCTTTACCATGTGTTCATTTGGGTCTGCTAAGGCACGGCAAAAATAGCAAATTAATCAGGGATTTTCAATGCAACTCGCTGTGGCGTTAAGTCAAGAAGTATTAAATACCTGGAAGACTTGGCCTCCTGTCCCGATGGCACCCTGACGTGACAGCGATCAGTGTTGTGCATCGTCTTTCTTGTTTGTTAATCTTGACCCTTTTCCTTTCTTTTCTTTTAAAAAAGCAGACTAATATTTAATATTAGTGGCACAGCCCTGAGCATGTTTATTCAGCAGACAGTCACATACGGGGCTTACTAAGCACTCCTTGGTCCTTTCCCTAAAAAGTAGGGGGGGGGGCAATTAAGTTTCTGCTGGAAAGCGTTGGCAGAAAATAATGAATTGGTGTGATAGTTTAGGTTTCCCAAAGAAAAAGAAATTTGGCAGTGTTTTGGGGATTCTGTTTCCATTTTTCAGTAAGTGATACAGGACCTTTAAAAACAAACAGATTTCAGCATTTGGGCATATTCATCTTGCCAGCTGCACTTTCAGCTCCTGCATTTAAAATTATCATTAGCTGTCTTTCCTGTAAGGGAAACAAAACTGCATTATTACACTCATAAAGCGGGGAAGATTCTTAAAACCCAACATGCAAATTACTCAAGTTGCCGAATGTCCTCCACCCCCACAATGGAATTTACATTTTTTAAAAAAGCTGAATAACAGCTTAAAATTAAATATTCTGTTTCTCTTTGCATTAAATTTCTGGAAATTCTTTCCCCCTGGACAGCATTGTCAGAAAGACTGTGAACTCTCTTTATTTAAGCCTGACATTGAAGCCAAGGGTTGTGTTTTTGGGTTTTGTTTTTGTTTTTGTTTTTAACAGGGCTGTTTTATGGGATCTGATTTTTCATTCTGGGGTGGAATTTCTTCTGTGGGGCTTCTAAGTTGGAGTGTTAGGAGAGAGCAAGGCGGTGAAGGAAGGACACAAGTCTCGCCCACACGACGTGAGCAAAGGAGTTGGCCCTCTTCTTACCTCCATCAGGAACGATTTTTTAAAATACAGCAAAGTAGTCTGGAACTCATTCCGTTGGAACAGCTGCATTAGAAAGCTGTTTGCAAAAATGATTGCAGTCTTTGTGTTGCTCTTGGGTATAAAGCATTGATGTGCTTCATTCCTTGAAATTAAAAACCTTTTTTAATTTTTTTTAAAAAGCTCAAAATATGGAAATAGTGCAAATCTCAAAAATGGGTTTGTGATAGAGGGAACTCCATCAGGTCACAGAGGGGACTCTCTATACCTAAGCCTGGATGAGTAGCTCGTATCTACGCACCTTCCCTGGCCCCATCCCAAAGAATGCACAAGTTGCCCTCCCTTATAGCCTTTCCAGAACCATGGCTAAAGGAGTCGGTGGTTCTTTTTCTTCATTTGCATGATCCGTTCTAATCTTGGCCGTTAATCACGGCCTCCCGAGCTGTTAGGAGGTGGTGGAGCAGATCTTACAAGTTCAAGGTGGCCTTTCTTCTCCTCTTCACACACATTGAAGTCTCTTTCTTTAATGCGTTTTTCTCCTCCCCGCCCCCCTCTCTCTCGCCCTGCAGTGAGAAACGCCGCCTGCAAGTCAGCGTCGCCAATCCGGTCCAGTGCAGCATGCATGGTCGGAAATGCACCATCTCCGTGGAAACCAGAATAAACCAATCAGAGCCAAACTTCACCAAGGATCGGTCAGGCTTCGTTCTGTGTGTGCCTGGAAATTAGCATTGCTTCTGCTAGGGGAGGGCTGTGGGGGGGGGGAGGTAGAGAGAGACTCCCCCTCTAAGCAGCCTTCCTTTCCTCTTGTGCCTTGAATCTTGCATGGGGGTGGGAGGAGGAGGAGGACGGTTGTAAAGATGTTTGTCTGTGACACACATCTAGACAGCTCTAAAGCTACACTGAGCAGGAGCTTAAAATAGCCCTCCATTGTGCTGGCTATAAATTTAGAACTGGCTCCCATGCTGTGTTTTAGCAAAGTGCCTTTTATGAATGGATATATGTATATATGCTCTCCTCCTCCTATTCCCCCCCCCAATATCTAAGATGGTTGCGTAATTAATCCTTGGGACTCCAAAGCCTTCTATGGGAGGGAATAGGAGGGGGGGCGGGAACCCCTTTGGATTTCATGCAGGCCTTAATTTTAAAAGTGATCTGTACTTAAAAAGAGGTGGGCTTTCCATAGCACAGGGTCAAGGGGCTGGCAGCAGCTTCCACAGAGTTTCCCCAGCCCCTTTTGTTCCAAAGAGGTTATGCATGAGAGGAACGCCCCCCCCTGGCCACGGTTTGCCCACTTAGTGCCCTCCAGATGTTGTGGACTCCCAGCTCCCATCATCCCCAACCATTGGCCCTACTAGCTAGGAGTCTCGTCAACATCGGACGGCAGCATGTGGACTGCCCTTGCCCTAGGTCAGGCTTCCTCAACCTCGGCCCCCCAGATGTTTTGAGACGACAGTTCCCATTGTCCCTGACCACTGGTCCTACTAGCTAGGGATCATGGGAGCTGAAGGCCAAAAACATCTGGAGGGCCGAGGTTGAGGGAGCCTGCCCTAGGGCTCGTCCGATGTTGACGAGACTCCTAGCTAGTAGGCATTAGCCATTGCACCCTGGAAAGGGTGTCCTTGTTTGGCATTAGCTGCTTCGCTGCAGTGCTAGCGTTGCACCCGGACACCAACAGACAGGTGGAAAGAGCACCAGCTTTAAAGTATGTCTGTTATATCTTCAGGGGGGGGGGCTCCCCTGTGTGCATGACTTGGCACAGATTTGCCTTCGCCAACGCTGCTGTTAGTGCAAGCGCTGGAGCCGATCGCTTAGGCCAGCTCACAGTGTGCTTTATCCGAGCGGCTGGCATCATTCTGGCCAGTGTGTCCTCATAGTTAGTTGCCTTTTGTCCAGCTCTCCGGCTTTCCGCTGGGTAGCAGGCACAGCCTCGTTGACGAGCTTTATTTTCTTCTCATGCCAAAGTTGCTGCGTTTTGCTTGACGCCGAGCGCTTCCAGCGTCTCGAGGCGTGGGCCGAGACGCACCATGCTGGAGCACTTGACAACAAGGCCCACACCAAATAAGCAAAATACCAAATAAGTAAAATGAAGTAAATTGGGGGGGGGGACCAAGCCTGACACTGCTGGTCAGGTCAGGATTCCTTGACTTTGTGATTGCTCACAACCCAGGTAGGAACATTGAATGGTTGATCGGTTGAATCAGGTTTTCTTAAAGCATGGGAATGTAGCCCTTCCCAGATTAATGGGTGGTGGAGCAAACTGGCTTGTTCCTGGGGAGCAAGTCCCCACCACCGTCATATTGATGGACAAAGTCCTTATTACCCAGTTCCCAGCCATTCTGGCTGTGCTGTTTCCCCATCTTTGTGGTCCAGCTTTCCAGAGAAGGGGACCACCATCTAGGTCCCTTTCCTTGCTTGTTTTATGGCTAGCCTGGAAGTGGCAAGATCCCACCCTTTTAACATTTTAAAGTATTTTTTGGTAGAAGTGCCCAGAGGCTGGGGGGGGGGTAAATACCGTATGAAGCCTTTAACGTGTCCCCCCCCCCACTGCGTTTATGGCATGTATGAAGTCCATTAGCCATCCCCTGCGTTCGTTCCAATGAATGCCAGGCACATCTATGCTGAACGGCCCATCGTTTCTTCTGAAAAGAAAGCGGGCTCTTGACTGGTCTTGTAAACTCGACCAAATGTTTGCACTCTGTTCCCTGTTGCAAGTAGCGAAACGGACCTGTCCCCACTCGCCCCACCCCCACCCCCACCCCAGCGTCTTCCTCTGCTTCTCGGTTAATTACTCAAAAGCCTTCCAGCTCTCACTTTCATAGCAGCCAAATTAGCCAAGGAAACTTTTTAATTAGCACTTTCATACGGTGCCCCGGCATAATTGCTGCATTTGAATAATGACAGAGACCAGCCCTCCAAACCTCGGATGAAGGGTGGTTTAGAAATTTAAGAAATGCAAAATAAATAAGCAAATTGTATGATAAGGAAGTCTCTCCAAATCTGTAAGACTGGCTATGTCACGTGCTATGAAGTATTTGTCTCGATTTAAATGAATATACAGTATTTGTGGCCTTTTCTGTTGTGTGTATGTGTGTGAGTGAGAGAAAAGAGAGAATTTCTCAGTTTTATCTATAAATTAACTATTCCTTAATTGTATGTTTGATTTTTAAGCCTGAGGGAATAATGGAATGAACATTTTAAAATTTAGTTTATATAGAAATGTGGGCAAGCACCCTTGTTATAATTGAAATGTATTTTTGTTTACATCATTCATTGCAATAAATAAAAGAAGTATCATTTATACCCAATCATGCTGTCTCTTTTTGTATTTGGGAAGCACACAGAAATCTTTTAGGGCCACAGCAGCTTTTGCATTACTCTGAGTCTAACTCTGTAACACTTTTTCTTTTTAATTAAAGCTTCTAGTCCTCAAGACTGCATAGCAACTAACCCACAGGCACAGGGTTGGAGGGAACACTGAAGAATAGTGAACATGTTACTTAGGAAGATGCTGCCTTAGACTATTTTTTGGAAAGATGGGAGTGTAAATATTTCAGATAAGTACATAAAATAAATATGTGGCTGTGAGTTAAGTAATGCATATGATTGCTCCCAACAAACTACCTAATTCAGCACTTTGGACTCCCAGCCATTTCTCTTGCACTGCTTTTATGTGTTCCCAGCCTGCTCCAGTTTTCCAGTACTCCCATCTCTGACAGATTTCAGGACCAAGTGAAATTTGCAGCAAGACAATGCGCTTAAGGAAATGGCCTTTTTCCAAAGACATATTACTGTGTTTGCTTTGGTAGTAGTATCTGTAGGTCATCCTTTAAGGCTCTAAACCAGGCATCCCCAAACTCTGCCCTCCAGGTGTTTTGGGACTACAATATAATAAGAAGAAGGAGAAGAAGAAGGAGAAGAAGAAGGAGAAGAAGAAGGAGAAGGAGAAGAAGAAGAAGAAGAAGAAGAAGAAGAAGAAGAAGAAGAAGAAGAAGAAGAAGAAGAAGAAGAAGAAGAAGAAGAAGAAGAAGAAGAAGAAGAAGAAGAAGAAGAAGAAGAAGAAGAAGAAGAAGAAGAAGAAGAAGAAGAAGAAGAAGAAGAAGAAGAGGTTTATTATTTATACCCTGCCCCATCTGGCTGGGTTTCCCCAGCCACTCTGGGCGGCTTCCAACAGAAAAATAAAATACAATAATCTATTAAACATTAAAAGCCTCCCTAAACAGGGCTGCCTTCAGATGTCTTCTAAAAATCTGGTAGCTGTTTTTCTCTTTGACATCTGATGGGAGGGCATTCCACAGGGCGGGCGCCACTACCGAGAAGGCCCTCTGCCTGGTTCCCTGTAACTTCTCACAATGAGGGAACCGCCAGAAGGCCCTTGGTGCTTGACCTCAGTGTCTGGGCAGAACAATGGTGGAGGCGCTCCTTCGGGTATTCTGGACCGAGGCCATTTAGGGCTTTAAAGGTCAGCACCAACACTTTAGGCAACCCCCCCCCCCCATTTTCTTATTTTTGAGTCCCCCAAAATGGGGGGGGGGCGTCTTCTACGCAGGAGTGTGTTATTACACACAAAAAAATATGGTACATAGCAAGGTCCCATGGACCTTTGCAGCTTTGCTTCTCTTTCTTGCTAACTACGCTGGGTGTGGCCTCCAGTTATCCCATATAGATCAGGGGTGTCCAACTGATTGATCGGGATCGAGTAGTCGATCCCTGGGAGGTTCTGTTTGATTGCTGTCGACCGCGGGCTCCTTTTTGTTAGCGGTGCCATAAGAGCATCCGGGGCTTGCTGATCAGAAGGTCGGCGGTTCGAATCCCCGCGACGGGGTGAGCTCCCGTTGCTCGGTCACTGCTCCTGCCCACCTAGCAGTTCAAAAGCACGTCAAAGTGCAAGTAGAAGGTAAACAGCGTTTACAGCGGGAAGGTAAACAGCGTTTCTGTGCGCTGCTCTGGTTCACCAGAAGCGGCTTAGTCATGCTGGCCACATGACCTGGAAGCTGTCTGCAGTCAAATGCTGGCTCCCTCGGCCTGTAGAGCGAGATGAGCGCCGCAACCCCAGAGTTGTTTGCGACTGGACATAACGGTCAGGGGCACCTTTACCATTAAGAGCATCTGGCCCCACCCCTTCACCCTGCCCTCCATTCGTGCATGCTCACTGGAGCGGAAGATGGAGTTTTCGCTGTGAGTCAGATTGTTTCCTTAGTGATCTTTCTCCTCTACTAAAATTCTTCACTTCCCTCTCTAAAATGGAGCTTCCCTCCCTAAAAAAGCTCAACAACTTTGGCCTGATCGCAGTCTCTTGGGAGTTGGACGTCCCTAATATAGATGAATTGGCATTTCCTTCTTCGCCGGTTGGTTTGAGACAGGGATTGCCGATGGGTGCAATAATGAACACTCAGTAGAGTAAACAAGGGAAACCGGACTGAAATGCCCCTGAAGATGTGGGAAAATAATATCTGGGATACAACAATGTCTGAGCATCTTGCCAGACACAGTTATGCCATATTAAAGGCATAACATAAAGAAATGCAAACCCTTTTAACTGTGTTAATTACCACCAAATCAAGTCCTTGTTAGGCCAACTGCTCAATCTTCTCGGTGGAGAGACTATGGTAAGGAATGCATTGAATGTGTAAGCCTTATGTCTAAAGTCAATGGGTGTCAGCGACCATGCCGCAGAGGGCTGCACAGATGAGGAACGCCAGGCCCCTCCCCCTCCCCCTGCTCCCAATTCAGGATCCTGAATCTTCCCATGAGCAGGAGGACAGTATAGATTTGGAGCAGTGGTTTCCAGAGGGGCACAGTTCAGAAGACAAAAGTTGGGAAGAACTGGGTGGTGAACAGCTAGGAGAGGAAGACCTTTATGAGAGAGAGTCAACAGATACTCTCTCGCTGGAAAGCCGACATCCGCCCAGCCCCAAGGTCATGACAGCAGATAAGGTGGCAGCATAGAAAGCAAAATGGTTGCGAGATCAGGTTGCAAGACGAGGAAGTGACGGGTGACTCGGAGGGGAAGTGGGTGTAAACCTTAATTGGGAGCACTCTTACTCCGAGAATGGACTCTTTGTTATTTCGCTGTGATCATTAAAATATCTTTAAATGGTAAGAGACTATTTTTGCTTTGTTCTGCTTATCCACGGCCAAAGGAAGCCGCTTCCCCAAAGCCTGACAATGAATAGAACAAACACCATTTGTTGCTGCTAAGATGCTGCAAAGTCTTTAATGGTTCTTGTATTTGTATTTTTTTATAAACCCATAAATGTTCATTGTTGTTGTTTAAAAAAGCCCAAGGGTTAGGAGATAATGGACAGGATCCAGCAAAATGTGAGCAATTTTAAATCCACTTGATCTCAATGGAAGATGGATCTTTTTTTCAATGGAAGATATTCAGGCTGCAAACTCAATGGGGCTTTTAAAGCTTACAACTCTTGCTGAAATCACGGCAAGTTGTTTTGGTTGGAACACGCCCCACGTTTCTCAAGACCTTTATTGTAAAAGGGCGAACATGATGCAAACGTCTCTCTTTCAGATAAAAGGCTTCCCTCAAACACAGAGGGAAAGCCAGCAGCAGCCTCAATGTTAACTACTTCGTTTCTCGATTGCTTTTAAAAAAACCTAGCTTTCATTGTCACCTTAAGGAAGAATAACCCCAGTCCAGAAAGGGAGCCTGTGAAGGATGTCGAAAAGGGATTAGCAGCTAGTGCTTGTGAGCTCATGAAGAAGGAAAGCGCCCTCGGAGGCGAAATGTGCTTAAGGACTCTGCATTATTGTGTAGTTCTGAACCTTTTTTAAAAAAATCTCATTAGCTGGACTCTAGCAAAGGAACAAGACTGACTTCCTCTTCTGAATCTCCTTGTGACTCATGCACCATGTGATACCAGGAATGCCATTCACAAAGCTTGGTTTCCTTTCTCTTCCCAGTGAGAGACTGGCTCCAAAGAAGGAATTGCCCTCCCTGGGCCAATCCGTTTTCCTCTCCTGTCTCCCCATCCCTCCAAGACAACGTTGCCCCTCAAAACTACAATATGGAGGGGTGACTTCAGCCGTACATTGTCTACTTTTATTTTTATTTTTTGCTTTCTAAAAACTGGATTCCCGAGGGTCCACCGATGGGTGTTCTGAATGTGAAAAGCACACAAGGGCATATTTGAGATTTCTTCATAGTGAAGTCTTCCAGGTGGACTACAGCTCCCATCAACCCCCTGAAAATGCTTGGCTGGGGATAATGGGAGTTGGGAGAACAACTCTGTGTTTTACAGTGCCGATCTGCTTACAGAAACAAGTCCCGCTAGATTTAATGGGGCTTACTCCCAGGTAAGGGGATACACAGGTTTGTAGTCTTAAGTGATTCTAAGTGTGTGCTATTGGTGAATCGGATCAAGGTCTACCTAAACCAGCATCTTTTGTAAAAATCCTAGCAACCATCTGTCACGATGTTGTTGTCCAGTTCTGCCTACTCATTTTCTGCAGGATATTGCCTCCGTGGCAACCAGGAGAGAACCTGTGAACCATACTATACTTAACCTTGATTTAAGACCCTCTTGCGTTAAACCGCCTCCCTACAAGGCAAATCCAATTAAATTCCGATGGCTCTGTTATTTACAATTGTCTTCATTGTCTATCATCGCCTCCTGCCATCACACAACAGCATATGTTTTTTTTTAAAAAAAGAAATAGATATATAAAATAAAGCTCTGAATACCATCATGTAATGGATGGTCAGTGCATTTTATTTTTAATCAGCACAGTACAAAAATAAATAAAAATAAGGGGAGGGTGTTAAGTTACAGGCACACACAGCTCTGTGACAGTCTTGTCATATTTATAAACCTCACATACTTACAAACTCACTATAATACACATACATACAAAAAGGACAATTTATAAATTAATTTAAGTAATAATAAGCAATAATCATAATAATAATACCAATTTTGGTCAACAAATGTCTACAGAAGAGATTGCACACTAAAAAAAACAAAAACCCCAAAAACCTCAACATACACATACATGTAGAATTTAGCAGGTTTTCTGTTTGTTTGTTTGTTTTTCTTTTCCTCTTCTCCCCCCCCCTCCCACCCCACACATAAAATGTACAGGTATGGAGAATTTCAAGTGAAAAAAATGGCACGTTTTTTTTTCTTTCAGTTTTTTTTTCCTTTTGAAAAAAAAGAAGTAACAACGGTTTAGAACACAGCCGAACTCTTAAGAACTGTGTACAGTTGAGATTTGAAAAGGTCTAGAAGTCTCGAGATGAAAATATATTGATTTGAAGGACCTACGGGTAGGGCTTGTTGTGACAGTGGAGGGGAGGAGGGTGTGTGTGATGTGCTTGAAATTGTGTGTGCTTGAAATCTGTGCATGGCGATTTATCTTGCTTCTTTGTTTTTACAATCAGTTGTTCCAAGGTTTTGCCTTTTGTCAAAAGATGCAATGGAAAGCAATGATGAAAGAACAAAGGAAAGACAGACCTCTCCCCCCCCCTTTCGTATTTATTAGCATAGATTTTGTTCTAAAAAGTTACTTGTTTCGTATAGCAGCATGTTAAAACCCCATTCATTGCTCTTATTATGTACTCAAGTATATCAGTTGATCTTTTGTTTGCTGTTACAAAAATCCCAATAAATACACTGGATCCAGGACTCCAAAAAGAACAAGACAGGTTTTCGCACCAAGGGATATACATAGGTCTGTTAAGGTAGATCCCTCTGCAATGCAACTCATGGTTTGCTTACTCTGGAGTAAGCCTCACTGTCTTCAATGGGGCTTTCTCCCACGTAAGCATGCATAGGACTGCAGCCGCAACCTTCCAGAACCACGTTGATTAAAAGCTATAATTTCCCTTTTATATTGAAAAGAAAAGAAGGACAGTGTACAGAGGAGGAAGAATAAAGGTTTGGGGTTTTTTTTTTTAGGGGGGGGGTAGGAGAATTACTTATCCAGAGACAGGCTAGAATTTAGTCTTCAAGGTGTTCCAGGAGCCAGCGAAGAAGCTGAGCAAGGAACACCATACCGTAGTTGATGATGGGGGACTGAAATGAATTATGTGCCCATCCATTTTAGAGCAGCAAGAATGGTCATGCAATGAAGATCTATACACCCCCCCCCCCCGATTCCCCATTCACTGCGAAGGACCCAAAGCCCTCCCTCGCGACTCTAAGGCTCTCCTTCCCTATGGACCCAAAACATACGCTCTTAACAGTCAGTGTCTCGCTTTTGAATGGCTCAGATTTCGGCCTAGCTTTCGGAGGAGGCGATGGCAGGACCTGCTTAGCAAACCCAGCAGCCGTTTCATATTCACAAAATCTCAGCTCCTGTCTACCTCAAAGCCTCTCTCAGCTCAGACCTTTTTTCCTTTTGAAATTTCACAGCTTTTTTTCCCCCTGTTCCTCTTACATTTTTTTTATTATTTAAATAGTGCTCTGCTGCTTTGAAGTTAATTGCAAGCTACCCTATTCGACAACCGTTAAGTACAAGACAAGCTCCCCCTTCTGCCAGAATGCCAGCATCCATAACACCAGGATCAGAGATGGAGCCCCAAACGCTTTCAACTTGGCCTTTTGTCCAATAGCTACCCCAACACCCGAGAGTGTTTGAGCTTCTTTGTCCCCTCTGTTGTCCCACGGGAACATAAATACAGAGAAGATGACGTCCATTGTAAAGGAAGTTCACATCTTCAGCGGAATCCTAGACCCGGGACTATTGGCATTTAATACGGCATGTCATTAACTGAGCAAAATTCAGTGTATATTCCGGTGTCGTTGCACCCCCTCCCCACCCACATCCCCTGCTATTCTCTATATACATTTACCATCCCTGAAGCTTGCCGATCAGAATATTTTTTTTTCAACCTCTTCCTTTTTGAGAACCGGAGGGCTAAGCAAAATAAATTAAATTCCTAAGCACCGGAATAAATTTTTTTAGAGGACTACATCAAATGTTTCAGTGCCAGAAATAGGGGGGGGGGTGATACTGGAAAAAAAACATTAGGAGCTGGCATGCTTTTTAGAGAGACTAAAAAAGCAATATAAATCCCATAATATACTAAATGTGTGTCTATTCTGTATATGCTTCAGTTTTATATTCCCAAGCTGCTTTAGTCGCAATCTGTTCCTGAAATTGTAGTGTTTGCTGCGGATCTCTTTATTACATAGTCATCATTCTTTCCCCGCTTGGTACGTTCCCTCCCTCCCTCCCCCCCACCCCTCCCCCCTCATAAAATATTAAGATGGTTGGCTGGCTAAATAAATGACAAGGGATTTTCCATTTCAGGATGGGGTGGGAGGAATCTGTAACAAAGAATATCAGCTGTATATCGGGGTTCAGCACCAAATCATCTGGACAACAAATCGACTGGCACCAGCCTTACATTTTCCTGAAAAGGTTTATCTTGAAAAGGGACCATTATTCCAGCTGCTCAGAAGGCCTCAAACAGAATCATAGTCACTCTGATCTGAAGCAGCCAGTTTAAATACTGTGCAATAAAAAACAAAACTCAAAATGTATCAAACGTCCACCTAAATAACTTGCCAGCAAAATTAATACTAGGTGAGTTGAGTGCCCATTTCCTGAGGCCATCTTTAATCTCGGCCACCCATTCCATATTGGCTACATCGGCTTTCCTTTTTCCTTGGGTACTGTCACAGGAAATGACCCCCAAAATCTCACCTTTGCCCTTTGGCACGGATGTAAACCAAAGGGGCTGCCTCCCCCAGGGAAAGGCGGCGAGAGGGGAGACACACCCCAAAGGGCCTGCGATACGCCTGTCTTTTGCTTCCCCACTTCTGCTGGAGTGTAGCCACGTGCTTTCATGCAATAAGGGTCCCCTTTCCAGAGGCCAATACTGATTTGGTGTCATTTCGATCAGGCGAGTGCGCAAGATGGTGGAAAGAAAAAGAGGAGGCGGATCCCGTCCTTTGATCCCTTTTCCAGAACGCCAGGCTCTGCAAAATGCACTGGGTTGCCTCCCGCTTATCGTCTCGAGGACAGTAAATGCTATTTAGCCACCTCCGCAATCCACGGTGAGGAATTAAGAAGTGCAAGGTGGATCTCCCCTCCCCGGCTGAGGATCTCCAAGGCAAAAGCCAAGCGCCGAAGGGACGCTGCGGTCTTGCCAGCGTTGCACTTGGCTCTAGGCCCCACCTGCTCGCCCCCTCCTTGTTGACATTAAGGGCGAGAGGAAGCCACAGAAAACCAGGCAGGCAAGCCCTGACGTCACCGCTTCTCCTTTCCGAAATGTGTCTGTGTTTTGGATCCCAAAAAGCCAAGCCAATCGCGGTGGAGAAGAACGGAGGCTCAAGTGTCCTCTCTCAGGCTTGCCCATGCCCACCTTTTGTGTCCCGGTTTGTTTCGAAAACAAAAACAACATAAAAAGAAGGAAAAAATGTTCCCCCCTCATCCCAGCGGCAAGGGAGCCCGGAAGCTCACCGGTCCAGGCCAATGAGCAGCCTGTTCTTCTCTTCCTGGCTGCTCTCGTTCTTCAGGTCGGCAAAGACCTGAGTGAAATAGTGCGGGTCGGCGTTGATCTGCAACATTTTGGGGCTCATGAGGTTAATAATGGACAGGCAGCGATCCCAGAAGGCCTCCTTGCAGCTCTCCACCAGGAAGGGCTTGAGAGGGTAGGAGATCTCGTTGCCCATGTAGGAATAGGAGAGATAGAGGCAGGTGAGCAAGACAGCTTGCAGTTCATGGTCCGTGGCCACTTCGGAAGAGATGACGTCCCGGCAGAGCATGTACAGGAACACCACGTTGGCCGGGGTGATGAAGCCTTGGTCTTGCCAGCCTTGTAGGAGCAGGGACCGGTCGACACTCCGAAGCCAGAGGACCGGGTCGGTGGGCGATAGGTGCTTCAGCCGGTAGCATCGCCGGCAGAGGAACTCGCCCAGGCACCGAAGCAGCTCGCTGGTCGAAGCTTGGACAATGACCCTCTTGGGGGTGCCAGTCGAGTTGGTGTTGGGGTGGGGGGTCTTCTTGACGGAGGAGAGGTTGCTCTTGGAGGTGGAAATCTGGTTGTTGGGCGCCGGCGGCTGGGCGCCCTGGGTCTGGGCAAAAGTGGAGAGGTTGGCACACGAGAGGGACTTCTTCAGGTTCTCGTTGTTGAGGTGCGTGACGTTGTTCTGGTAGCTGCTGTTGGGCTGCACCTTCTTGGAGTTCTTCTTCTTGGCCGACACGGCCACGATGCGCTTCCAGGGCAGCACTGAGATGATGGAGTGGCGCTTGAGACTCTTGTCCTTGGCGTTCTTGCTGTTCTGCACGGCCGTGTACTGTCCCACCGTGGACGAGCCATCGTCAAAGAGGGTCGCCTTCCGGTAACTGGGGGAAAGGGACAAGACGGTACCCATGGCGCAAGCAGCAGAGGAGGGAGGGAGGCGAACGGAACAGCTGGCTGGGTACGGGCAGCG
This sequence comes from Zootoca vivipara, assembly GCF_965207765.1. Classification (NCBI taxonomy): domain Eukaryota; kingdom Metazoa; phylum Chordata; class Lepidosauria; order Squamata; family Lacertidae; genus Zootoca; species Zootoca vivipara. The sequence continues at coordinate 13,420,586 of NC_142595.1, read as the reverse complement.
GTCTCTGTTTCAAGCACCCCTGTGCCGCAGTCTTACAGCTTCAGTTCAGACCTGCCAAAGGCAAAATGGTTCAGATAAGCAAAAGCGGAGGTCCTTTTTTCTCCCAAGCACACAGAATCCCCCCCCCTCTCCCTGAGGGCGCAGAAGCCCCTTCTCACCCCCTCCCTCTCCTGCCCCATCCATCCTTTTCTGGCATTATTTTCTGGCTTCCACTGCTACCCTCTCTTTTTCTTCCCTCCCCTCCCAAATCTTTAAGGCCACCTCAGGTACATATTGCCTGCTAGGTCTCCCCGCTTTTTTTTACCGACATGGCCCTACTCCAGCAGACACAAAGCCTGTGGAAGACCCCCTTGTGCAAGCTCTGAACACGCAGCCATGTGCTCAAACGTGTGTGTTTCCCTAGAGGTAGCCATATTATCCCATTGCAGCAAAACAAAAAACAAAAGCCCCTCGCTCGTGTGTTCAAGGGATCACGGCAGAAGCACCTCCCGTGGGCCAGAGCAGAGCCCGTTTGGCCAGCAGCATGATGTCAGAGGTGCACATGCCTCTCCAAAGCAACAGACTTTGCCCACTCATGGGGAAGCTCTGCCTGAGCACATTATACGGGCATCAGTCATGCATTTCATATAATTACAGACGCGCAACTTGCTGCGTCGTGAATTCTGCCCCTTTGCAAAGCAGCCATCCGCCAGCTGCTGAGCTGGAAGTGTGTGTGTGTGTGTGTGTGTGTGTGTGTGTGTGGTTTATTCTCATTTTATCTTTTGCTGTCGTGACCCAGCCTGACATCTTCAGAGGAACGGTGGTATACAAATGCAATTTAAAACAACAACAACAAACCATTCATCCTGCCTCCCCATCTTTCCTCCTGCCAATGTTTTCCTCCGACCCATCCTGGCGTACACACACACACACACACACGGGACTCGCTACCTCCGCCCCCCCCCACGTTTTTTGCTGCATCCCCTTCAAAGGGAGGGGGGAGAAGGGAGGCTCGCGATGGCCTTCCCCGTGGTACCCACCGCAGTGCGCGCTCCCTCGGCCGACGGCGCGTCTTCTGTCCAAGGTCCTGCAGGGACGGCTTCGTTCCGGGGGGGGACGGCGGCGGAAGGTGGCGCTACGGGGGGGGGGTGTTTTCGTCCAGCCTCCCCCTCTCCCAGCTCCGAGGTGCGCCGGATCAGTCGTGCGGGGACATGGAGAGCTTCGGCTGGCACGGAGAGGGGGGGCGCGCGCGGATGGCGCGATGGCAGGCACCCCTAGGTGGGGGCACCCCCTTCCCACCACCCACCCACCACCCTTCCCTCCCTCCCTCCCTGCCCGCAAGGGCGGCGGCGGCGGCGCGAGGCGTCCGGACCGCCTGGCGCTTCTCGGCTCCTGCTTTCGGCTGCTGCGCGCCCGGCTGGCTCCGCGCGTCCTGCTTGACTCCGTCCGAGACGCCGCTCGCCGCCCGGCTCCGCCTCCGCCCCGGCCGCGCCTCCCCGCCTCTCCCGCCGCAGCCGCAGCGCCGCCTGCCAAGCGGGACGCCCCCCGCCGGTCGCCAGCGGGAAGGCACCGGAGCCTCTGTCGAGAGCGCCTCTGAGCGCGTGCAGAGGGAAGAAGGCGCATGAGCTGAGCCGCGGACGAGGAGTTTCATGGCTTGTCATTGTTTCCTCTCTCTCTCTCTCTCTCTCTTTTTCTTAAAAAAATAATTGCTTTTTCAAATTAAAGTTTTTCAGTTTTTCTGTATACATCTATCGTTTTATTGTTGCTGTGGCCTTTGGCTAATGCGAATAAAGTTGTTTGTTTATTATTATTATTATTATTAAGCGAGAAGAGCGCCGCAGCCCCAGAGTGTTTTGCGACTGGACTTAACTGTCAGGGGTCCTTTACCTCTATCTTTTTTAAATTAGCAAAAATGTATAAAACATGCTCAAATGTATGGTGGAAATGTAAGGAAAAAGAAGGCACCTCTTATCGTATGTGGAGGAATTGGAAGGTGGTAAAAGGATTTTGGGAAATCATATATAATGAGTTGGGAAAAAAATATTTAAAATAACCTTTTTTAAAAAGCCTGAAGCCTTCCTTTAAGGAATTCTAGGTGTCAAAATCCCAAAGGAGCAGAAAAAATTTATGTATGCTACCACGGCTGCACAGAGATGGAAAGAAGATACCTACCAGAGAAAAATGGCAGATGAAATTGATGGACTATGCCGAAATGGCTAAAATGACCAGAAGAGTCAGAAATCAGGAAGACCAAAATTTTAATAAGGAATGGCGAAAAAGACCACTGCAAACAGTTAAAATCGTTAGTAGGATTGGAATATCACTTGTAGTTTAAGGTTGAATTCTGGACATAATGGAAGAGCTAAAGGGTTTGGATTATCATAAAAGATGCGGGAGAAACTGATTGATAATGGAACCCACAAAGGGATGGAAGTCCAGGAGATTCCTTGGAATCCTGTTTTATTTGATATATCTCTCTAAAGGTTTAAGTTGAAAAAATCAAATAAATTAGTAAATATACCAGTAAGTAACGGCAGTGCTTGGCAGGAGTTTCAGAGCAGGGCCAAGAGGCAGAAAGCAGGGTAAAGCTTGGAGGGTGGAGCTACCCCCCACTCTCGATTCCGAATGTGGAGGTGGTCCTATTTTGTCTCCCAGAGTGGTGCATGCTCTAGTTATCTCCCGCTTGGACTACTGCAATGCGCTCTTCATGGGGCTACCTTTGACGGTGACTCGGAAATTGCACTTAATCCAGAATGCGGCAGTTAGACTGGTGACTGGGAGCAGCCCCCAGGACCACAAAACACCAGTCCTGAAAGACTGGCTCCCAGTACGTTTCCGAGCACAATTCAAAGTGTTGGTGCTGATCTTTAAAGTCCTAAATGGCCTCGGCCCAGTATACCTGAAGGAGCATCTCCACCCCCATTGTTCAGCCCGGACACAGAGGTCCAGCTCCGAGGGCCTTCTGGCAGCTCCCTCCCTGCGAGAAGCGAGGTTACAGGGAACCAGGCAGAGGGCCTTCTTGGTAGTGGCGCCCGCCCTGTGGAACGCCCTCCCACCAGATGGCAAGGAAATAAACAACTATCTGACTTTTAGGAGACATCTGAAGGCAGTCCCGTTTAGGGAAGTTTTTAATGTTTGATGTTTTATTGTATTTTTTATATTCTGTTGGGAGCCGCCCAGAGTGGCTGGGGAAACCCAGCCAGATGGGCGGGGTATAAATATTATTATTATTATTATTATTATTATTATTATTATTATTATTATTATCATCATCATCATTGGCCTCAGATAGAAAAATGCCTCTGGTTAGCCTCACCTTTCGCCACACCCATGTCAATCACCTCCACACCATCCATTCAAAGCACTCTCTTTTTTTCCCTTTTTCTTTTTTAAATATTTTATTAATTTTCACCACAAACAAAATCATTACATTAAAGAAAAATAAAAAACATAAAAAGGAACATTTAACACAACTGTATACATATTTCATATTAAATCCACATTATGGGATTACTTCCCTCCTCTCTCTCTCCTGGTTCCTTTGTATTATTTTCATGCATGCATGTCAATAAAGACTTTATCTCTAATTACCTCCGCATTTAAACATGATCCATAACATTGCAAGTGTTTTTAAAATCCTGCTAATGTATTCACTTCCTTACAATGCTTTTGTAAATATGCAATAAACATTTCCCATTCTTTTTTTTTTTTACATTTGTTATCGTCTTGATTTCTTAGTTTCCCAGATTCAGGTAGGTAGCCATGTTGGTCTGACGCAGTTGAAATAAATAAAAAAAGTAAAAAATTGTCCAGTAGCACCTTAGAGGCCAAACCCTATGCCAAAGTAAAAAGGTAAAGGGACCCCTGACCATTAGGTCTAGTTGTGACCGACTCTGGGGTTGCGGCGCTCATCTTGCTCTATTGCCCGAGGGAGCTGGCATACAGCTTCCAGGTCATATGGTCAGCATGACTAAGCATAGCTGCCAAGTATCCCGTTTTCGCCGGGAAACCCCCTTTTTTCCTACCGTTTCCCGGCGGTCTCGCGTATCAGTTATTATCCCGTTATTCTCCCTTAAATCCGCTTCTGCCGGCAGCCATTTTTCTGGTGCCGCTTTGCCCTTCTATGGGCACCAGAGAATGGCGGCGCCGGTGCCAGAAGTCGCTTTTACGCATTTCCGGTCATGTGTAGAAGCGACTTCCGGCACTGGCGCCGCCATTTTCTGGTGCCCATAGAAGGGCAAAGCGCCACCGGAAGTTGCGTCTACGCAACTTCCGGTGTCGCGGGCTGCTGAACCCGGATTTTTCCGTCTAGGACTTGGCAGGTATGTGACTAAACCACTTCTGGCGAACCAGAGCAGCGCACAGAAATGCCGTTTACCTTCCCACTGGAGCGGTACCTATTGATCTACTTGCATTTCGTGCTTTCGAACTGCTAGGTTGGCAGGAGCAGGGACCAAGCAACAGGAGCTCAGCCTGTTGCGGGGATTCGAACCGCCGACCTGATCAGCAAGCCCTAGACTCTGTGGTTTAACCCACAGTGCCACCCGCGTCCCATATGCCAAAGGCTAAATGGACATAAATCTGACATCAGGAATCACAGGACAGAGGAGCCAATAGGAGAACACTTCAATCTCCCAGGACAGGCATAGGCAGACTCAGCCCTCCAGATGTTTTGGGACTACAACTCCCATGGTCCCTAGCTAACAGGACCAGTGGTCAGGGACGATGGAAGTTGTCGTCCCAAAACATATGGAGGGCCAAGTTTGCCTATGCCTGTCCCAGGACATTCAATACAGGATCTCAAAGCAGCTGTCTTATTGCAAAAGAATTTCAGAAATAGACTTGAAAGAGAAGTTGCTGAATTGCAACTTATTACTAAACTGAAAACTATTGGAGAGACCTGGCCTGAATAGAGATACTGGATTCTTGTTTCGTTACATATGCTAAAGCTATTTTTGGTTATCTGCATACTGTCCCTTGCTTTTTCCTGTAGGACTAATTGCAGTCATTAACAGTTGTCAAGATACCCATTGAGTCAATCACCCATCTCCTACCACCCTCCCACTATATATAAAGGTCTGGTGACTTCTGTTTTAGTGTATCTGAAGAAGTGTGCATGCACATGAAAGCACTTCGTTGATCTCTAAGGTGCTACTGGACAATTTTAGCCCCCCCCCCCTAAGTTTCCCAGTTAGTTTAGCCATTTTCGCATATTCCATTGCCAATCTTCCTTAGTGGGGACTTTTTTCCCTTTCCAAGTGTTGGGCTAGCAATATTCGAGCGGCCTTTGTTGCATACATGAAGACAAAGCAATCACGTGCCACTTTAAAAGTCTTAGGGAACCCGGGGAACTGTTGTTTGCTCAGGGCGCTTGGAATTGTAGCTCAGTGACGTCCGTGCAAACTACAGTTCCCATGATTCTTTGGTGGAAGCCATAGCTGCAGAAGCGGGGTGAATGTGGACGTGAGCAGAGACTCCCTCCCTTAATCTGCAGGATTAAGACATTCCTGCCTAAGAAGGCCTCCGGCCTTTAGAGACTGTTCCCATAATTCTACACAATCCCTCTCTGGTTTTGCACTCTGAAAAGAATACAGTAAATAACACTGGCTTTCATGATATTTTCGATGGAGTTGCTTCAAAAGTGCTTCCGCTGCTGGCTTCCGTTGTCGCCGCTTTCAGTAATGAATATTTTGCTATTTTCGTCAACTGGATGAGGGAGAAAAGACGGGGTTTAAATTAATCAAACCAAATGCACAATAATAATCTTGTTCTGTGTTGGATGCAGAAATGGGCACTTTGCAAAGTGTGAGGCATTACAGAAGAGTAAACTGAGGAATCCCAGTTGCGAGTCACGACCCAGCCCAAACCCAGAGGTCACACCAGCAGCTGACAGTTGCTTTCAGAGCTTTTTATTTTTATTTTTGAGAGAGAGAGAGGAAGAGGGAGGAAGAGAGGATGGGTTGAGGGGAGCAAGAAACAGAGGGCAGGGGATATGAAAATGATATGTTGTTGGTATCCAACACCGAGTAAACTGGCAAAAATGTATAAATCTAAATCAAATAAGTGTTGGAAATGTAAAGAGAAAGAAGGTTCCTTTTATCATATGTGGTGGTCTTGCAGTAAGGTTAAAGCTTATTGGGGAATGATATATAATGGATTGAAAAAGATGTTCAAAATAACTTTTATTTAAAAACAAAACAAAACCAGAAGCTTTTCTTTTGGGGATTTATAGGGACAGAACGACCTAAAATTTTACAGACATTTATTTACGTATGCTACTACAGCGGCAAGAATGCTACTCGCCCCAGAATGGAAAGAAGCAGAAGTCCCAGCAAAGGAAGAATGGATACAAAAACTTTTCGCAGAAAACGTTTCACAGAAATGGCGAAACTTACCGGAAGAATAAGAAACCAAGATAACAAAGATTTTTATAAAAGAATGGAGATGGTTTATTGAATATTTACAGATAGGAAGAAAAAGCACTTGTGCATATGAGTGTGTTTGTTTTGGAGAGCTTATTATTAGCCTTTTGGGGTAAAATACACACATATTGCAAAAGAGGGCAGCTTATGCCGCAGAAAACCTGTTTGGTTGTTAAAGCTGCAGGTGGCGTCACCTACTGGCAAAAGGCAGTATTGCGCCTCCAAAGATTAAAACAGTCGGAGAGCAGAGAGTTCCAGGCAGACCCTCCTTCCAAATATTGTCTGATGACAGAATAAAATTTCCCAATATGTACTGAATGTGAAACTCAGAGGGCAGGGAGCTTTTATTTTCAAAGGGCACTGTCTAACTGACTTAGTGCTGGCCCACTGAAAAAAATGGACTTCAGTCCATTAATTTCAACAGGTCGCCTATTGACCAAAATTAGATTATCTCCCAAAGAGCCTGGCATCTCAGGCTGTGATCATTATCTTGCACACGTTTTCCCCCAACGACCTTCAAAGCAAAGCGATTCAAAATATGTGCCTTTCTTTTCCGAGGTGCTTTTTAAAATCAGCATAAACATAGTGTCTTTGAGCATGTTCAGAGTGCTCCTCTCTGTTCTCTTTTCCTTTTAAATAAAATGGATACTTTAAAAAGCAGGGAAATTAAATAATTGAAAGTTTTTTAAAAACTGGTTTGGTCCTATTTTGTTCTGGCAGCTAACTGGAGATCTCCAGTCTGTCGCTGTTTTGACAGAGAGATTCAACTGCATGCTAGCATTTTAGGTTAGTACAATGAAAGCGGATGAAATCTCCCTTTTGCTCTAGCACAGGAATCCCCAAAATCGGCCCTCCAGGTGTTTTGGGACTACAATTCCCATCATCCCTGACCACTGGCCCTGTTGGCTAGGGGTGATGGGAGTTGTAGTCCCAAAACTTCTGGAGGGCCGAGTTTGGGGGGGCCTGCTCTAACACAACATATCCATTTGTTTTGAAAGCAGACGTTTTGCAGTTAGGAAATTGACAGGGAAAATGCACCCAAAAGTGTAGGATGAATGAAGAACAGGAAGATGTGTGAAGCAGCAAATCAGAACACATGCACGATAAAAACTGGACGCAGTCTAATCACCACCTGAGCTTTGGGCAAGAAAATCAGGATGAATGTTCAATGAACAGGTTATATGGAAGAGTTATGAAAGGATGAGATTCTGCTCATGACAGTGACATTCTAGCCAGGTTGAAACCCCCGAAAGGCAAGAACAGATCAGCCACATGGAAATAACTTAAGAAAGAAAAATGTGCAGAAAGGAGAGGAATGTCCAAAATATATAAGAGGTTCAGTGTCGAGGGCCTTCTGGCAGTTCCCTCATTGCGAGAAGCCAAGTTGCAGGGAACCAGGCAGAGGGCCTTCTCGGTGGTGGCACCTGCCCTGTGGAATGCCCTCCCAACAGATGTCAAAGAGGAAAACAGCTACCAGATTTTTAGAAGACATCTGAAGGCAGCCCTGTTTAGGGAGGCTTTTAGTGTTTAATAGATTATTTTGTTTCATTTTTCTGTTGGAAGCTGCCTAGAGTGGCTGGGAAAACCCAGCCAGATGGGTGGGGTATAAATAATATATTATATTATTATTATTATTATTATTATTATTATGATCAAAGATCCATGAGGGACACAGGCAAGGAAAAATCACACACACATTTACTGTGCCTTTCACATGTAACAGACAGAAATTCAACAGGAACATACTTCCCCAGTATTGTGTCGCTCTGCTCAAAATTAACAAACTATTATGTTTGCTGAAGGGTGAGCTCCCGTTGCTCGGTCCCAGCTCCTGCCCACCTAGCAGTTCAAAAGCACGTCAAAGTGCAAGTAGACAAATAGGTACCTCTCTGGCGGGAAGGTAAACAGCATTTCAGTGCGCTGCTCTGGTTCGCCAGAAGCGGCTTAGTCATGCTGGCCACATGACCCGGAAGCTGTACGCCGGCTCCCTCGGCCAGTAAAGCGAGATGAGCACCACAACCCCAGAATCGTCCGTGATTGGACGTAACGGTCAGGGGTCCCTTTACCTTTATGTTTACTGAAGATTGTTTCCTCTAGCCTCACCAAGTCAACTTGGATGCTCAGCACCATTCTTTGTTTCCTTTTTTAGAAATATGAATGTTTTGCTAAATGTAACAGATTCCCTATCTTTTAAGACATAGCATATGTGGACAAACAATGTGACCTGTCTGTGTCCTCCACAGCTGATCCCTGGAACACGAATCCTTAAATGGTTGTTTTCCAGATATGTGGTGTTGCTAAAATCTGAAGGATTGGATGGATTTGGGAGTCAGCTTTAAAGGGCTGCTATATTTAAAGGGGACCCAGGTGGCGCTGTGGTTAAACCACTGAGCCTAGGGCTTGCTGATCAGAAGGTCGGCGGTTCGAATCCCTGTGACGGGGTGAGCTCCCATTGCTTGGTCCCAGCTCCTACCCACCTAGCAGTTCGAAAGCACGTCAAAATGCAAGTAGATAAATAGCGGGAAGGTAAACGACGTTTCCATGTGCTGCTCTGGTTTGCCAGAAGCGGCTTTGTCATACTGGCCACATGACCTGGAAGCTGTACGCCGGCTCCCTCGGCCAATAATGCAAGATGAGCGCGCAACCCCAGAGTCAGTCACGACTGGACCTAATGGTCAGGGGTCCCTTTACCTTTATCTTTATATTATTAAAGAGGGATGAGGGTGGCACTGTGGTCTAAACCACAGAGCCTAGGGTTTGCCGATCAGAAGGTCAGCGGTTCAAATCCCTGCGATGGGGTGAGCTCCCGTTGCTCAGTCCCAGCTCCTGCCCACCTAGCAATTCGAAAGCATGTCAAGTGCAAGTAGATAAATAGGTACCACTCCGGCGGGAAGGTAAACGGCCTTTCCGTGCGGTGCTCTGGTTCGCCAGAAGCGGCTTAGTCATGCTGGCCGCATGACCTGGAAGCTGTACGCCGGCTCCCTCGGCCAGTAAAGCGAGATGAGCGCCGCAACCCCACAGTCGTCCGCGACTGGACCTAACGGTCAGGGGTCCCTTTACCTTTATGTTTACTGAAGATTGTTTCCTCCAGCCTCACCAAGTCAACTTGGATGCTCAGCACCATTCTTTGTTTCCTTTTTTAGAAATATGAATGTTTTGCTAAATGTAACAGATTCCCTATCTTTTAAGACATAGCATATGTGGACAAACAATGTGACCTGTCTGTGTCCTCCACAGCTGATCCCTGGAACACGAATCCTTAAATGGTTGTTTTCCAGATATGTGGTGTTGCTAAAATCTGAAGGATTGGATGGATTTGGGAGTCAGCTTTAAAGGGCTGCTATATTTAAAGGGGACCCAGGTGGCGCTGTGGTTAAACCACTGAGCCTAGGGCTTGCTGATCAGAAGGTCGGCGGTTCGAATCCCTGTGACGGGGTGAGCTCCCGTTGCTTGGTCCCAGCTCCTACCCACCTAGCAGTTCGAATGCACATCAAAGTGCAAGTAGATCAATAGGAACCGCTACAGTGGGAAGGTAAATGGCGTTTCCATGTGCTGCTCTGGTTTGCCAGAAGCGGCTTTGTCATGCTGGCCACATGACCTGGAAGCTATACGCCGGCTCCCTTGGCCAATAACGCGAGATGAGCGCCGCAACCCCAGAGTCAGTCACGACTGGACCTAATGGTCAAGGGTCCCTTTACCTTTACCTTTATATTATTAAAGAGGGATGAGGGTGGCGCTGTGGTCTAAACCACAGAGCCTAGGGTTTGCCGATCAGAAGGTCAGCGGTTCAAATCCCTGCGATGGGGTGAGCTCCCGTTGCTCAGTCCCAGCTCCTGCCCACCTAGCAATTCGAAAGCATGTCAAGTGCAAGTAGATAAATAGGTACCACTCCGGCGGGAAGGTAAACGGCCTTTCCGTGCGCTGCTCTGGTTCGCCAGAAGCGGCTTAGTCATGCTGGCCACATGACCCGGAAGCTGTCTGCGGACAAACGCTGGCTCCCTCGGCCTATAGAGCGAGCTGAGCGCCGCAACCCCAGAGTTGGACACGACTGGACCTGATGGTTAGGGGCCCCTTTACCTTTACCTTTACATAATTGTTGTTGTCAAAATTGTAGCTCAATAATAGGAAAGCACCTTGCAGTTTTGAGATGGTAATATTCCAAATACCACTGAGATGCAAAAATTTATAAATGAAGCGTGCTGAAGGAATTACACACATACACCCCAATCCCATCCGCCAAAAGCAGCCTCAGTTCATTTTGTCATGGACCGCACAATTTAACAACGTACAGTTGGAAAAATCGTTTTTACGGTACGTGTTACAGCACACACGCACATTTAAAGGCGACCTTCTAGGCTGAAAACCCTTTCAAGGTTAGTTTACATAAAAAATATAAATTACATTCAATTTTATTTTATTTTTAAGCATTTAAAACACTTCAAAAGTCAGTACCCACAATTGCTTAAAATCAATCGAAACATCTAACAGGAACGATTTAAAAGCAGCTCAGAATAAAGGGGCTTTCGGGGCATGCCTAAAGGTCAGCATTGAAATCCGCTGGGAGGGGGTTCCACAGATATGGTATAAGGCCAGCTCTATATACAGATTTAATAACTGTATGTTATCTGTTAGGATATACTGTACATTACAGTACAGTACTGTGTTTGGGGAATCCTCTGCAATGCCTTAGTCTCTGCTGCCATCTAGTGGCAGAAAGGTCCAACAACAACCTACTCTTCCCCCTCTTCTTTGGCAAAACAGGGTCCAGGACCCTAAGACAAAGTAGCCAATCCGGTGCTCTTTGGATGTTCATAGAATCATAGAATTGTAGCGTTGGAAGGGACCACGAGGGTTATCTAGTCATCCAAACCCCTGCAAGGAGGAATCTTTTGCCCAATGTGCAGCTAGAACTCACGACCCTGAGATGCATTCTTTTTAATTTGTTATTGCATTTCACCTTTCAACCACAATTTACACATTTTCGCAATAAGGTGTTCATCATCTGCACACAACAACATTTCAAAATTGTTCTCTCTTTTTTTTTTGTTCTATACCAAAAAGTTTTTTTGTCCAACTTAAAACTCACGGCTACTTGTCAATGTGCAAACCACCAGAGTTGAAACCTTCTTTGATTAGTTGTTCCCTTGCTTTAATTTTACAGTCCCTTTCGCTCCACTCTAATCATACTTGATAGCTTAACCATTTCTCATTACTTATCATCTCCTTTCTGTGAAGCGCTTCTTGCACTGCAATACATAAAGGTACCTACATACATAAACTAGGTTTGTATCTCTTCCAGACTCTCAGTATAGCACGTCTGACAAAATGGTTTTTAAACTCCACATTTACTTTGACCTTGTCGTACCACAGATATCAAAAGGGTGGTGCTGTGGTCTAAACCACTGAGCCTCTTGGGCTTGCCGATCGGAAGGTTGGCGGTTCGAATCCCTGCGACGGGGTGAGCTCCCGTTGCTCTGTCCCAGCTCCTGCCAACCTAGCAGTCCGAAAGCACACCAGTGCAAGTAGATAAATAGGTACCGCTGCGGTGGGAAGGTAAACAGTGTTTCCGTGCGCTCTGATTTCCATCACGGTGTCCTGTTGCGCCAGAAGCGGTTTAGTCATGCTGGCTATATCACGTATGTATACGGACAAACACCGGCTCCCTCGGCCCCAAAGCGAGATGAGCGCAGCAACCCCATAGTCGCCTTTGACTGGACTTAACAGTCCAGGGCTTCTTTAACTTTTTCTATTTTTTAACCACAGATATCCATGCCATCCTAATCTTAAAATCGTGAGCTTCTAATTCCAAAATTCTCCTATTTCTTAACCGAAATACATTTCTCAACATGCCTTCAAGTTCAGCCAGATCGCGCACGTTGGCCCCTTGCTCTTCTTTGAGTTTCGGCTTTGTGGTCTTGGTCCTCTGGTTTCAATCTCCGCCTTGCGGCCGCTGCCTCCCTAAAATTCAGCAAGATCCTGCCTGGCTGTTCTGGGCTGCAGGGCCTCGCCAAGAAGATTTTGCATGACTCATCTTTCAAATACATTAAAGTCCTGACCCCCAAAACGCTGGTGTAACTTCCCAACTTATTACAGGTGGCAGTGGGAAGGTTGACAACAGAGGCCAAAATGATGAACTTCCGATGTGGAGTGACTGAGCTCCTGAAGCTGCGATCGAAGCAGAACTTCCCTGCCTTCATGGATCTTATTTTTAACTGCGAAAGGGTGGGTGGCAGAAGCAACCGAGCAATGAAAATCCTTCGCCTTCTCTGGATAACGTGTTGTTTTTGAACTGCTGCCCCTTTCACCCCAGTGCACGTTGATTGTTTGGATTTGATGCTCACATTTTCCAATTCCCACAGAGGCCTTTTTCCTTTTCCCATAACTCCCCCACATTCCAGGAGTTGGTCTCTCTGCTCAGGGGAAAGGAAATCAAATCCTGCAACGCCTTAGCAACATTATGTCCTCTGCTCGCTTTCCAGTCTATGCTGGCTGCTTCATCCAGAATTGGCATTATTATTATTATTATTATTATTATTATTATTATTATTATTATTAAGAAATCCAGACAAGGTTCCTGCCAAACCTTTGCATTCCAGTTACAGGTAGGTAGCCGTGTTGGTCTGAGTCGAAACAAAATAAAAAAAAATTCCTTCAGTAGCACCTTAAAGACCAACTAAGTTTTTATTTTGGTATGAGCTTTCATGTGCATGCACACTTCGTCAGATACACTGAAACAGAATCCACCAGACCCTTATGTATATTCAGAGGGTGGGGGGGTGGGAATGGGTGATGGGCTGATGGGAGTGGTAAACCTGTTGATGACTGTTAACGACTGTTAATGACTGCAATTGGTCTTGCGGGGGGGGGAGCAAGGGCTGAGGTGCTAAGGAAAGCTTGATCATGTATAATGAGATAAGAATCCTATGTCTTTGTTCATTCCAGGTGGCTCCATGGTTTTAAGCTTGCTAATGAGTTGCAATTCAGCAACTTCTCTTTCCAGTCTGTTTCTGAAATTTTTCTGTAATAAAACAGTTGCTTTGAGAACTTGCATAGAATGTCCTGGGATAGCATACACAATGTTAGAAGATGAGCAATTAAATAGTCCTGAGATGGTATGTTGGATGTTGTTGGGGCCAGTAATGGTGTTGTCTGGGTGTATGTGGCAGCAAAGTTGGCATCTGGGTTTATTGCAGGCTCTGGTACCAGTGTCCATGTTAAGCCCACCCCACCCAAACTTAAGTTAGAAAACTTTGATCGTAGCTACAGTGCTGATCTGAGCATCATGGGACCAAGCAAAGCACGACTGAGGGAATGGGCAGGAGGAATGGTTTTTCTGGGGGGGGTGAAAGCCCTGCCCTTTTATTTTTCTTGCTTAAAAAAAATAAAATCCCTGCTTTTTTTAAAAAAAAGCAGCATTCAGGTGGGGCGGGGGGGCAGCTGTCTATGTGTTTAAACGACTTCCTTGTTTGATCTGGTGGTGGTTGGGGAGAGATGCCTGCCTCTTTTAGGACTCAAATCAACCTAAACATCTTTCTTCCTCAAGGGATACAGGCCGCTGCGAGATGCCAAGAGAAACTGCTACTAAGTTTTTCCAAAATATGACAGGGTGGTTCCCTCTCCCTCTCCCCCGCCACCCCACCCCACGCCCCGCCACAACAACCAGGGTGTTTTGTTCTGTTTTGTTTCTGCAAAGTGAAATAGCACAGGAAATTCTGGAGATGAAATTTTACTAGACTCAGGCAGCTGGCTGGGGCTGATGGGAGTTGGGAGTCCAATTTATATCTAGAAAGCCACCACTTCTCCATTCCTGCCCAAAAAAGATTCTAGGCATGTATGAAAGTTCGGAAAGTGCTTCCCTCCTTCAAGCTGCTCCAGAGAAGCGGACACGGAGCAATGGATTCAAACTACAAGAAAGAAGATTCCACCGAAACATTAGGAAGAACTTCCTGACAGTAAGAGCTGTTCGGCAGTGGGATTTGCTGCCAAGGAGTGTGGTGGAGTCTCCTTCTTTGGAGGTCTTTAAGCAGAGGCTTGACAGCCATCTGTCAGGAATGCTTTGATGGTGTTTCCTGCTTGGCAGGGGGTTGGACTGGATGGCCCTTGTGGTCTCTTCCAACTCTATGATTCTATGATAGGTGGGTTTTTTTGTTTTTGTTTCAATTATGGAGCTCAGAAAAGAGAGTTTTTGGAAAACCTTCTGTGTATAGTTGGAAGACATTTGCCCAGGTGACATTGCAGTATCTTTCAAAGAGGAGTCACAGTAGTGGGGTTGGGTATAAATAATAAAATTATTATCATTATCATTATTATCACCTTTTGCTTGGCTTTGTGGTTGGCATGTTGGTTTTGCAATGCTAGCAAAAACGCCTCTTCCCATGCTTCAAGCATCAATCGTTTTAAGGGCGAGCACATAAAATGTTCTTCGGCTCGTGCTTTTTTAAATGGGGAACATTTGAACATAAGTTGGAAACTGCTCTAGGTTGCGGTTGTCAACCTTCTCACATATCAAGTAACTTTTAAAGGCTGGGGAGAACATCCCCTTTTCACAAAAACGAGAGCTTTTTTCCTGGAAGGCCAGTTTGAAAAGTGGAATGAAAGAGGAAGCAGCCCCGACCAAAGAAGATTGGCAAACCAAGTTAATGGACTACGCTGAAAAATGGCAAAATTAACGGGAAAGCTCAGAAATGGAAGGTGACAAGAAATTTTAAAAAGAATGGGAAATGTTTATTATGTACGGTGGCACCTCGGTTTATGAACTTAATCCGTTCCAGAAGTCCGTTCTTCAACCAGACTGTTCTTAAACCAAGGTACCACTGTACTTACAAAAGTACTGTAAACAGGTTAATGCATTGGCTGGACTTTAAGAACACTTGCAATTTCAGAAATAATGCAGGAAATTTGAGGTAGGAAACATAATTTGGAGTAGAAATGATATGCAGCTCAAAAAGAAATTTAAGGAACCAGGGAAGTCACGGGATTCGGAAAATCCCTTTTTATGGATTTGATATTGCTTTTATGCGTCTTTTTGTTTGTTGTTGTTGTTGTTGTTGTTTGTTTGTTTTCTATTTTTGTTATTTTTGTTGAAAATTTAATAAAAATATAATTTAAAAAAAAGAAAAGAGAAGTGTAATGAAACACAAAGGAAGCTGGTTTGATCCATAACAAAGGGCACGCCACACTGTTGCTGGTGGGATACACCCACCCACAGGCAAATTCAGGCCATAAAAGATTTTTAAACATACTTTCCCCAAAAAACCAGAAGCTTTTTTATTAGGAATTATAGGACAAGAGATAATGAAAGGAGATCAAGTATTATTTATGTACGCGACAACTGCGGCTAGGACTTTGTTAGCCCAAAAATGGAAAACTCAGGAGTTACCGACAATTGAAGAGTGGCAGACAAAAATGATGGACTATGCGGAACTAGCAAGACTGACTAGCAGGATTCGAAACCAGGGAGAGCCAAGGTTCCAAAAGGATTGGAGTAAATTTGTGGACTATATGGAGAACAACTGTAGAAGTTTAAAGACACTTGCAGGACTGAAATAAATCCCACGAACCGACTTTAAGTAGATGAAATAAAGGAACTGCGAGATAGGAGTGAATAAGAAAACCGAATGGGGGGAAAGAGGGAAGTCAAAGCTCAGCAGAGCAAAGAAAATCATAAGGATTGATAAGATGTTAAGAAGAGAAATTTTGTGTTTACTATGTTTATTATGTGTTGTTGTGTTTGTGGTTGTATGTGTGGTTTGTTTTTGTTTCAATGTGTTTAATTGGAAAATCTAATAAATTGCTTAAAAAACCCCCACAAATTCAGGCCATGCAGTTTAAACCGTTATGGAGCTCTTGCGAAACAAACCCAGGAGTTGACTTTTTGCAATAAGCAGCGAGGAAATGGGAAGAAGCAGAAGTCCCAGCAAAGGAGGAAAGGGTACAAAAAATTATGGAATATGCAGAGATGGCAAAACATACCGGAAGAATAAGAAATCAAGATAAACTTTTTATAAAAGAATGGAAATGGTTTATTGAATATTTTCAAAACAAAATAAAAAAATTTCTTCCAGCAGCACCCTAGAGACCAACTAAGTTTGTCACTGGTATGAGCTTTCGTGTGCATGCACACTTCTTCAGCTACAGATTACAGATATATTGTGAACAGATAAGAACATTGGCAGGATTATTGTGACAAACTGCAGTTTTATGAGAGTATATATTTAAAGCAGATGAATAAAGGAGCAGATTCAGTTAATTTGGATACGCAGAAGGTATTAAAAATAAATGTAAGGAACCACAGAAAGAGGGGGAAGGAAGTCGAGTTTTGAAATGTTGATAATGTATAAAACCTGAAAAGCATAAATAAAATAAAATAAATCCTGGCTACAGCCATGCATAATGCCTTGGATGGTATGACAGGCATGTGATCTCTGTTCTCCTTGCTCCCAAATCAAGAATGAGGAACTTGTGGGCCTCAAGAGGCTGTTGCTGATGGAATTTGGGATCCACCTGCATCTCTAGTCCACTGTTTCCCAAACTTGGGTCCCCAGCTGTTTTCAAACTACAATTCCCATCATCCGTGACCGTTGGCCTTGCTAGCTAGGGACGATGGGACCAGCACACCTTCAAAGCCAAGCAAAAGGTAATAATGATAATGATAATAATTTTATTATTTATACTAGCAGGAAAGGCAACAATAGCTTTAGGTTGGAAAGATAGAGAAAAATGGACAGTAGAGGTCTGGGCTAATTATTTGTTTGAATTTATTCAGTCAGACATCGTGGCAGTAACGTCACAGGAAATAACATGGAAGGCCAAGTCTACTGTGATAAGGACAAGATGGAACCCCTCTCTTCAATGGATAACAACTACTGGACCAGAAGACATTCAGTGGAAATTAAAGACATTGTGCCCGTGGCTGAGGACAACTGTTTGAACCCTTCCAATGGATTATGGGTGGGGGAGAGGGTGGGAAGGGAAAGGAAAAATGGTACGGAAAATTAAAAATTGGAAGGAGAGAATATAATGTATGTAACAATTCTCGTACTTCAATGAAAATCTTTTTTAAAAAAAAAGAAAAGAGGAAAAAAAGTTAGGGATGATGGGAGTTATAGTCCAAATGCCCATGTTTGGGAAACACTGATCTAGAGTGAATTGCCCTGAGACATGTGTGTGTGTGGTCGGTATATAAATTCAACAAATAAAAATAGAGGGCCACAGTCTTCCCGCGCCACATGCGCACACCAATTCAAACGAAGGCAGGTTGGCAGCCCCTCCTTAGCCGTTCCCCATTTTCTGTGTTTCCATCGTGTGGGGCTGCCCCACATCTCCCTACAGCAGTCGGACCTACCAGTTGCAGGCTGGGGTTTGGCACCGCAGCTCTAGAAAGAGACCCCCGACAGCTGCCCCAAAGCAGAGCTTCCCAGCTCAGGGTTTTCAGCATAGAGAACATTTGGCCGATAAACTCGTTTATTGCAGAGGGCAAGGCACCTTTCACGAGGCTGCTGCTCTTGTTGCGATGAAGCAGCCTTTTCCCCCTGCAGCCGAGTTGCAACATGTTGTTGGGTAAATGCCACCCTTTGACATCGTTATTGATCAGGGTTGCCACCTTTCCCCCCACCAGCCCTGCTCCTCTGCGCCTTCTGCTGCCAAGGAAATTTAGGAGGAGGAGCCAAAGCTTTGCCTATCAACTTCCATTTCCAAGGCAGGCAGGGGGAATTCTTCAGGGCCGCATGTCAGAAGTCCCATCTGTGCTTCCACGGTGCAAAAACGAGAGGCAGGCCTGGTTTTTCTTCCTTAAAATGGAGGGCACAATTACGAAAAGGCCTTATGACAGACACATCGGACCGTCAAGCTTGAATCTGTCTGTCACAGGGCTTCCTCCTGCCTGCGATGTTTTATTTTTTGGAGGGGGAGACAGGATTGATCCCAAGGTCTTCTTTCTACCTGGGGGGCAGGGCGCCTCCTGAGTTAAATCCCCCCTCCTTCCATCACCATCAGTCCTTGTTATACCACTTAGGATCGCTAACACGATCTCCAACATGCTCTGTTTTATTTTATTTTAATGCTGTTTTTATTAGACGCATGGTTTATTTTGTGCCGTTTGAAGGCAGATCCCTCCTCCCTGAGGTTTCACTCCTAAGGGTGGCAGAAGCTTAGCAACATCTACTGCAGTATTTCACAAACCTTTATTATTATTATTATTATTATTATTATTATTATTATTATTATTATTAAAAAGAAAGAAGATACTTTGTATACGGCTGGGATTTCCCTCCTCCTCACCCCATCTCCTGGGGTCGAGCCACCTCCCGCGCAGCTTTGGCGGGGCTTCCCTTGTACCTTTCAACACAGCTGCACGACAGGCAGAAGTCCAACAGGTGCAGTTCTTTCCTTCCCCACCCACTTTTTTGCAGTTTGGGAGATGCTGCAATGGATTTTTTTAAAATATATGTATATTATTATTTCTTTAAAAGCCTCAACTGTTGCAAGTTCTCCGTCGTAGCAGCTGCTTAAAGGGACGGGGGGGGGATTTTGCAAAAGCTGCAATCTGATCGGGTGCGTGGAGAGACGACGCAGGTATCTCAGCAAACTATAGCAAAAAATGCAACAAAATGCAAAAATTTGCACAACCTCCAGACTTCTGATCCCTTCCGTTGCCCCCACCCCAACACACACGGGCGTCCAATATGGCAGACAATTATTGATCTCGTCTCCTCCCCGCACCCCGTTCCCAACATGCAGCTCTCGATGAGCGCAGGAGCGTCGCACTGCATGCTGGGACTTGTAGTCCCTGCGTGGGATGCAGGCTGCAAAGAGGAGAGCGCCGCTTTTGCAAGCTCAAGGCGAATTCTCTAAACGCGGCTTACCTGGCAAGATACACGGCACAGGTTTGGAACGACTTCCCTGGGAAATTAAAAATCACGAACCTCGTGAAACAAGGAAAGGTGTTTTGCTGAAAGACGGCAAAATGGTTTTGCAGATGCGTCATCAAACCATCAATTCTAGCACCCCAGTTGTAGCTATAATTTGGCACCATAGCTGCCAAGTTATCCCTTTTTTACAGGGATTTTCCCTTATGCTGAATAGGCTTCCTCGCGAGAAAAACGAAAACTTGGCAGCTATGTTTGGCACCTCAGTGATTGGTATTATTAATTGTATTGTAATTTGGCATTGTTATAATGAGGCTATTATTGGGTTGTGGCAATTTAAAACGAATAAAAATTATTATTTAAAAAACCCAAAACGTTTTGCAGATATGTTGCAACAGCAATTTTTTTTAAAAAAGGGGGAAGAAGCGCCAACACGTTGCCAGAGCAGTAATTGGTTGGTTGATGATCGTTGCTGTTTATATATGCATATAACAATTTTGCATGCTAACTTGGGGGCTTTGCAGAGAACCAGGATCAGAGGTTAAATAATAAAATAATAATAATAAAAAATTATTATTATTTATAATCTGGCCGGGTCCCGTCCCCCCCCCCCCCCCCCGCCACTCTGGGCGGCTTCCAACACACATTAAAATATCACGGATTAAAAACTTCCCTAAACAGGGCTGCCTTTAGGTATTTTCTAAATGTCTGGTAGTTGTTTATCTCTCTGACCTCTGATGGGAGGGCGTTCCACAGGGCAGGCGCCACTACCGAGAAGGCCCTCTGCCTGGTTCCCTGCAACCTCACTTCTCGGAGTGAGGGAACCGCCAGAAGGCCCTCTGCGCTGGATCTCAGTGTCCGGGCAGAACGATGGAGGTGGAGACGCTCCTTCAGGTATACTGGACCGAGGCCGTTTAGGGCTTTAAAGGTCAGCACCAACACTTTGAATTGTGCTCGGAAACGTACTGGGAGCCAATGCAGATCTCTTAGGACCGGTGTTATGTGGTCCCGGAGGCCGCTCCCAGTCACCAGTCTGGCTGCCGCATTCTGGAATAATTGCAGTTTCCGGGTCACCTTCAAAGGTAGCCCCACGTAGAGCGCATTGCAGTAGTTCATTGCAGTAGTAGTAGGTTGGTTTGAGGTGGAATAAATGATAGCATGTTGTCATCATTTGTACCCATTTGGCCATTCATCCATCTGCACAATATGAATGCCTTCTCTTGAGGTCGCTGTTCTGCAGATGGGGCATCAGGGGAGTACCCAGGATCAAAACTAGGTGGGGCAAGGGGCGAGGCCAAGGCACAGGAGGGGAGGGGCCACAAAGTGGGAACGTGGGCGGGGCTACGGAGCCCAGGTGAAACTGACTCCGGTCTCACCTAGGCACCGGGGCTCCGCTAACAGTACGCAGCCAGGGCGCTCGCTCTGGCCTGCTGGGCTGCCCCCGGTGCACTATGGCCAGGACCCCAGCGGAGCGCACAGCCGTGGGCGAGAGCGGCGCTGCCGGCGGGGCTGGTGGGCAGAGGCGGAGCACAGCCCAGCGGAGCGTGAGTTCGGCGTTCCCACCCGCCGCGCCCTCCAGCTTCCCATCGCGCTCTCTGGTTCCCCGCCACGCTTGGCCTTGCCAGAGGGCGCGGTGCGGTGGGCGGGAACGCCAAACTCGCGCTCTGCCGGGCTATGCTCCGCCTCTGCCCACCAGCCCCGCCGGCAGCACCGCTCTCGCCCACGGCTGCGCCGGCCCTGCTTCTAGGGGGGGCAGCTGCCCCCCGGCCCCGCGCTGGGTACGCCCATGTGGGGCATCACATTGACCGAAGCACCCAGAGCAATAATGCTTTGTATGCTGATGAAATGCAATACTGGGGGCAAGGCATTTGAGGCAGCAAACCCCTGTCTGGGCTGCACCACTGAAGAGCGGGACTTATCCCGAAGGACTGCTTCTCCATATCAACCACAAATATTTAAATCCTATACTGTATATGTATAACACACACACACACACACACACACACACACACAAACTAGCTGCGAAGGAGAGAAATTCAAATCTAGACTTACTAACCCTGACATCCTGGTTGAGTGTGTGCGGGGATATTATTATTATTATTATTATTATTATTATTATTATTATTATTATTATTTTGGCATGGAGGAGCTCTCTCCTGTGAGCCACCCAACCCCAATCACTGCAGATTAAATCACACACAGATTTATCTCCTAAGAAAAATGCCTTTGTCACAAGTTATCATTGTTATGGCCATTTCTAGGTGGAGTGAGCTTGTGGATTTTCGCTGCTTACTGGACTTTCCCAGTAATAGGGTTAGTGACGATACAGCCACAGACCACTACCACCTGCAAGATGCCAGTGTGTAATGAACTTGCCTGTTCTCAGAGGGGCTCGGTGGCTCACTGCAAATCTACTGCTGGTGCATTCATCTGTGGTAATCATTATTATTACCGGTATGTACAGTAGCAGTAGTAATAACCAGTGCTATTTTTTTTTAGCAGTGGTTCCCATCTGAGAGGAGCTGGAACTGAGTTATTTATTATTATTATTTATTGAATTTATATACCGCCTTATACCTGGAGGACTCAGGGCAGTTCACAGAAAAGATCAACATAAAAACCACAATATATATAATCAAAATAAAAACAACCCAATAATACCCACCCACCCCCCGAAAGAGCCACATTTTAAAAAGGTATAGGACAGGGATGTCCAACAGGTTGATCGTAATCTACTGGTAGATTCCGGGGAGGTTTTGGTAGATCATGGTCGATCGCTGGGTCCCTTTTCTTAGCGTTGGCAAAATAGAATCCGGCCCCCTCGCCGCGCCCTCCATTGTTGCACAATTTGCAGAACGGAAGACGGAGTTTACTCAGTGAGGCTGTTTGTTTCCCCAGCAATCTGTTGTTGAGTGTCTGTTTGCCTTTCTCCCTAAAAATGGCCAACAGCTTAGCCTTGAACTCCCCCAAAACGGGGCTTGCCTCCTCACTAAAATAGCTCAACAACTTTGACCTGACCTGAACCCCAAAAAAACGGGGTTTTTTATTCTGTGAGTAGATCGCAGTCTCTTGGGAGTTGGCCACCCCTGGTATAGGATGTCAATCAGATCAACCAAAGGCCTGGTTAAAAAGGAACGTTTTTGCCTGGCGCCTAAAGGTGTATAATGAAGGCCCCAGACAAACTTCCCTGGGGAGAGCATTCCACAGACGGGGAGCCACTGCAGAGAAGGCCCCGTTCTCGTGTTGCCACCCTCCGGACCTCTTGAGGAGGAGACACACAAAGAAGGGCATCAGAAGATGATCTCAGGGTCCGGGTAGGTTCATATGGAAAAAGGCGGTCCTTGAGCTATTGCGGTCCTGAGCCGTTCCAGCTGGGGGGAAAAGCCCTGGTAATAACAATTGTGAAACAACAATGAGCTTAGGAAATACGGCCCAGTGATTTCTGGGAGCATCCGATTCTGTAGCATGGTTGGATGTGAATTTGATCGACGCCTGATGGAAAACCAAACCATCGTGAGCACCATATCTGTTGCCCTGAGGGATGTGTGTGCGTGAATTGATTAAGTAAATACATTAGCAGACAACAATAAGTGGCTGCAAATGTATTTTTCATTTTATGTGTTGCAGGCCTGCTCTGTTAAAGGCCCCTTTCATTTTATTCATTCGAACGTACCCTTGTGCACACCAAGGGTGCAAAACTTATGCACACATTAGAGCTCCTCGGACAGACGCATATATCCAGGCAGGGTTGCTGCCGCAGAGAGCCCTGTTTCCTCAAGGTCAAGCGCCACAGCAGAGGCAGGAGTCTCAGCCACCAGCTGCCTTAACAAACAACAGAAAGGAGAGCTGTTTTGTCTGCTCCCTCTTCCAGGACACCGGGGCAAAGAGCCCCCTGGCCCTGTTCACTTGCAGTCAGTATTTTCCCGGAGGGAGGTTCACCTGGCACTGTGGTCTAAACCACCGAGCCTCTTGGGCTTGCTGACCGGAAAGTTGGCGGTTCGAATCCCCACGACGGGGTAAGCTCCCGTTGCTCTGTCCCAGCTCCTGCCAACCTAGCAGTTCGAAAGCACACCAGTGCAAGTAGATAAATAGGTACCACTGCGACAGGAAGGTAAATGGGGTTTCTGCCAGGGTGTCCCGTTGCGCCGGAAGTGGTTTAGTCACGCTGGATACATGACCCAGAAAGCTGTCTAGACCAGGGGTCAGCAAACTTTTTCAGCAGTTCCAGCTGTCCACTGTCCCTCAGACCTTGTGGGGGCGGGACTATATTTTGAAAAAATTTTTTGGGGGGAATATGAACAAATTCCTATGCCCCACGAATAACCCAGAGATGCATTTTAAATAGAAGGACACATTCTACTCATGTAAAAACACCAGGCAGGCCCCACAAATAACCCAGAGATGCATTTTAAATAAAAGGATACATTCTACTCATGTAAAAAGACGCTGATTCCCGGATTGTCCGTGGGCCAGATTTAGAAGGCAATTGGGCCGCATCCGGCCCCTGGGCCTTAGTTTGGGGAACCCTGCTGTAGACAAATGCCAGCTCCCTCGGCCTGAAAGCAAGATAAGTGCCACAACCCCATAGTCACCTTTGACTGGACTTAACCGTCCAGGGGTCCTTTACCTACCCTTTTTATTCCGTAGAGCAATACCAGCCGTTGAAGACAGAACCAGGCGAGGTGCTCTTGAACCAGGGCCGGCCCATCCATGAGGCAAGGTTAGGAATGGGGCAACTGCCTCAGGTGGTCGAGCCAGAGGGGCGGCAGGTCCTTTCTCCAAGGAATGCATGGCCTTGGCAGACTTCCCGCAACGCCATCTCTGCAGCAACCTTGCTGCAAAGAGAAGGTGGCGTGAGGTCTCCTTTCTAGGGAGGAAATGGGGCTGCCCCTCCTGTGTTTTGCAGCTGCCTGGTGTGATTCAGAGTGGGCCCCTCTCACCCTGCAATGGCCTTTGATTCCTGCTTCAACCTTGTTTCCGATGTAATCATCATCATCATTTATTATTTAAACCCCGCTCATCTGGCTGGGTTTCCCCAGCCACTCTGGGCGGCTTCCAGAAGGATGTTAAAATACAACAATCTATTAAACATTAAAAGCTTCCCTAGACAGGGCTGCCTTCAGATGTCTTCTAAAAGTCTGGTAGTTGTTTTTCTCTTTGACATCTGGTGGGAGGGCGTTCCACAGGGTGGGTGCCACCACCGAGAAGGCCCCTCTGCCTGGTTCCCTGTAACTTGGCTTCTCGCAGGGAGGGAACCGCCAGAAGGCCCTCGGAGCTGGACCTTAGTGTCCGGGCAGAACGATGGAGGTGGAGACACTCCTTCAGGTATACTGGACCAAGGCCGTTTAGGGCTTTAAAGGTCAGCACCAACACTTTGAATTGTGCTCGGAAACGTACTGGGAGCCAATGTAGATCTTTCAAGATGTTGCTCTTTGCTCACCCCTTCTCCCCTGGTAGGGAGGGAAAGCCCTATTTCGTGGTTTGCCTCAGGTGCCAAAATATTGTGGGCCGGCCCTCTCTTGAACATTCGGTTCTAAGCAAGGTGGAAACAATTAACAGACCCTCCAAGTGTCCCTATTTTCCAGGGACAGTCCCGGATTTATAGAAGCCGTCCTGGTTTCTGATTTGATCCCAGAATGTCCCGCTTTTCCCTATTTTCATTGGAGAAATGTTTGACCATATGGGGATCTATAAGGCATGATTCTCATTCCCCACCCCTCAGTAGAGTGGCAGATTCTTGAGTGGCAGATTTCCCCAGTTTAATTAGTATTTTCGTGCCCTCACTCCAGCTGCTTCGTAAGAAAGAGGGGGAAAAGAACGGAAGGAAAATATGTTAGAAGGTCCCATCCGAGATCTCCTGTTGGTCCTTCCTGCTTACTGAGCTCTCCTGAGCAAACAGAAAACACGAGAAAGTAGTTCCTGCCTCAAGAAATTCCAAAAATGCATTGGAAAGCAGAAGCAAAAACCAAAAAGCTGGGGGAATCCCGTAAGTCAAAATGCTTCTGACTCAAGCACTTTGGCTCCATCAGCCCTCAGGAAAACCCAGCCAGCCGGTACCCAAATCCGCAGGCCTGCTGTGCTGAAAAAGGAGCAAAGAATCCCTTTTAAGGAACCACTCCATTCTCCTAGTTATAAATTGGTTTTAATACCGTGTTTTATTTTATTTTTGTTAAATGCCCAGGGACCTTATGGAAAAGGGCAGGCAAGAAATCCAATAAGTAAACAAACCAAACAGATATAATAATAATAATAATAATAATAATAATAATAATAATAATAATAATAATAATTTATTTATTTATACCCCGCCCATCTGGCTGGGTTTTCCCAGCCACTTTGGGCGGCTTCCAACAGAAAAATAAAACACAGTAATCTATTAAACATTAAAAGCCTCCCTGAAGAGGGCTGCCTTCAGATGTCTTCTAAAAGTCTGGTAGTTGTTTTCCTCTTTGTCTTTGACATCTGATGGGAGGGCGTTCCACAGGGCGGGTGCCACTACCGAGAAGGCCCTCTGCCTAGTTCCCTGCAACTTGGCTTCTTGCAACGAGGGAACCGCCAGAAGGCCCTCGGTGCTGGACCTCAGTGTCCGGGCAGAATGATGGAGGTGTGATAAATTGGGAGTGGGGAGAGAGGAACCCAAAATAGTCACTTGAAGAAATAAGCGAACTCTACAGCAATAAACTGTATTGCATTGTAACCAGGGCTGTAATTCCGGTAACTGGAGTTTGTTAAGGGGTTGCTGGAAATTGTCACTCGGTGAGGGATAAACTACAGTACCCATAATTTCTTTGAGAGAAGGAATGTGCTTTAAATGTATAGTGTGTACACGGCCGAAGAAACTCAGGCTGCTTATACACATTGCATTTAAAGCACATGACTTACCCCCCCCCCAAAGAATCATGGGAACTGTAATTTTCCCAGTATCCTTAACAAATTACATTCCCCGTGATTCTTTGGGGGAATTCATGTGCTTAAAATGTGTCTTAAATATATGGTGTGTACACAGCTTGCCAGATTATTTAACTGCACACAGTAATGATTATACAAACTTGCAGAATGTTGTATTCTTGTTGGTTTCAGGGTTTTCATAACTTTCATAAAGCAGAAAAACAAAAAACCCAGACCCTATTCCTGTGCAGTTAACAGCCGCTTGGCTTGGATAAATTAAGTGGGCGATGTTTTCCTCATCTGCATGCCAGGAAAATCTTCCTCTATTACATGTCAGTGTGCTATTTAAAAGCACAAAAACAGAGTCACTTGAGAAAGCTGGCCACAAAAGCTTTTTCCTTTCTTTCTTTTTTACCGTGAAAGCTAAACTATTGTGTAAAATTTGGCAGGATTTGGGAGTGAGTGAATCTTCCCAAAGCAGAAGACGAGGCAGTTCGGAAATAAATGTTTAGAAGAACGAAGTATGGATAAACCAGGGTGGGGTACAGAACCCACCTGTTTGAAATCAGGCTCAAGTGGATCTCATGATTGTGGGATCCACCTTTTTTTCTTTTTTAATTTACTAGAACTCTACTAATTGGTACCAGGTGAAAAAAAATGGCTTTTGGGGCAGAGCCAGTTACAAAAGGGGCTGGAGTCCTAGTACACCCTATGAGCTATAGGCTGGGATGGCGTGAAATGCAACAAACCATTGTTACAGATCAGTGAGGTTTTAACAGCCTAATTGAGTAAAAGAATTGCCAACCCTTACCTTCAGGCACCCCCAAACTGCGGCCCTCCAGATGTTTTGGCCTACAACTCCCATGATCCCTAGCTAACAGGACCAGTAGTCGGGGAAGATGGGAATTGTAGTCTAAAACATCTGGAGGGCCGAAGTTTGGGGGTGCCTGCTAGACTATGGCTAAATTAACTGTGTGTATGTAAAAAAGAGACACACAACTTGACTTCAATGGGGGCCTATCCCCATTTCTTTTGACTTGGGAGTGATTTTCCACAGCTCCCCCTATAAAAACAAACTTGTACAGAAAAGGGAAAAGGCTGGTTCACACATGTACCGGTATATGTCACACATGTATATGTGCGTCTTCATATCTCTCTCTCTCTCTCCTTCTTTTAAATTATGCTTTTCAGATGCAGTATATACATTTTACCTGCACCGATTTTACAATCATTTTGACATTTTAAAACTTGACTTCCCCCTCTTATTTGCAGTTCCTTAAATTTATTTTTAATATCTTCTGCATATCCAAATTCACTTACTTACTCGTTTATCTTCTTTAAATATATACTCTTACGTAACCGCAGGCTATTGCATTAATCCTGCCAGTGTTTTTTATCTGTTTACAATTTATCTGTAAATATTCAATAAACCATTTCCACTCTTTTATAAAAAGTTATATTGATTTCTTATTCGTCCATTAAGTTTCGCCATTTCTGCATATTCCATACATTTTTGTAACCATTCTTCTTTTTCTGGGGCTTCTGCTTCTTTCCATTTTTTGAGCAAGTCACATTCTTGCCGCTGTAATCGCATACATGAATAAATTTCTATACCAGTTAGGTAGTTCTGTCCCTATAATTCCCAAAAGAAAAGCTTCTGAGTTGTTGTTTTTTTAAATAAAAGTTGGTTTGAATATCTTTTTCAATTCATTATATATCATTTCCCAATAAGCTTTAACCTTACTACAAAACCACCACATATGATAAAAAGAACCTTCGTTCTCTGTACATTTCCAGCAATGCGTGTGTGCGTCTCGATCTCTTACCGCTTGATGACTCACAACCAAAGGCGTGAGCCGAGGGACTCCATTGATAAATATCGCCTTTGAGGTGACGTGTAACTGTTCTGTCTGTGGTTGCTGATTTACAGGTGCTTCCAAGACATTGACACTGTATCCCCCGAGTGACAAGGGGCTTGTGTGAACCAGCCCAGGAAAAAAAGGCAGCCGGGGAGGAGCAGAGATTATATCTTTGCTGATTATCTCAGAAAGTTAATTGCTCCTGGGGGACGGCCATAGGGGTGTTTTGGTAGTTCTTGCAGAGCAATAAAGCTGTACCATGGACGATCCACTCCAAAGTATGCTAGGAGACCCACCCTGATGGGAAGATGGTTCTGACATTAGCTATTAGCCACTGAAGGGGAAGAAATGGAGGCAGTGAGAGATTTTACTTTCTTGGGCTCCTTGATCACTGCAGATGGTGACAGCAGTCACGAAATTAAAAGACGCCTGCTTCTTGGGAGAAAAGCAATGACAAACCTAGACAGCATCTTAAAAAGCAGAGACATCACCTTGCCTACAAAGGTCCGTATAGTTAAAGCTATGGTTTTCCCAGTACTGTTGTATGGAAGTGAGAGCTGGACCATAAAGAAGGCTGATCACCGAAGAATTGATGCTTTTGAATTATGGTGCTGGAGGAGACTCTTGAGAGTCCCATGGACTGCAAGAAGATCAAACCTATCCATTCTTAAGGAAATCAGCCCCGAGTGCTCACTGGAAGAACAGATCATGAAGCTGAGGCTCCAATACTTTGGCCACCTCATGAGAAGAGAAGACTCCCTGGAAAAGACCCTGATGTTGGGAAAGATTGAGGGCACTAAGAGAAGGGGACGACAGAGGACGAGATGGTTGGACAGTGTTCTCGAAGCTACCAACATGAGTTTGACCAAACTGCGGGAGGCGGTGCAAGACAGGAGTGCCTGGCGTGCTATGGTCCATGGGGTCGGACACGACTAAATGACTAAACAACAAATTAGCCACTGAAGGGAACCTTTGGGGGGCCTTGAGACAAAGTGGCCTCTCTCAGTCCCTCCCCGCTTTCTCCCCAAGGCACTGCTACCCACCTGCTTGCCCATTTCCTCCTGCTGGTCCCAAACCATGCAAACACCCAGGTGAGCGCAAAACAGGTAGAGGATGCTGCTGTTATCTCTACCTCCTTGCCAATGTTTGCATGCTCAGAGTTGCATATTGAGAGATGACAGGAGAGCATGGGGAAGAACAGCAAACAGGCCTAGAAGCAGGAGTTCCCAGAAAGCAGCAGTGGCTTCCTTGCAAGTGATGTGGACTTGGCAGCCGCCCAGTGCTGCCCACACCTGTTGGCAGGTGTAAACCAATGCTAATGCTGCTCCAAGCAGCATCCACAGAAGAAGTATAGTGTCCCAAACAAGGGAAATCACAGGACCTCTGCTCTGTCCTGCCTTGGTCAGACCACACCTGGAGTACCGTGTCCAGTTATGGGCACCACAGTTTAAGAAGGAAATGGACTAGCTGGAATATGGGCAACCAAGAGGAGAGGCAGTGTGGTATAGTGGTTAAGAGCGGTAGACTTGTAATCTGGTGAACCGGGTTCGCGTCTCCACTCCTCCACATGCAGCTGCTGGGTGACCTTGGGCTGGTCACACTTCTTTGAAGTCTCTCAGCCCCACTAACCTCACAGAGTGTTTGTTGTGGGGGAGGAAGGGAAAGGAGAATGTTAGCCGCTTTGAGGCTCCTTTGGGTAGTGATAAAGCGGGATATCAAATCCAAACTACTACTACTACTACTACTACTCCTCTTGGATCCAGAAACTAAGCTGGATGAGGAATGGTTGAGAGAGTTGGGTATGTTTAGCCTGGAAAAGAGGAGACTGAGAGGAGATATGATAGCCATCTTCAAATACAGTCGTACCTTGGATCCTGAACACCCTGGAACTCAGACGTTTTGTGTCTCGAACGCCGCAAACCCGGAAGTGACTGTTCCGGTTTGCAAACGTTCTTTTGGAACCCGAACGTCCGACGGGGCTTCTGCGGCTTCTGATTGGCTGCAGGAGCTTCCTGCAGCCAATCAGAAGTGGCAATTTGGTTTTCAAACATTTTGGAAGTCCAACGGACTTCCGGAACGGATTCCATTTGACTTCCAAGGTACGACTGTATCTAAAGAGCTATCACATGGAACAAGCTCGTTTTCTCCTGCTTCGGAAGGTAGGACCCAACCCAACAGCTTCAAGTTACAAGAAAGACCTTTTTTGACGATAAGAGCTGTTTGACAATGGAAAACACTCCCTCTGAAGGTGGTAGCTTCTCCTTCTTAGGTTTTCCCCCCGCATTGGTTGGATGGCCCCCTGTCATTGATACTTTCGTTAAGATTCCTGCATTGGAAGGGGTTAGATTAGATGACTCTTGGGGTCCCTTCCAACTCTACAATTCTATGATAGGCAGGAATGACTATCATTTTCATGCCTTCCTTGTAAGATTCTCAGGAAGGAAATACAGTACTGTATGGACTTTTGACTGCTTCATCCAGACAGCTGCCAGATTTACACCATCATGAAACGTTTTGGTGTGATTCTCATAGAAGGGAGGAGGGGAGAGAAGAGTTTTAAATCCCTGGAGTGCCGGGATTTCCCCCCCCCAAAAAAAGAAAGCCCCTACCCTGTGAATTGTAGCTCTTAATGGTGAGTTGTCCACTTGTAGTACAACAAAACCAGAATGTACGCTTTCTGTTGCTTGTGTCATGATGCAATCTTTTATTGTCTTAGCTTGCCCAGCATTTAAAAATGTATGTTACTTGAAAGGATTTCTGCCAGGTTTATAGAAGCGCTGTTGCCTGAAGCTTGCCCAGGTACTGCACAACCACGGATCGGTTTGCGCAATATTTGTTTGTGCTAGCTTTTGCCATTATTGACCTATTGCCAACTTCAGGATTGGTGTAAGAGCTACTCTGCACTGCATCACTTCAAACTGCTGGCAGGGAGTGGTAACCTTATCCTTAAACCACCCTGCATTGGTGGGGCCTGTATTTAGTAAACCAGATTAGGAAGATGTTTCCTCCCTTAAGAGCTAGTTTACTACATGCAGGGAGTTGTGTGTGTGGATTTTTCTAAAACATGCTGGAGCTTTCGGAAATATTTTTTTAATTCGCCTTTCTGCATAATACATTCTAGACAACATATAAGGAAGAGCTTATTGCCAATTAATAAATATTTCTTTAAAAAATAAACCGTACTCGCAGCACCACTGATAACTTAAGATGATGAAGTCATTCATCAAAAGCAAGGGTCAGCAAACTTTTTCAGCCGGTGGCCGGTCCACTGTCCCTCAGACCTTGTCGGGGGGCCAGACTATATTTTGAAGAAAACAAAACAAAACGAATTTCTATGCCCCACAAATAACCCAGAGATGCATTTTAAATAAAAGCACACATTCTGCTCATGTAAAAACACCAGGCAGGCCCCACAAATAACCCAGAGATGCATTTTAAATAAAAGCACACATTCCACTCATGTAAAAACACCAGGCAGGCCCCACAAATAACCCAGAGATGCATTTTAAATAAAAGGACACATTCTATTCATGTAAAAACACGATGATTCCTGGACCATCCGCGGGCCGGATTTAGAAGGCGATAGGGCCACATCCGGCCCCCTGGCCTTAGTTTTCCTACCCTTGATCAAAAGCTTGGATCCTATGGAGAAGGCCAAGATAAATCTGCTTTTAATGACCTTGACATTGCCAGTGTGTGGACAACTGTGGCAAGTGTTTTCTCTCCCCCCCCCCCCGATGGACACAGCTGGCAGCGAACAGTTTGTAAAAAGACACCTGTTTGTGACAGATTGCACGTTGCCATCCATAGTCAAGGCCACAGCGGAAGACTCTCCCTCCAACCACGGTACAGAATTCTACCCCCTCCTTTCGCAGCTCCATCCTACATCTCTAGAGGCATTGAGCCTGTTCCTTCCCAAGCTTCACCGAAACAGGGATTAGGAGATAAAGCAACCCCACGCTAAATGCATCCGCTTATTAAGAGATAAAACATTGTGCACTTTGAAAAACATTGTTTCAAGGATGTCTTTCCTCTTCCCGTTTCAGCAAAGGAATACATACAGTTGTACCTTTGTCCGGTTGAAGAACGATTTGGTTTACAAACTCCGCAAAACCGGAAAGAGTGTCTTGGTTTGCGAACTTTAAAGGTAAAGGTAAAGGGGCCCCTGACCATCAGGTCCAGTCATGTCCGACTCTGGGGTTGCGGCGCTCATCTCGCTCTATAGGCCGAGGGAGCCGGCGTTTGTCTGCAGACAGCTTCCGGGTCATGTGGCCAGCATGACAAAGCTGCTTCTGGCGAACCAGAGCAGCGCACGGAAACGCCGTTTACCTTCCCGCCGGAGTGGTCCCTATTTATCTACTTGCACTTTGATATGCTTTTGAACTGCTAGGTGGGCAGGAGCTGGGACCGAGCAACAGGAGCTCACTCCATCGCAGGGATTCGAACCGCCGACCTTCTGATCAGCAAGCCCTAGACTGTGGTTTAACCCACAGCGCCACCTGGGTCCAGTTGTGAACTTTACCTCGGTCTAAAAACGGAAACTGAACGGTGGAAGGGCACCGGCGACGGGAGGCCTCATTAGGGAAAGCGCTCCTTGGTTTAAGAACGGTTTCGGTTTACGAACGGACTTCCGGAACAGATTAAGTTCATAAACCAAGGTACAGCTGTATGCATAAAAACCACAAACTCTCTTGAGTTCACATTTTCAAAGACTTTTGGCGAGCTGCAACTTTACACTTTCTCAAACTTTATTGCAATTTTAAGAGCGGTGGTAAACTCCCTCTGACACTCTTGAATCCCGAGAAGGCTCTCTGTAATCTGGGATCCTTCCCGAGATGGGTCTGGCTCTGCCTCTTCCATGGTACTTCCTTACGAAATTCCTCTCTCCCCCAGGGAGACCCCATCAAACTCCATGCTTTCAGGTGACACAAATATCAAGTTTCTTTTTACTGCTCTTTGGGTGTTATAGCAGGCTGCGGGCTGCTGTGGCCATTTCCTACAGTTAAGTTTTTACATTTATAATTGGTGGATAAAAATCAATGGTTTAAAAAATAATAATCAGATTTTTAATTGGATTTTTTTTAATTGGATTTTTTAAAATTTAAATTGGATTTTTTAAAATTTAAATTGGATTTTTCAAATAAAATGCTTTGGGGAAAAAATCTTTCTAAAGATAGTTTTATTTTTACATTATAGTCCAAAGGCTATTCATCAGGAAATAAGGATTTGTTTTAAGATTTTCATGTGTGCTAAAACTCAGTTTAAGTTTTTTTTAAATTGTTTAACCACATCAGTTAACAAACACGGATGCATTTGCTATAATGTTATTGTTTCAGTTAAATAAATTGTTTAGTTAGTAAGGAAATGATTATTTTCCTCCTTCCAATAAAGTACAGCAGAAAAGTTGTCCAAATATAAACAGTTAACATATTAAACCTCACAATAATTTCATAATTATCGGTCTATGTACAGTATTTCTAATAGTATAACCAAATCAGTAATTTTTGTTATAACCGTAAAAACTACTCTGAAAATTTATTATTCCAAAAATGAAACCTTCATCTGGTTGTAAATATTAAGATTATACCAGCAATAGAGTCTGTTAAAAAAAATGATTTAAATAAAGTCTTACTGACTAGTGATTTAAATCAAATCCATCCCATTTATAACTAGCTTTGTTTTCATCTAAAGGCTTCGTTGCAGGCAGCGATCGGATTTCCCCCAGCCTGGTTCTAAATGTGACATGCTCACCTGCCCAACATGGTGGTCAGCAATTTGCCTCCCGGGAATTGCCATTCCCACAGTTTGAGGAGTTCATGCTGCTTTACACAAAGGTAACTCCCCTTTCATGTTTAGAAGGGAACTGTACAGTTGGAAGGAACCATGGGGGTCATTTAGTCCAACCCCGTGCGATGCAAGAATCCTTTGGCCAACATGGGACTCAAACGCATGACCCTGAGCTTAAGAGTCTCACGCTTTATTTACTTACTTTCTATACCACCCTTCACCCAGGGATCACAGGGCAGTTTGCAATATAAAAACGCAAAAATGCCTAACATAGTAACCATCAAAAACAATAACTTTGCCCCCAGTTTAAAGGGCCATCGTTTGTTGACATAGTCAAAGACCTGGGAGAAGAGGAATGCTTTTGCCTGGCGCCTAAAGGTATGTAACAAAGATGCCAGGCGAGCCTCGCTGCGGAGAGCACTCCAGAAATGTGGAGCCGCCACCAAAAAGGCCCGGCTCCAGACCTCTCATGGAGGAGGCACATAAAGGAGGGCCTCAGATGATGATTGCAGGGTCTGGGTCGGTTCATATGGGGAGAGGCGTTCTTCGAGGTATTGAGGCCCCGAGTCGTTTTAAGGCTTTATAGGTCAATTCTACCAATTATGCCACAGCAGCAGCACAAGATAAGAGAGCAACAAGGCCGAGTCCTTAGCCAGAGCAGCTCAAGATCTATTCCATCACCCTTCTTCATTTTATTGTCAGCTAATCCAGGGGCAGACGAGGAAGCAAATATTAACAACTGTACCATTTGCTACATTTTTAGAAGTGGGTGCATGTTTCAACCGGTGCTCCACAGGTATACAGTGAAGGGGATGGCAGAAGCTATCACTTGAGGGAGGCTGGAGGAACTTTTGAGACATAGGTAGACTGGGTTGTCTATTCCCTTCCATCCCATGAGCAGCAAGACTTTGAAGGGAGAAGAGCCTGCATTCACGAAGGAAGCAAGAAATGTATTTTTGGGGTGTGTGTGAAGAATAAAAAGCAAGAACTTGTGGTTGTAGGGGGAAGTAGGTGCAACTTGTTCCATTTCCCCAACCCAGAAAGGGATGAAGAGGTTATCTCACCAGTGTTTAACATGCCCAACTCTCCTCTTTTTTCCTGTCTCCTCCCCACCTGAGAGGAAAGTAGCACGAATTAACCGACAAGCTAGAAACGTGAAAGCGTTCTGGAATTTGCCGAAATGGCACAGCTAACAAACAGCTTGAGAGGAAAGGTTAAAGAAGAATTTGTTAAAGAATGGGATAGGTACAAGAAATATGTTAAAAAATACAGCGAGAACAAAATTTCTATGACAGCGTTCGAATAAAAGGGGGAGGAAAAAGTCTGGATTTGTAGAAATTGGGATGTTTAAAGCAATATGAGTGTGAAACGACAGATAAAAATAGAGACAGTACTGATTGTATATACATTCAACAATATAAGAAAAAAAGGTATGCTGGAGATAACAGGAAGTCCAAAGTTAATTTTTATTTTTATGTTTTTTTCCAAGTTTTTCCTTTTTGTTTGTTGTTTCTGTGTTTTTTTGCATTTATATAGATATATATTTTCTTCCATTACCCTCTCTTTCTCCTTTTTGTTGAGAAAGGAGGGATTGAGATATTGTATGTAAAGTGTAAAAATGTATATGTTTGGTGAAGAAAATAAATAAATATATCAAAAAGAAGAAACGTGAAAGCGTTCTGTGTAGTTCAAAACCTTGCGACTCCCTTCACCGCTTGTTGTTTTCCCTTGCGGCCGGCTCTGAAACATTCGCTCCCTCCCCACTGCAGAAGAGGACAATGCTTGGTCTGTTTATGTTTTTTTATTTTATTTATTTATTTTAAAAAACCTTCCCCGGCAAAAAGGCAGAGACAACAGATCAAGGCACTCAAGAACCAGGCACAGAGAGAGCTGCAGTCAAAGTCCTAGAAAGTGAACCCAACTTTCTGCTGGCTTGGAAACAGTATTTTGGGTTACGCAGAACGCTTCCATAGCTGCAGCTCAAAAACAGGCTCACACAGCCTACATCAGTAAAAGTATAGAAATCATTGCTTTAGTTTATGCGACTCCCGATATCCACAAGAAGGAATTAATTTGGGATTTGGACAACCCAATAGCTTCTGCTGCGGGTTTATTTCATCAGTTTTGCCTAGGCACTTACCTGGTGAGATAAAACACCTGACCACACAAGGCTTCCCTTACCTATGAGCCCCATATTCCATTGCTCTAGAACAGGCATCCCCAAACTTCGGCCCTCCAAATGTTTTGGACTACAATTCCCATCGTCCCTGACCACTAGTCCTGTTAGCTAGGGATCATGGGGGTTGTAGGCCAAAACATCTGGAGGGCCGCAGTTTGGGGGTGCCTGCTCTAGAAGCACAGAGGTACTCAGAGCACCACCCTCTATAATAATAACAACAAACAACAACAATAATTTATTATTTATACCCCACCCATTTGGCTGGGTTTCCCTCTTTAGCCTTTGGTGATTTTTCTCTCTCTCTTTCCCTCCCTCTCTCCCCCCCCAACCCAGAAAGGCCTCTGACAACTTCTAACCCCCCCCCAATTAATAATTTTGTCTGCTTCTTAGCATACTGACACTGTACTCCTAATACCTATCTATTCAGAGGTTGTTCCTGTGGGATGTAACATAAGCAGTCAAGTACACTTCCTGTTTGCCCAGAGTGGACACACGGGGAGGGGTGTTACTCCAGCCAGGAGGACTTCCTGTCACACCTGGTCTGGAGCTTCCTCCCCCTGCGTGTGACCAGGTAGATGGGCATGACCCTGTGAGACCCCATAAAAGGGCTGGTCACGCAGCCACCTTCCTTTCTTCTTTTGTTTTATTCCATCTTGAGGTATTTTGCTGTCTGCTGGCTCTCAGCCAGCAGCACATGAGCTCAATCCCCATATGGGATGAACTCAAAACTCTATTCTGCGACTCCAAGCTAAAGCCTGCCTTCAGAGAACCTACTGCCAACTGAATGTGAGTAAACGTCTAATTGCTTTTAAAGAAGGCTGTTGTGTCCTTATTCTTTTTAGGAGGGATAAAAGGGAAATTTACCAGGAGCAAAACCCAACCAGGACAAAACCAGATTGGATTGCTTAAGTAAAGAGATTCAAATGAATCTACCAACTAGCTTCGTTATATACGAGGGAATGTACTCTGCTACTGACTCACTAGCGTGAGGAAGGATAATATTGAGTCAATATATCCTCTCCCACTATCCACAGCATTCCCAGAGCTTCGTGAGGCTCCCTCCTAGTTAAGCAGGGAGTTCCGCAGCCCCGGAATTGTGACTAGCTTCTGCTTAGAGAAACACAGCCTCTTCTCCAACCTGTAATCTTCCCTTCCTTTGGCAGGCAGGAGAGCAGGGGTGAAGAACCCACAACTCTCCAGATTATTATTTCTGGGATCTCCAGCTCCCCATTTGCTTCAACCAGCAACAAATGATGGACGGGCCTGACGGTTTTTTTTAAAAAAAAAAAACTTGTTGGGGCAACCCAGTCAAGATGGGTGGCATAATAACAACAATAATAGTAACTACTGCAGCTGCTACTATACACACTGAAGTATTAGAGGAGGGGAGACTACTCCATTTATAGCAGGAATGGTCCTGCAGATGTTAGGTTAGCTGTTCCCAGTGCTAGAAATCAGCTAGGCGCATTTTGTGTCTGGCGTGGGTTCAATTGCAACCACGCGGAGATCTCGGGATGCCAGGTTGGCAACTGTCATCTCCACCTGGCTGGCGCCTCCGGCTTTCTTAAGCAGCCAAGCAGAAGACCTTACTTATTGCCTTTATATCCCCATCTTTTTCTCCAAGGAGTGTTTGGGTTCAGCCCCCATTCCTACGACGACCCTGCGAGGTGGGCTAAGAGGCTGTGACCGACTCAAAGGTCCTCCAGTCCGCTTTGTGGCTGAGTGGCGATTTGAACCCTGATCTCCCAGGTCCTGGTCCAACACTCTAACCACTACACCATACTGCCTTCTTAGAGCCCTTCTGCTATGAGACAGCTATATAAATTAAGTTGGCAAATAAATATGGGGAAGGCAAAAGTTCACTTAGAGAAAGATTTTAAATATTTTCCTTGAGGCTTGAATTTGTTTTAGTCTGGATTGTTCTATCTGCTTTTTTAATGTGTTGTAAACTGCTGTGAGATTTTTTTCTCTCTTTAAAATGAAGCAACATAGAAATATAATTAATTAAACTAACAAGAATAAACTCCACCGGGGGGGGGGGGAATGTCACCTAGACTTACTGTTGTGGTAATTGTAACCCAATTTTAAAGTGCCGTTTGAAGATTAGCATGTGTGTGTGTGTGTGTGTGTGTGTGTACTTTTCTATCAATGACCCCAAACTTTGCCCCACTATTGACCACCTGAAAATTGCCGAAGGTCTTGCTGGACCACTTAAATGATTTTTCTGCCTGTCGCGGCAATTGTAATGCACTGTGTTACGGTATGATTTTAATCGTATTCTTGTTGCTTCTTGTATTTCTTACGCTGCATTTTCTTGGACTGAAAATTAAGTTCTACGGAACTCGGGATCGCATGCAAAGGAATAAATGAAAGGCTGATAATGCAATTCTAAAATCAATATGAATATTCCATGTGGACTTGCCGCAGAAAACACCTGGATGACGCTTGCAGGGCACTGATGGCCTATGGACCAAAGTTTGGCAACTCCAATGTTGGACTTGACCCTCCCTTGTCCATTGACCATGCTAGCTAGGGCCGACGGAAACTGAGAGTTGAACTCTATCTAGAGGGCCAATTGCTTCTCACTCCTGCCCTAGAACTACCCAGCCCCTTGTCAAAAGAGGCTAAAGTGTTAACCTCTCATGTCTTCTGCTCAACTTTTTAATACCCTACACAGATCCAGAGTGGAGTCCCTAAAGTGGTTGTATGGGGCCTTGTATGCCTCCTTTCAGCATCTCCTGCAGCCAAGCTGGTGTCAAACATATTGCAGTGTTTTCCTTTTGACCTCCCCATCGGATGCGAGGCCAAGAAGGGGGTATTGTCATCTGGGCAGCCCAGGATTCCCATACACATTGCCCAGGGCTTTCCCAGGTTCCTAAAAGCCTCGAGTCTGATCTCACCAGTGCCCTTCCCAATGTTTATGGGTTTGCAAACTGAGATATCTGGAGTCGGCAAACATGCAGGTGCAATCCAGAAGCATGGTTATCTTTCCAAAATCAAGGGGAGTGAGAATTTGCATACAGGAAGGAAGGGCCACAATTCTGAAGAGCAGCCCAACTGTGGTTTGAAAACTCAACAGGGTTTTTGTCTGTGCCAGGTTTATGTCTGCTGGTAGATGTAAAGCTTTTCCAATATGCAGTAACAGCAGCGAGAATATTATTAGCCAAAAAATGGAAACAAGAAGAATTACCGACAAAAGAGGAGTGGATTATAAAATTGATGGAGTATGCAGAAATGGACAAAATGACGGGAAGAATCCGAGAACAGCGGGACCAGAAGTTCATCAAAGACTGGACAAAATTTACAGAATATTTGAAAGACAGTGGTACAGAAATGAAAATGTTAGTAGGACTGAATGGACAAAATTTACAGAATATTTGAAAGACAGTGGTACAGAAATGAAAATGTTAGTAGGACTGAAAGAATCTTTGTAGATATAAGTAGTAAAAGACATTGCGTAATAATAATAATAATAATAATAATAATAATAATAATAATAATAGTAATAATAATAAATTATTTATACCCCGCCCATCTGGCCGGGTCTCCCCAGCCACTCTGGGCGGCTTCCAACAGAAGAATAGAACACAATATATATTAAACATTAAAAGCCTCCCTGAACAGGGCTGCCTTCAGATGTCTTCTAAAAGTCTGGTAGTTGTTTTCCTTTTTGACATCTGTTGGGAGGGCGTTCCACAGGGCAGGCGCCACCACCGAGAAGGCCCTCTGCCTGGTTCCCTGCAACTTGGCTTCTCGCAACGAGGGAACCGCCAGAAGGCCCTCGGTGCTGGAACTCAGTGTCCGGGCAGAATGATGGAGGTGGAGACGTAAGGACAGTATAATATGAAAGGACAATATAAGAATTTGGTCAATGTTAGAATTTGGAAATATAGTATTTAGAAATAATGTTTGAAAGTTATTAGAAGGGGGTTGAAGGAAGCCGAGGCTTGGAAAAGCCGCAAGGGAAGAAAGATAAAGAAATTAGGATTTAATGCAAAATGTTTATGTATGTAAAATAAATAAAAATGATTTGGCAAAAAAAAAAGGTTTATGTCTGTCATGCCATGGGCCAGAACGAAGTAGATGGGAGAACCTGTAGCCCTCCTGGGTTTTGATCGTTAAATCCTCATCATCCTCAACCATTTGCCAAGCTGTCTGGAGCAAATGGGAGCTGGAGTCCACTGGCACTGGAGTAGAATGGAACAGTCTTGCAAAAACAAGATGCATTTTATACTGAGATCATTACTATGAAATAATCCCACTTTGGAAAAGCAGTTTTGGCATAAAAATGGGAGAACAAAATAATCCCGAACACCACTTCTTGACACAGTCACAACCACAGAAGGGGCTTAGCATCCTCTCCGTGTTTATCGAATTCCACCCAACTCGAAAAGGGTCTTGCTCCCCAAGCAAGTGTGCGTACAATCGCAGCCATTCACATCGGCCGCACGCTACCCTCTTGCTACGGGCAAGAGAGGAATAAACAGGACATCTCCTGGCAATCAATTAACTGCACTGTGCAGCTGGCTCAAGCAAGTGAGCCAACTTACATGAGCAAGTGCGAGAAAACAACTGAGCATGCACACAAATCCTGGCCCGAGGGGAAATCCTTTTGCGGCTGAGCATGAAAAGCAAAGCAAAACACTTCTGTAATGAAACGTCCCTGGCCACACCCAAATTCTCTTATGATCTGTCGGGCCCCAGAAACAGGCGTGATCTCCTGCTTTTGATTTAGCCCAGAATGGGCTATTTAACCTTTTTAGAAAGGCGACATGTCATTCCTTCCAGCTCATAATGCCATGACTACTATTAAAATGGCAGGATGTTGGCTGTATCTCCATAAACAATATTCATAATAAACACTTCGACATTTGATTCAATATTTGGTTCAGGCAGCCAGATCTGAGCTTCACCTTCCTACCTGCCCTCCCCCCAAACCTCTGTTCTCCAACTGTAAAAAGAGGAACAATAGTTACCAACCATACAGGCGAGAAACATAGTTTGCTTTGACAGCACATATGGTAAAAAGGAACCAATTGTAAGGTACTAAGGACAAGTGAAGGGTGATCTAACAACTAATGTGTTTTCTATATTAGGAAGCCAAACCAATGGCTTAAAGCGGCCTGTCCCAATTAATTCCCCATTAAAACTTTAAATAATGGCATCCAGATGTCACCTGGAAAAATGATTCACAATATTCTCCACCTAGAGAGAGTATCTTGAATTATTTTTCTAGAAACCACACCAAAATCATTACACCGACATGACCTTCAGTTTATTAGAACTCTTAGCATGAATCTGTATATATTTTTGTCACCATGTGACTGTGTTTTCCTTTTACAACTCCTCGTCACCTCTCCCTCCACCCACAACTAGTCTCCCTTTTAGAAGACACTCAAAATAATAGTTTTAACAAGTCAGATGCAGTTTTGCAAAAAAGAAAGAAAAAAAGAGTTCTCCCATGAATGCTGGATATTATTCTGTTTTGTTTTTAAAAAGAACCCCACTCAGAGACCCCTTTGATTACACATAATTTAAAGAAAGAGCACACACTACGTTAGAGCTATCTTCAAAAACAATATGAGGTTTTGAATTTATTCTGATTAAATCACCAAAAAAAGAGAAAAGGTCCATTGTCTTTTATATATACATATATATATATATATATATATATATATATATATATATATGTATATGTATATGTATATGTATATGCATACACACACACGCACCCACAAAATGGAGATAACTTCTTGCATTCTGATTTCGGGGGGGGGGGGTTGGGGGTTTCTGTCCCATTCCACAAGTCCTTAGAAAAAAAATCTCCCCTGTTTCATCAGTCTCCCAATTTGGGAAAAGCTTTCTCCTGTTGTCTGCTGAGTTCGTTCTCTTTCAAGAGTTTCTGGTTCTCAGCTCTCAACCTGCCCAGTTCCTCCTCTAGCTGACTTACCCGGGGGTCTTCCGTCGAGTCCCCCAAGAATTTCTTGTTCTCCATCCGCAGGCGGTTGTTCTCTTCCTCCATCTTGGAGAGACACTTCTCCAGCTCCAGGTACTCTGTGATCAGCTCCTGCTTGCTCATGTTCTGAAGGCTTTCGACGTGGTACTTCTCGTAGGTCTCGGAGAAGTCCTTCTGGAGAAACTCGCTGCCGTCGCCTCCCATCCCGTCGCTGCCGCCGCCCTCCTCCTCCACAATGAAGTCTTCCTCGCTGGTATCCTCTGACTTGGCGGCAGTCTTCTTGGGGAACAGGCCGGTCTTCAAGTCTGGTTCTTCCTGGTCGTGATCCTCCATCAAGAACTGCGTGGTGTTGTACGGGGCGACGGGCTGCCCCTTCGCGAACATCTCCGCCCGCAGCCTGGAGGCCCGTTGGCTCTGCTTCTCGTCAAACTTCTTCTTCTCTTCCCAGCTGAGCTTGTAGTATGGTTTCCAGTGCCTCTTCTTCTTGGAAGGGCGCCTCCTGTGCTTCTTCTTGACCAGCTTCTCCTCCTCCTCCTCGCCTTCAGCTTGGGGCCTGAACCTCTGGCCAACAGGCCCGGAGTAGACTTGGCACTGCAAGCCGAGCTGCTCTCCATCACCTGGATTTTGGACGGCCGCAGGTGCGCCACAGTTCTGGTCCTCAACCTCACCGCTGACGGCTCCCTCTGGGGCACCCAAACTTCTCCCAACCGGAGGAGCCGCATGTTCTGCATCAAGGCAGGCCTCGCTGTCTCCCCTCATGGGGCTGCCATCCTGCTGCTTGGCCTCTCTCCGCTGCCACCTACCGTCCATCACTTCCCCTTGGAGCAGTTCTCGGCTGGCGGGTGGAGAGATCAAAAAAGGCCCCTCTCCACTACTGGCATCCCTGCAGGGGGAGAAGGGGGAAGTTTTGCCATTTGGTTGCTGCTGGCTGGCAGAGAGGGCAGCGTCAGCCATTGTTGCTTCGCTTGGCAAGCCAAGATTTGGATTTCTGGTGCTTCTGTTCTCAGTCCAAAGGGGCTGGCTCCCTCTTCCTCCTTAAAACCTGCAACTGTCTTTAACTCTTTAGGTTGTGGTGGCCAGCTTTTAAAGTTCGCAGGAAACAAAGGCCCTTAACCCTTCATGCACTGGGCTTCATTTATAACCCCTCGCAATCTTCTCGGCCACTTCAGCTCCTGAAACAGGTTCTCACAAGTTGCCACTGTTAACCCTTGCAGGAGATCAGCAACAGTCTTGTCATCCGAAGGCCTTTAGGCTTGCATGTCGGTCAGGTGCTGAAGAACCAGTTCTCCCCACCAGCTACCACCCTGTCTCTGCGTCTCCTCTTCACATCAACAGCTGCATGGCAACTCTGCACATCTGGAAACACAAAAGTTGGGGATCGAGAGATGTATGAGCTAGCACAGGACCCAAGGCAACAAGAATAACTATGCCCCCTTGAGAGCAACTTGCAAACGATAAGAAGAAGTTAGGGGGGGGGGGACAAAATCCTAGAGATGGAAAAGGCAACTGAGGGGTTAAGCTGCAGGCAACGAAGAGTTAAACTGTCTCAATCCAGGCACTTACGGGTTAAAGGGGATCCAGTTCCAGCACCGCAGGAGTTAAGAGCTGTCCCGATGCCAAATGTTATTCCTTCCTCTCACCAGTTCAGATCCAAATAATCAGCTCGAGAAGGAGAAGAAAATCCGGCCCAAGCTTTC
The DNA here is from genome assembly GCF_965207765.1 of Zootoca vivipara. Classification (NCBI taxonomy): domain Eukaryota; kingdom Metazoa; phylum Chordata; class Lepidosauria; order Squamata; family Lacertidae; genus Zootoca; species Zootoca vivipara. The sequence goes on along the minus strand of NC_142595.1, from coordinate 13,376,953 downwards.
AACAATTAAAAAACTATCCCAGTATTGCATCGGAAGGGTTAAAAAAGAGCTCCACCTTAGACAGCAAATTGCGAAGTCAGCCGGGAAGGGGTTAACTTCTCCACGCACACCCAACGTTCGAATACCCACCCCCTCGCAGTTGGCCCCGCCCCCTCCTCCGGCCTCTTTCCTCCCTTACTCGAGCGCCTTCTGTTCTCAACTGCTACTCCCAGCTCGCCGCCTCGCCTTATATAAACGAGCCAGCCCCCACATCTGAGTGCGCAGCCGCCACTCAGATCCCTGGTCCCAAGGTATCTCGGGATTTGTGGTTTCCCTTTCCGATCGATTGTACAGTTCGCTCTAGCCACAACGACTACGATTCCCAGAACCGCGGCGTGACGGCATTCGTCAGCCAATCAACCATTTGGTAGGGTTGGACGAAGAACGAGACGCTCTCTGATAGGACTGCTAAACAACTAAGGCCTGAATGGCTATACTGGACGCCTTTCATTCGTGGCTTAGCCAATTAGAGGTGGACAGTAGGAGGCGGTGGAGGCGGTGGGAAATGGAATATACCATCAATTTACGCGGGGGTTGAAATCTTCCTCGGTGGCCGAACAGCTTCAAATGGTCCTTACGGAGCACATATTAAGAGGAATGTCACCTTATAATATTTATCTTTCGTGATGGAGATGGTGGGAAAAGATTGGTGATTCTCCTCGTAGGAAAAAAATGGTACTGCCCAAAAAGTAGTTCGAGGCTATTTTTGAAGATTAAGATGATTCCGTAACAGCTCAGCTGTTTAAGACCGCGGAATTTCAGTAACAGGTCGAGTATTTGGAAAGAGAAGAGATGTCACTGGGTGGCGAAAAAGATATGGATGAGAGAGGTTGGTAGGAAGCTCCTGCTGGCGGAAGGACACTTCATTGCTAAAGAAACACACGCTGCGTTAACCTATGACGGTGACTGATCCGTGTGGAGGGAGTTGTAAACAAACCGAAGTCGGAAACAAGTTCCGTCTTAAAGGGACAACGTCAGCTCTCCCGTTAGATCAAATGATGTAATAGGAGGCCTGGGAAGGTTGTGTGGACTAGTGGTTAAAGACTTGGCAGCCTGAGCTCTTCTTCATGTTGTTGTTGCTGCTGCTTCCTCTATGGAAGATCTATGTGAGTTGCAGCAGATTAAAGTAGAGAGTATTTTTTAGCCAGATTCTCCTGTTTCTGACAGCTGAGATGCACGGGGAGGTGGGGAGGGGTTAATCTCTAGGAAGGTCCAGCCAGAGCTTTAAGCCTTATTGCTTGACGTGGAAGCACGCCGCTAATGTCCCAGATGTTTAGGAGCATGTGAAAGTCGGGATGGTGGTGGAAGAGGCAGCTGCACTCTGCACATGGTCAGAGGCCCGTTCATCTTCCGCGTTGCTTTATATGCATTTCCAAATCCTGCGCGCCTTCGGATTTAAGCAACAGGGGCATCATTTGCAACTGAGCTAAACCTTGGAAAACCAAGTAGCCCTGGCTCCGCCCAGCACTTGCTTCCACACAAGGCACGATTGTGGTAGCAGAGTACCTGTTTTGCATGCAAAAAGGCCTGGGTTTCTCCCCCCCCCCAATCGCTAGCATTTTTCAGGTAGGGCTAGGAAAGGCTGGAACCCTGGAGTGCTGCTGCCAGCTCGAGTAGACAGCACTAAGGTAGATGGACCCATGGCCTGACTCAGACTAAAACAGCTTCCTGTGAGATATGGACTGAGGGTTCTTCAATAAAGGGTGTTATGCATAGAGGCCTTCCTTTATGCACCTCGGAAGCTCGGGCAAAAATGGTATGCGAATGCATAGGAAACAAAACCTTGATAAAATCAAAGTCCCATTTCGATTTAATATTATTTTTAAATGCAGTTTTAACACAGGGAGCATTCTTTACTTTCCCCCATCATCGCAGAACAGTCCTGCGAGCCTGGGATGTTACAATCAAACCCAATTTGAGAGGCCATGCAACAGAACATCTGCTGCTGGGTTTTCCACCACAGGAACTTGCATCAGACAATAGGGATAAACTGAGTAGGAGGTTAGATTCAGCATATTTGATCTTTTAAAAATCGAAGGCTTGCTTCTCCTCTTCAGCTTAAAAACCCAGGCTTTTTTAGAAGGCACGTTTTAATTAATTTGCAGGAAAGCCGAGAGCATGCAAAGTACTCTGGTCTGAATGCAGCTAATACTGCTCTCTTGCACAAGCTTCTGCCGATTGCCCAAAACACCCCCCTTGTGCAACCTTACTGAAGATCACCAGAACAAAAGTGTAGGCAGGTGCAAACCAGCTGATCAGCCTGCGAAAGTCAAGCTTCCTAAAGGCCTATGTTGCAGATGGAAAAACTGAGGTTGGATAATTGCAGCTTGCCCAAGGCAATGGCGCCAGGGCAGAAGCGATGCTTCGGTCCAGGTCAGATTTCAGCTCTCTTGTTATTGAACCACATGAGCCACCAGCCTTCGAGTAACTTTAAAGGAAGTAAGATGTACTGTACTGATAGTGCAGTCCTAAGCATGCTTAGAAATAAGTCTCGGCTAGTTCAGTGGGACTTAGTGGCTTATCAGCATGTTCAGGGCTGCAGCCAAAAACATTGTCAAACCCGCCAAGGGCCTTTGACAGTTATTCTGTGGGGCTGTGGCAACCCTTGCTGTCCCAGGACATATCCTGCACAGAGACAGAGTGGGCCTTCTGGGGCTCAATAGTTAAGATTTAGATCTGGGAGAAGATTTCCCTCTCCTTTGCAGTGGGATTGCTGTGCAGCCTTGGTTATCTTTCTGTAAAATGGGAATAACAGTGGCCAGCCTCCTGTGGGCCATGAGATGCAATAAAAATGGTAACGCTCTGTAAACATATTCAGTTGAAGGCTATTAAAATTCACCGCCCAGACCCCCTCCGATTGTTCCAAGTAAATTACAAAGCAAAATCAGCCCAGTTTTTTTCAGGGACAGTTCGTGCTTTTCAAAACTTGCTCCTGGTCTCTGGTGGTTATATCGGTATATCTGACAGCAGAACAGAAAGTCTTTTCCTGATAGGCTGCTGCTTTCTGGATCCCTGAAATTTGGCCTGGCTCCTGCTTGGACAGGCTGTTCCCCCTTTGCAGCAGGAAGGTACACAGACGGCTGAACTCTTCTGGAGAACCATTCCCCTCCCTCCTGCCTCTTGTTCAGATCTTTTGTCCCCGAAAGGCCTTGCTATGCCTTCCACAGAGCCTCTCTTTGGGTTTTTCCAGGGTACTACTAGTTTGGCATCCCATGTGCCCATCCCTTGCCAAGGATTTCTCGGTTCGGAGCAAGACAACTTGGTGTATAGGAGCTCAGACTAGGCACAGATTCAGGCAGAGCTGACATTTGCCACGGTGGCGAATTTTGAGTTCACCACCCTCTGGGACCTCTACAAACGCAACTTCACCTAGGGTTACAAACTGCCCAGGGAGAACCAACAAGTGTGCCTTGAATACAAGGCGGATGTGCAGAAATCGCCTGAGAAACTTTTTCATAGCGTGGAGATAATGAACTGTACTGGGTGCTAAGCGAGCTGCTGTTAAAAGCGCAAGTGCGGAGGTTGTTTCGAAAAGCTGGCAACCTTGATCGGTTAGGTCCAGTGACGGCAAGCCACGCGCAGAAATGAGATTCAGCCTATGGACCTGTTGCGTCAGGGGAAAGGATGAAAAATTCCAGATCCCTTTATGGCACGCAGGTTTTGGATACCTGGATCCTTCTGCTGTGCTCATGGTTTCTTGAAGCGAGGTCTCGCATGGAATGCTAAAACGGGAATAATAGATATCCCCCTCCTTAATGTTTGCTGTGTGTTTCATCCTTTCCTGAAGTCTCTGAAATGTGACTCTCCAGGCCTCTCTTAGCCCCTCCAAGGGTCCCTATCTTCCAAGGGCAGCCCCCGATTTACAGAAGCTGTCCCAGTTTCTGATTTTATCCCGGAATGTCCCGCTTTTCTTAAGGGCACCCCTATTTTCATTGGAGAAATGTTGGAGCTTATGGAGTTATGTAGCTCCTGAGCCCAGCAGATAAGTAAATCTACAACCTTTAGAAGACATCTGAAGGCAGCCCTGTATAGGATTTATTTATTTTTTAAGTTTAATGTTTTAGATATGTTTTTATATATGTTGGAAGCCGCCCAGAATGGCTGGGGGAACCTAGCCAGATGGATGGGGTACGTACATTATTATTACTATTATTATTATTAAATAGGACATCCCTCTTTTCATTGGTTCCCATGCTGTAGCTCTCACAGGCCCAGCTATGCACCCTGACTCTTTTTGCCTGCCTTGAATATGCTATTGAACTCAGATAATGCCACCTATTTAGTTTATTACTGTAGTTTGTTGGGGCCAATTATAATCATTCACACAAAGTATAATTTGTGACCGGCCGCTGAGGATCAAGGACGTCCTTGTCACGATAAGTTCCAGCACCTCCCCCCCCCCCTAGAAAAATAGCACTGGTTTTCTCCAATTTCTTTGGGCCTTTGATGTGCTCCAGAGCAAGCCGACTCTTCATATTTTTATGGAGGCCACACCTATTGCTCCAAAAGCACACAGGCGGGTGGCGATTCTCAGCGTGGTTTTTCTCACGCAGTGGATCAGGACCCACCAGTGGGCCTTGGGTCACTTTCAATCGGGCCTCAGTGCCAATTGCCCTGCTCACTAGCCTTTTGCTTGGACCAATGCCAGCGCCAAAAATTCCTTGCATGCTGGTTAAAGGTGGCCGGGAGATGGAGATGTTCGTTGAGGAGGCCGGAAGGAAGGCTTCCTTCCTCTGAGGGAAGGAGGAGGTGTTGAAGGGAATTAGAAAGAGACGAAAAGTTAATATATAATAAGAATAGATACAAGATTAATCGTTACTTAAAACAAACCGGGGTTAGAAAGGAAGAGGGCGAGGCGAAAGCTGTTATAGGAGGAAGAAGTGAAAATAAAAGGACTAGGGGGGCAAGAAACGTAGGCATTTTTTGGGGGGGAGGCGTAATAAGGTACAAGCTGAGGATGAAAGGAGAATGGGAGAAGAAATCACGGGAGTTAAAAGAAAACAATACTTTGAGATACATATAAGCGTGGGAGGAGAAAATTAGAAAAGGTCTCCTCCATTTAGAGCCTCTGGATCAGCAAATTCTGCTGAGTGACAATGCCCCCAGAGCAAATGTCTGTGTTTAACTTGAGGAAAGCTGAGCTCTGGAACTCCTTGCCACAGGAAAAATGTTGCAGCAAAGAATCCGGCTCTTTTGATAGGGGGGGGGGGATACCATTGGAAAGTGAGGTCAGTCATTGCCCAACATGGCCTCTACCATCACCATATTTTGACTAGCTCTGCGGATAAATGTATGATATGGGTCGATTCCTCGTGGTCAAAGGCCAGAGTCCAGATTCTGGAACAGATTGTGGGAGCCTGGCTGCGATTGCCTTGAATTTTATTTCCAGGTGGCAGGACAGACACTGCACGGCCGTGACCAGAGTGTTCCTTTTTCTGATCTCACTTGGTTGAGAACGGAAGGGCGGGCAAGTGGCACAAGGGGCACAAAAGCATGTTTTTATGGGGGGGGAGTCTTTAGTTTGCATCGGCGCTCCCACGCCTTTTGAACCGAGAAAAAGGAGAAGAGGACTGCAGTTTCTTTATTAGCACCCAACTATTTCCCTCAGCTGGGAATACTTCAGGTACCCTGAGTTCAAAAAAACCCACCCCCTCCTCTCCAGGTAAGGGAATTGCGGCAAAAAAGGCCCACCCCTTGGATTAGTTAACACAAGCCCTGCCTGCCTGCCCCCTGCCACAAACCCCACAGTTCAGAGCCTTGCGAAGTCTTGTTTGATTGCATGTCGCCTGCTCGAATTGTCAGCGCCAGCCCCGGTTTCTCCTTGCGTGCGACTGAACAAGCCCCGTGGCCCTCAGTTTCTTTTTGCAGAGATGCCCCCCCTCCCGCCCTCACTTCCTTTATTTAGCACCACCCAAATGTGATTAAATATCTCTCCCCCCCCATCCGCTCGCCACCCACCGGCACCCCAAGATTGCAGCATTGGGGTTAGGCATATCCCAAGGTGCGCCCATCCCTGGTAGACCGGAAAAGTTGCCAAGCGTCCAATGTTCAGAGTTCAAAAGTGCCAGGACTTCTTTGCTTTTTCCGAGGGGGTTTGTTGTCTTTGTGCAATTCACCTCTTCTGCCTCTGGAAATACCAATGCAGCCATTGGATGATGAAAGGCCAAGCCAGCAGGAAAAACCAGGTGCGAGGAGACAGCTGTGCAGGCCAACCTGGAGGTTCCTGGGGAACGAGAGAAGAGGGTGCGGGTAAAATCCTGGACTGGATTGAAGGGAAAAGCACTGCGGGCGGAATGGCACCTGCTGCTGCTGCTTCCCAGCATGCAATAAGGAGTCCTGCTTTCTCTAACTGGCTTGCATTATTCCAATTAACCAGTTAGGCGAGAATGCAAGTTTGATTTGGTTAATAAGTGGGAGAAATCAACTCGTTCATCGATCAGCATTTCCCTGCTGATTAACAGGTTGATGGCCAGCAGATCCAGGCAGGTGGGCTGCTATTTAGGGTGGTCAGAAAAAGCATTTTACACATGCCCAGAGGCACACTCTTCTTTGTGATTACTTCCTGTGTGTTTTTTTGTTTTTTGTTTAATTAAACCAACCCACATAGATGCTTGGTTGCATCCAAATGACAAAAGGCAGGGACTGCACTTAAGAATACAGTGGAACCTTGGTTTATGAACACCTCGGTTTATGAATTTTCGGTTTACGAACGCCGCGGACCCATCTGGAACGGATTAATTCACTTTCCATTACTTTCAATGGGAAAGTTCGCTTCAGTTTATGAACGCTTCAGTTTATGAACAGACTTCCGGAACCAATTACACCCATGCTTTGGGTTAAGTACGCTTCAGGTTGAGTACTCCGCGGACCCGTCTGGAACGGATTAATCCACTTTCCATTACTTTCAATGGGATAGTTCGCTTCAGTTTATGAACGCTTCAGTTTATGAACAGACTTCCGGAACCAATTGTGTTCATAAACCGAGGTACCACTGTACTTGCCACATACCTTTCCATTGTGCAAGGAAGTTGGCCGACAAGGATTCAGCATCGATGTGTGGCCCTGAAAGGTAGAAAAATCATGATGAGCATAGAAGCCTGTGCACTTTCCCAATCGTATGATCTTTCAAAGGGGTTTTCTAAGGCCAAAAAGAGTATCATGTAAATATTTTTTAAACGAAAAATAAAAGGATCCTTGGCAGTTTTGCACAAAGTTTCATAACTCGTGCTGCCTATCATTAATCTCGCTGTTCTTTCTCAGGATTATTATCCATTTTTATTTTACCAAAAGAAAAAAAAGGTGTGAATGGATACATTGCATTGTGAGCTTTTGTGGTCCCCCCCCTTTTCTGAACTGTTTTCTAATTTTCCACTAGTCTTTTCAGTTTCTTATGGAAATATTTTCCTAATGTTTCCTCCTCCTTTTGTTATACTGCTGGTATACTGCTTTTGTTATACTACATCCTCTTGTATTTCAGCAGGGCTGAAGGGGACATATACACGTGGCTGTACAAAAGTTTGACAGGATCAGTGCTTTTCCCCCCTAGGGGGACGCATACCCATAAACATTTTATGAATCTAAGTTTGGCCTCATTCAGGGGCCGTGCAGTATTTCAATATGAGTAGGAAAATGAGAGTACCCCTAAACATTTTTTTTAAAGAAAAAAAGCACTGGACAGGATCATTACAAGAATGATAGCAGCAAAGCAACAAGATTATACAGCGCGCCCCTCCCCATGAAAAGAGACGAGCAAAAATGCAAGGTAATCTGGGTGTAATAAATAGACTCGAAAGGCATTCATTTTTTTAATAAAAAAACAACCAACCCCACAGCTGAACACCTCTGGACAGTTCCACAGCGAACGCCGTCCCAAAGAATTTGTGTGGAACACGGTTAAGGCCATCTTCACTGAACAGCTGCACAATGAAGTTAAACAGATACAGGCCACAAACCATAAAATCCAGAGTGGATAAATAAAGCTCTTATTTCCTAGCACTGAAAGATTTAACTCTTCTTATTGGCTCCAACTAAGTACAACTGCTATAGCACAAAACCTATATGGGTAGTAATGTGTTGCTCAGGGTTAAATAACCGCTTCCCTGAGTTACTATCGCCATAACGTGGAACCTGATAGCCAGAAAACCTTTGCCTAAAGATTCTGAAACTTTTAATTGGTGGGAAAGAGAGTTTCTCCGTTAACAAAAGAGCCCAGATCTTCTCCACAAGGGGGGCTGTTTGAAATTTCTAAAACTGGGCAGTTTGCTGCTGCTGCTGCTGCTGCTGCTAATAATAATAATAATAATAATAATAATAATAATAATAATAATAATAATTTGTTATTTATACCCCACCCATCTGGCCGGGTTCCCCCAGCCACTCTGGGCGGCTTCCAACAAAACATTAAAATACAGAAATCAAACATTAAAAGCTTCCCTAAACAGGGCTGCCTTCAGATGCCTTCTAAAGGTCTGGTAATTGTTGTTCTCTTTGACCTCTGGTGGGAGGGCATTCCACAGGGTGGGTGCCACTACCGAGAAGGCCCTCTGCCTGGTTCCCTGTAACTTGGCTTCTCGTAGCGAGGGAACCGCCAGAAGACCCTCGGCGCTGGACCTCAGTGTCTGGGCAGAACGATGGGGGTGGAGAAGCTTCTTCAGGTATAATAATAGAGAATCATTAGCAGTTATTGATCCTATCAGCCAAAGATCATCAGCGAGGGGGACAAAGGCAGGAGGTTTCAGAGTCTAGCTGCAGCCACTGAGCAGGCCCTGTCTCGTGTCCTTGTGCAGCACAGAGGAGAATTTCTCCAAAAGATAATAATGCACAGACACCCTTGTATTGGCAAAGGTGATTTTGGTTTTAGGAAGTTCCTTGTTCCCAGATGTGCAGGAAGATCCACTGCCTGATGAGAGCTAGGGACTCTTTTAAGTTTTTATACAGTGCACATAATGCATCCACAATGCTTTGCAATATCTCAGAAAGTTCCCTCCCCAGCTGCTCTGAAAAATCTGTGCATTTATTTATAAAAGAAACGAACGTGTCTCCCCATCAGAACGGGCAACGTGCCTGGAAAGTTGCCCGGGATTCCAGGTAGCCGAGTCTCTCCATCACTTTCTTCATGTCCTCCTGCAAAGCTTGAACGGCGCTCATCACCTGCAGGTCCACGTCTTGCTGGATCACGGCACTTCCACTGCTGCCGAGACCCCTCTTGCCGGTGGGGACAGTTTGCGGAACTGCAGCGTGGGACACGGGAGAAAGAGATCAGACGAGATACGGTATGATTTAAAGGGGCGGAATCTTAAAAGGCAGCGGCGCTCAAATATAATCCTAGAAGCGGGAGTTGATTTCTAAAGCGAGAGCTCCCAGGCCTCAGAAGTCACACCCATTCCAGATCTACACATGTGCGTGGGTGGTGGCATGGGCGTACCCAGGATCAAAGCTGGGGGGGGGCACACCAGCCACGCCCTCCAGCCATGCCCCCCAGCCACCCAATTGGCTAGCTGGCAATGATGTGGCCAGGATCCCCCCCAGGAGGCATGGTCAACGTCCACGCCCCCCAGAGGAAAGGGGGCCGTTTGCAAGGCAGCACATGGAGCCACCCGCGCTTGCACTCCTGCCTCGCCCGCTCCTTTAACGGCAGCGGTGACTAAAACGAGGCAGCAGCAGCGAAGCTGCCTCCGTTGAAGGAAACCTGGACCAACTTCAGCCCACACTCTTTCAAGTCACAGCGAGCACAACACAGAAAGTGCTGCCCCACAATGCTCCACGTCCCTGCCTGTCCTCTCCAGCTGCCCTGCTTCTTGGGGGGGGCAGCTGCCCCCCTGCCCCATGCTGGGTACGCCCATGGGTGGTGGTGATGGTGTGGGAAAGGATTAAGTCCTCTTGTGGATCAGGAATTGCTTGCACGCTCTGGTCCTGCTTGCAAGTTTCCCATGAGGATCTGGAAGGCCACCAGTGAGAAGGCCACTGGCAGGCTCTCCTTTATGATGTTCTTATCTGAATGGTTGTGGTGTCTTGATTAGAGGAAGGAACATGAGGAGATCATTGGTGGGCATCCACTTGATTGTAGCCTTTTTCTTTTATCAGAGTCACTCCCCTCGTCTATATGCCACCAGGGCTTTCCATTGCATCAGAACCGATGACAAGCAAGTCTTAGTTTCTAAAACGAGAGGTGGTGGAATTCAAGCCTGCCAGGAAATGGCTCCTTTTGATTTATTTATTTTTTAAAAAAACTATTGTCCACAGTCCCTAATTTTTGGGATAAACCAAGTAATAATAATAATAATAATAATAATAATAATAATAATAATAATTTATTATTCATACCCTGCCCATCTGGCTGGGTTTCCCCAACAGAATACAGATTAGAACCACGATAAAACATCAAGCATTAAAAACTTCCCTAAACATGGCTGCCTTCAGATGTCTTCTAAAAGTCAGATAGTTGTTTATTTCCTTGACATCTGAAGGGAGGGCGTTCCACACCATCGAGAAGGCCCTCTGCCTGGTTCCCTGTAACCTCACTTCTCACAGGAGGGAGGGAACCTCCAGAACACCCTCGGAGCTGGACCCCAGTGTCTGGGCTGAATGATGGGGGTGGAGACGCTCCTTCAGGTATACTGTAGTGGGCCGAGGCCATTTAGGGCAGGCATAGGTAAACTCGGCCCTCCAGATATTTGGGGACTACATCTCCCACCATCCCTAGCTAACAGGACCAGGGATGATGGGAACTGTAGTCTCAAAACATCTGGGGGGCCGAGTTTGCCTATGCCTGGTTTAGGGCTTTAAAGGTCAGCACCAACACTTTGAATTGTGCTCGGAAACAGTTGCATGCAGAAGATTTCAGGTTTGGTCCCTGCCGCCTCTAGTTAAAAGAATCTCTGAGAGCATCCCTGGAGAGTCACTACCAGTTGGTGCAGGAAGCGGTCTGACTCAGTGTGTGCTTAGCTTGCACATTCGCTTTCTCAGAGACCACTCATCAAGGTCAGGAGGTTTTCTCCATTGCTACAGATCTCCTGGAGAGTTTTTCATCAGGGGCATCAAGGATTGTCTCATCAGGGACTCAACGGTGAATGGGCCGGCACGTTCATTAAGGCAAACTAGACAGTTGCCTAGGGCGCCAAAATGGAGGGGGCACTGGCACGACGGGGAGCGCTGCTGGCTTCGCAGGACTCGCTCGGCCGCGCAGCCGCTACACCCCAACGCTACCTATCAGGATGGGCGGCAGCAGCGGCGCCGGTGCAGCCCAGGCGTGCCCAGAGCACCGAGGGCAGCAGCGTGGGGAAGACACGTGGGGCGAGAGCAGCCCCTTCCCGCGGCGTGTGCGCGCCAGAGCCGGGCCTTTGGCTCCAGGCGCCGTCACTGCACTCTACTTTTCAGGCAGGCGGGAGCAGCTGCTGTTGCACCCGGTCCGTGGCTGAAGCCCGAGGGCGGCCAGAGCAACCCAGCGGTCGACGTCGCAGGTAAGCGAGAGGGGCGCTGGGAAGGGGGTGAAGGCTGGGCCAGGCCCGCAGGGAGGAGGCAGACACTCGGGGGGGGCACCAGAAGGTGATCTCGCCTAGGGCGCAAAAAACACTAGCACCGGCCCTTGCCGCTCTCTCCTGGTGTAAACAAGACACCATCTTTCCTGAGCATATGTAAAGGCTGGGCGAAAAGGGCCCGTGCTAGGCAGCATGAAACCCTGCTGGAAAAGTTAGGCCAAACTTCTGTGAGGAACACAGAAGGAGAAGAGGGATTGGGGAATCGGTGGAGGCAAGGCGTATGGCCCACCCATGCTATGCAGCCCTATCTTCACAGGTATGTTACTAATTAACCTCTGAGCAGATGAGAAGAATATTCCAAGATAGTAGAGAGTTGCTATGGAGGGGGTGGATGGGAAAGCACACAGGATATTTCAGCGCTCTCAGAAAAAAAGATCACGAGGCGAGGCTAGAATCCATGCTGCCCGTCTTAAGCAATTTTATCGTGGGCAGCAAAACTTGGCTCCTGGGCATCAACTTCTCTGGATCCGGCCATTTGCAACATGGAGAAGCACCTCCAAGATGGGCCATTTAGAGAGGCATACAAGCACTCCAAGCAGATTTCCTTCAGCGGTTATTTTTTTTAGGGTGGTACAGTCAAACCTCAGTTCCTGAATGGCTCCGTTTTGGAACGTTATGGCTCCCGAAAACCCGGAAGTAAATGCTCTGGTTTTTTAATGTTATTCGGAAGTTGAATGTCTGACGCGGTTTCCGCTTGAGTGCAGGAAGCTCCTGCAACCAATTGGAAGCCACACCTCGGTTGTCGAACGTTTTGAAAGCCGAACAAGGTTCTGGGACTGATTATGTTTGACAACCGAGGTTTGACTGTACTGTACCACATCGTCCCAAGGTGGTAAATGGCCCAAAACAGCTCTTTGATCCCTCCACACCATGTGCATGCCTGTCACCATTTTGGAGATAGTTCCTTTTGTCACCACGGGCATTTTTTGTTTTCTATTTTAAAAGGCCAGATAAATTGTCACTTTATATGGCATTAATTGTGTGAGTGGACCTTGCAGGTTTGTTTTCCTTTACCAGGAAACAGCCATAATGCAGCACGGGAAGCGTATCAAAACATGGCAAATTTGATGTGTCACTGTTCCCTAAAAAGGGACCCCTGACCATTAGGTCCAGTCGTGACCGACTCTGGGGTTGTGGCGCTCATCTCGCGTTATTGGCCGAGGGAGCCGGCGTACGGCTTCCGGGTCATGTGGCCAGCAGGACTAAGCTGCTTCTGGCGAACTAGAACAGCGCATGGAAACGCCGTTTACCTTCCCGCTGGAGTGGTACCTATTTATCTACTTGCACTTTGACGTGCTTTCAAACTGCTAGGTGGGCAGGAGCTGGGACAGAGGAACGGGAGCTGACCCCCGTCGCAGGGATTTGAACCACCGACCTTCTGATCAGCAAGCCCTAGGCTCAGTGGTTTAACCCACAGCGCCACCTGCGTCCCAGTTAGCTAATTAGCTAGACCCATGGTAATGAGACTATGTCCAGGCCCCCATCGGTGTGGATATTCAATTGCATCTTAAGTGACTTGGGAGTGTCCATAACATTTCGTGGGCTCCACGTACACCAAACTCCGTAACCTGTTGAATGACTGGCATTTCCAGTTGTGTTTGTTATCGTGGTTACATTTTTGGAATCTCAATATAACTCTTTATAACAAAATTGCCATGGGGGGAAGGGGCTAGCCTCCATTGGAAGCACAACACTGGGTGAGGGGGCTTTAACCCTTTGTCATAATCCAGAACAAGTCTCTCCTCTACCCGCCCCCCGCGCAAAATGGAGGCTTCCCTCCTGGGCCAATAGAAGACCCAAGATGCGTGTGACGAAGATTTGGATCATGGTAGGAGACAAATGGATTAAAGTTAGTTAAAATTGTTTTACAGAACCCTATAATGCCTTCCTGCTCAGAGAACGAGATGCCCCCTTTCCTGCCTTCTGCTCCATCTCTCAAAAGGTTTGTTTCTGTTATGGTGGCAATTGTACAGCGCCAACTTTCCTGGCACGTCTGCCAGCAAAAACTCCTGCTTTCTACGAGACCTGGGACACTGCCTTACAGACTTATTTCAGGATCAAACTGAATTAATTACACTATCTCACTCAGACCTTGTGGTGGCCCGGTCTGTATTTTGAAAATAAATAAATAAATGAACGAATGCCTATGCCCCCCCACAAATAACCCAGAGATGCATTTTAAATAAAAGCTCACATTCTACTCATGTAAAAACACCAGGCAGGCCCCACAAATAACCCAGAGATGCGTTTTAAATAAAAGGACACATTCTACTTATGTAAAAACACGCTGATTCCCGGACCGTCCGCGGGCCGGATTTAGAAGGCGATTGGGCCGGATCCGGCCCCCAGGCCTCAGTTTGCCTACCCATGACAATAGAGGTTCAAAGACTCTCTCAAGTAAAATCTTAAAAAATGTAGTAGAAACACCGACAACTGGGAAACACTGGAGTGCGAGCGCTCCAGTTGGGGAACAGCCTTCACCAAAGGTGCCGTGGGCTTTGAAGACACTAGAACTCAGGGCACAAGGGAGAAACGTGCTAAGAGGAAGCCACGCTTGGCAAGTCCACACCGTGATCAACTCCCACCCAGAAAACTATGTCCCCACCGTGGAAGGACGTGTGAATCCAGAATTGGTCTCCCCGGATTCATTGTTAAAACCGTGTTTATGGAAGACAATCTTACTCAGCTACGAGCAATCACCAAAGAAAGAGGAGGAGGAGGAGGAGGAGGAGGAGGAGGAGGAGGAGGAGGAGGAGGAGGAGGAGGAGGAGGAGGAGAAGAAGAAGGAGAAGAAGAAGAAGAAGAAGAAGAAGAAGAAGAAGAAGAAGAAGAAGAAGAAGAAGAAGAAGAAGAAGAAGAAGGAGGAGGAGGAGGAGGAGGAGGAGGAGGAGGAGGAGGAGGAGGAGGAGGAGAATTTTAAGTCAAAATGTTAGTTTCGCATCTATACCACCTTTGTTGGGATTCCCTTCCCTGGTTGAAGATGCTGAAGTCTTATATCCAGTCTTCTCTCCACCTTGAATATTGTTCAGGGGGAGGTTTTGCATGGCTGATAGCCTCCTAACCTGCAGGGGAAACGAGAGAGGGATTGAAATCGTATGGGCATGCCTAGACTACTCCCCTCCCGGCTCCGTTCCATTTTAACTGTCATGGCTTCCTCCAACGGATCCTGTGACAATGGAGGTGCTGATTGTTCACTGCAACAGAATTATCAAGCCTTCCTTCCACAAAACTACAATTCCCAGGGTTCCCTGGGGAGATGGAAGGATTGTGCCCCGAGGGACTGTTTCTAGTAATAGCTCTGAGCTGGACGTCATAATAGTTTTAGAGCTGTTGTGGCTTGAATTACGGCAAGGCAAAAAGGCTCAATGTTTCCTAACAGGGTTGGCAAATGTGAGCCATTTCATTCTTCGCTAGGAAAGTATACCAAAGGCCAGCCGTTAAGATGATGCATTGTGTTCCATTATTTTAAGACTAATGGAAAGTATTGCTTTGTCTCTCGTTCTGTGTCATCTCTATATATAAAAATGTAGGCATTGCGCACGCAGAGGTCACAGCCTTTCTCCGTAGCCGCTGAACTGTAATGTAACAAATTTGGCCGCAACGTTCCATGCCCATCAGCGAGGGACCTGGCATAATTTTTTTTTCCAAAAAAGCAAACCTTTCACACCTAAAATAATGATTAAACACAAAAAAGTGGCGCCCAAATTAGACGTCACCAGCAAAAGCTCCGAAGACTCCAGCAGCATCCAATAGAAAGGCAGATCGGCAGGGTAGGGAAAATCACACAAATAACCCACAGCAACGCGTGGCAGGGCCAGCTAGTAAATAATAAAATTGTTGTTGTTGCTGGACTTGAGTAAGTTTTGTTTCAGTCTTATCAATATTCCCAAGTCTGCAAACTTTGCCTAAATCAGTATGTTTTCGAAAAGTTTTTTGTGTGTGCAAATTTTACCATAAATTTATTTTTTTAAAATTAGCTACTTCGTTCAAAGCGGCTCTGGTTTGATTTAGCAGCTCAGTACATTCAAAGCTCATCTTAAAACATGATTGCCCAAATCTTCATGGATTAGAAATTCTGCATAAGAGATTAAACTCTCTTTTTTTCCTTTTTGGTATTTTAATTGTATGTTTATTTTAAAACATACAACTTAAAATACTAAAAAAAATAATAATTGTAAATTCTTCTTGATTTTACTGTTTTAACTTTGGTAAACTGCTCTGAGGTTGGGTTTTGTTTTGTTTTTACAACCGGGCAGTGTATAATTTTTATTAAATAAATATAATTAATTAACAGGAGCATGTTTGTACCAAAAGAAAATCTAGATGAGATCTATCAAAAAGTAAGGAGAAGGCTCATAGTTAACTTCACAATTACCTCCCACCCCATTAGTCATCATCACCTGATCGGGTTCCACATGTTCCAGGCTGTCACAGAACACCTCGCTCTCCGAATCGCTGGGCACATGACTGCTCTTGATTTCTTTGTCTGCAGGGCCTGGACAGCAAGATAAAAAGTTATAGCTCAGAAATGGAAGTACAGAGAGGAGTTTGTGCAAGCTGTCATATGATTGCAGTATCCAAATGCCCAGGTGTGTGTGTGTGTGTGTGAATTTTTATATACATTAATATTTGCATTAATCCATAAACAAATTCAGTATCTTTATAGGGGTTCTTCCGACCCCCGGACTTCCCCCCCCCCGCCTCTCCCTGGTTTTCAATAATTATCTCTTCTCTTTTCTGCGTCTAAATACTTTTATCCAATCTATTAAATCTCTTTTTAAATACCCTTTATCAAATTATATTAAAAGTGCTGATCCAATCCTGCTAACGTTTTTAAGTGTTTACAGTGCTCCTTCATATATTCTATAAAGTTAATCCATTCTTTTTAAAAATTTATTGTCCTCTTGGTGTTCAGATGTGAAAAGAGTGTGCCTTGGAAGCCTCCATCCTTTGTTCTCAATATCTGACCCATGATATAGAATATAAAAAGGCCAAGAAAACCAGGTGCGCATATTCTGATCACATTCCCAAATGCATGCTAAATGCAAAAACAAGGGGCTTCATATTTCTTTAATGCTATGTGGGTTTCACACACACACACACACACACACTGAACTGGGTATCTTCTGTAACACTGACTAAGAAGGTTTTAGATCTGGGCTGCCTAGTAACTCAGATTCAACATTTCATCTGATTCGCAAAAGAGAAGGAGAAAGAGCTTTGCTTTGATCCCACTGCTTAGGCTATGTGCAGCTCATGAAGCCTCAAGAATCAAACTATGCTTCAGTGAACCAAGGAAATGGCACCAAAACTTAGAGCAGGGTTTCCCAAACTTGGGTCTCTAGCTGTTTTTGGACGATGCTGCTGCTGCTGCTAATTTATTATTTATTCCCCGCCCATCTGACTGGCTTTCCCCACCCACTCTGGGCGGCTCCCAATAGAATATTAAAAACATGATAAAACATCAAACATTAAAAACTTCCCTAAACAGAGCTGCTGTTAGGTCACAGCCCAGTATACCTGAAGGAGAGTCTCCACCCCCATCGTTCACTGAGGTCCAGCTCCGAGGGCCTTCTGGCGGTTCCCTCACTCCGAGAAGTGAGGTTGCAGGGAACCAGGCAGAGGGCCTTCTCGGTAATGGTGCCTTCAGATGTCTTCTAAAAGTCAGATAGTTGTTTATTTCCTCGACATCTGGCGGGAGGGCGTTCCACATGGCGGGTGCCACCACTAAGAAGGCCCTCTGCCTGGTTAAGAAGGCCCTCTGCCCAAGGCCGTTTAGGGCTTTAAAGGTCAGCACCAACACTATGAGTTGTGCTCAGAAACGCACTGGAAGCCAATTAAGGTCTTTCAGGACCAGTGTTAGTGGTCTCGGCGGCCACTCCCAGTCACCATCATCCCTAGCTAGAAGGATCAGTGGTCAAGGATGGTGGGAATAACAGCTGGAGAAACCCTGACTTAGATGTTGAATTTTTGCATATCACGTTGGGGGAGGAAGGATGGCGGGGGCTCCCACTCCCAAATCAACCACTTGTTTCTCAAAGTGGGAATATTAACCAGCTTGGGCTCTGTCCATACTTGAACCCTAAACTGATTTTAAAACTGGTTTAACCGACATTGCTTCTCTAGACACCTGGGTTTCTTTTCTTTTCTTAAAGCAGAGCTACCAATTTGCACATAGAGATCCTTACCGCCAACACAGGTTATGTCGAAATACACCCACAATCATAATAATAATAAAAGACAACCTCTACTTCCTAAGCAAATTAGTTCCCAACATTCTGTCCCACTCGAATGTGATCAGGGAACACAATACCCTTGAACCAAAAGGAGCAGGCATAATTCTTAATGGCTGGTACCATGAACAGCAGGGAGCAGGTTACCTTAGTTCCCACCTCCAATGGTTTGCCTGAGTGCATCTCTTATTAGCTTCCAGAACCATGGATAACGTTTCCCTATAAGAGTGAATTACAAAGTGGGGGTGCTTTGGGGGACACCCGAGGTTACTGCAAACCCTGTCTGCTAGCTCTGACACTACACAGCTTGGCCATCACTTCCTGGGATCCTGCAATCTGTTCAGAGTTCATAAATTGCAGGAATTGCTGCAGGATTAAAGCCCTTCCTCTGCACACACCCCACCTGTCATCATGGTTGGCATTTTGCTAGAATATCTGTAAATCTTGCCTGTTTGATTGCACTCTCCGTGTTCTGGTGGGATGTTCTCGGCTAGTCCCCTTAAAGAGCCATTGTGGAGCGGGGCAGACTCTGAGCCCGTTTTCACTACAAAGAGAAGGGAATGTTCATCAAATCTGCCCCTAAGGTCTGGGTTATTCTCCTATGATCCTCTGTGGCCTTTTAAAGACCTTTGGTGCCGTCTTTTCATTTAAACACGAGAGCATCAACACCTTAAAGTTTGCTGGTTACAACACAAATAATGGCACCCCTCTTTAATCCCCAAGGCCATCTCAAGATTTTAAGGTGATGACCACAACAGACCACCGAATTATTTCCATCGAAGTAGGGTCACCTAACACCAACCACCTGTCAAAATGGCCTATGGGGTAGGATGGATTACGTCAGGCATCCCCAAACTGCGGCCCTCCAGATGTTTTGGCATACAACTCCCATGATCCCTAGCTAAGAGGACCAGTGGTCAGGGATGATGGGAATTGTAGTCCAAAACATCTGGAGGGCCGAAGTTTGGGGATGCCTGGATTAGGTTAAGATCCAGACCACTGGATTAGGTTAAGATCCAGACCCCAAGAAGCATCTGACCTCAGAGGAGACGACCTCTGCATTTCTGAATGAGTTACTCTCCAGGGTAAACCGCTTCCACCCCAACCAGGGCAGGTGATTTTTGTTTGTGACTGAACGAGTCACAATACCTCGATGCGGCAGACTTACCCACCTTCGAATTAAAGCCGTTTACAGCAGTGGTGGAGAGCCTGTGGCCCTTGAGGTGGTCTCAAACTCAACTCCCATCAGTCCAAGCCAACATGAGCAATAGCTGGGAATATTGGGAGCTGTAGTCCAGGAAGGTCCACAGATACCCCAGCCCTGGTTTAGAGGATCAAATGTCCGGAGTAGTGAATCATTTGGAGATACAGCAAGCAGCCTCCACCGCAGATCATTTTGAGATCATAGGAGCCTTTGATTATTTAAATTCACCACCAGCAGTGACAAACACACATACAGTTTTGGAAATATTGCCTGTCCTTTTAAGCCATTGTTTGAGCTTGCCTGGCCCCTGCTCAAGTCAGGCTAGCCTCCACCTTTGCACAAACAGGGGCAAGCTCTCCCCAGGGATATATACCTGTAAGCGTTGACAAAAGAACCAGGATAATTACACAAAGCTACTTCTCTCCCATAGTGTGTGCATCCGGACACACACTTGTCATTTCCAAGGGCCTTTTCTAGGAGCTGTTAGTGCCTTCGGTGGGGGGTGGGGGGTGGAACGGAACAGGAGGGCAATGAAAAAATAGAACCTGCCTGTTTCTCTCAACATCTTGATTACAATGGACTTTGCAGTCAATGAATATGATCAACTCCCCCTAAGATAAAGGAGCTGAAGTTCAATAAAAACCGGATTAGCATTCCTGGGAGGCTTTTGAGCTAAACCGTAACTCGGATTTGAGGGTGTAGGCTACAAATCCAGCTAAAATATTTAATCTACCACCAAATGGCAGGCTCCATATAAAAGGCCCAGGAAGAGCAACTGGTTTGTTTTTTTCTTCTGTGAGGCTAGATCAGGCATCCCCAAACTTCGGCCCTCCAGATGTTTTGGACTACAATTCCCATCTTCCCTGATCACTGGCCCTGTTAGCTAGGGATCATGGGAGTTGTAGGCCAAAACATCTGGAGGGCCGCAGTTTGGGGATGCCTGGGCTAGATCGAGGTTTCCCAAACTTGGAACTCCAGCTGCTTTTGGACTACAATTCCCATCATCCCTGACCCATAGCTGCCAAGTTATCCCTTTTTTTAAGGGAAATTCCCTTATGCTGAATAGGCTTCCTCGTGAGAAAAGGGAAAACTTGGCAGCTATGCCCTGACCACTGGTCCTGATAGCTAGGGATGATGGGAGTTGTAGTCCAAAAGCAGCTGGAGACCCAGGTTTTGGGAAACCTAGGTCTAGATGAAACTGCTAGCTCAGATGGCCCGTCTGCGGTAGACGGCAAGTAGACGGTTCTTATGTTTATGGCACAGTCCACGAGGAAGTTCTCTTGCACAAGCTTTGCTGCAACAAATTCCACTATCAGATACCAGATACATATTCCACTATCAGATACCGTTCCACTATCAGATACCAGAATCCCTGGGTAGCTGCCGCGGTCCCAAAGACCAGGGCACTGGTGGCTGCCTTGAGCTCCCTTGTCCCGGTGGATTTTTAAACGGCCATTTAAATTTCCCACAGTGCTCCTGCTGTAAAGTGCCACTCTGGGGCATTGTGGGAAATTTTAAACCGCGGCTTTGAACCGCCTGCTGCTCCATGCAAGCCCACAGCAAAGGGTCCGCCAACAGAGGAGAAGGAGCGCTGTTGGGCAGCACTTTTTGAGCCTGGAGCTAACCCCAATGGCAGCGCTGTCATCTCCACCAATGACCCAGGCAGCAACAGGGCCTCTGTTTACACTGTAAGAAGAGTGATAACAACTGGGAGGTGGGCCAGATCTTTTCGATGGGGGTGGGGAAGTCAAAAGTGATCTACAGAAGAGCTGCCCACGCCAGGATTTAAGAATGAAACGGGCAAGGGGAGGGGAAGCTCCCGATTTGCATCTCGCACAATGTAGACTGCAATTCAAACCCCTTCTGCTGCCCCAAGTTTCCCTGTTTTGCCTATTCAGAGAAGGAAACCCAGCATGCGCTGAATTGCCAAGTCTTCTTTTTTTCGCCTCTCCCTGCCGACAAAAACCCTGGAGCAAAGTTGGGGGCTGGGGGCTGTCTATACTGCCCAAACCCTAAGCAGGTCCAAGCAGGTTGGACTGCTTCGCTCCCAGCTGATGAATGCAAATTGGCACCTGAGAAATTTCAGGGAGGGACAAGGATCGGCTGAGATTAGGGATCCCTTTTCCTACAGTTGCAGGGCTAAAGGATGACCTGAAAGCTGTAGGAAAAGGGATCCCTAATCTCAGCTGATCCTTGTCCCTCCCTGAAATTTCTCAGGTGCCAATTTGCATTCATCAGCTGGGAGTATATCCAGCCGAGACTCCCTTGCTGCGAGATTCCCCTCTCAAACACGCTGAGCAAGCTCCCTATAAAAAAACACACTTTACAGCAGGCATCCCCAAACTGCGGCCCTCCAGATGTTTTGGCCTACAACTCCCATGATCCCTAGCTAACAGGACCAGTGGTCGGGGAAGATGGGAATTGTAGTCCAAAACATCTGGAGGGCCGAAGTTCGGGGATGCCTGCTTTACAGAGGCCAGATTGGATGGAAGCATCTGCAAAGCTCGTATAGGCTGTGTGCAAGAGGAGCTGAGAAGGTGATTTCCACATTCTTATTTTAAAAAACACACACATCGTAATAGCTGGAGAACCCACCCACCCCTCTGTCACCTCTAATGGACATACCTGCTTTCTTCTTGAAGAAGGAGTCGGGGGGCCTGGGCATATCGTGTATCACTTCGTAGAGGGGTTCGAAGTATACGAACATGTCCTCCGATGACTCATCCAACGGCACGGTGTTGATGACCTGCCAGAAAGTCCTAGAGAGGATCCCGGGTGGTACAAGAACATTCCCTGGGATCCAGCGACCGGTCTGGGTGAACCTGGTGATGCTGCAGCAATGTTGAAGTCTGGACCTAACCTGCCCCCCCCCCCCGGATCGAGGACCACCGAGAGTCCCACATAAGGGCCTCCTCTCGAGCAAATTTTCTTGCAGAAGTGTAAACTTAACCCCTTCTCACTTGGATTTATTTTACAACATTGCCAGCGGAGTATGTTGCTGCATTTATTTAGAGGATTAGAAACAGAACTCAGCAATGTCTGTCAGGAAGTCTAAATACCAGGCCCGGTGGTTTATGCATTTTAAAACATCTCTCAGGGATCTCAGCTGTGATTTCACTCTGAATCTCACAAACATTTGACACGTTTCAAAACGACACAAAACTTTGGTTCTGTTCAAAAACCCGCTGGGTTCCTTCATGCTGAACTCCTTCATTTCAGCTCTCCGAAATCCCCTACCCACAGAGATTTGTTCAAGCCCAAACCCTGAGGTGCCTTCCTTGCCATTTCTGCCGTTGAATCGCTGTTAGGGTTCAGCTACAGCCTACTCATATCTCATTGTAAGGAGTTTCCATGGCGACCCAACCAGGCAGACCAGGCCTGAATGAGGAGGGTGTTCCCCATTTCCTACCTTCTGAGCAGCCTTCTTCATCTCTGCGATATAAGCTGCCATGGCTTCCATTTTGGTCATCTTCCCCAAGCTGTTCCATGCATCCCTGCCCAAAAGCCAAACATAACCTCTTACCTGGGGGACAAGTGCTTAATTTTGGGAAAGAGTTCACACCAGCCTGAAAGTCGGGTTCCCTGGGACGCCAGAGGCACTGTGGGATGCAGGTGGCGCTGTGGGTTAAACCACAGAGCCTAGGGCTTGCCGATCAGAAGGTCGGCGGTTCGAATCCCCGCAACGGGGTGAGCTCCCGTTGCTCTGTCCCAGCTCCTGCCCACCTAGCAGTTCAAAAGCACGCCAAAGTGCAAGTAGATAAATAGGGACCGCTCCGGCAGAAAGGTAAACGGTGTTTTCGTGTGCTGCTCTGGTTTGCCAGAAGCGGCTTAGTCATGCTGTACGCCGGCTCCCTCGGCTAATAAAGTGAGATGAGCACCGCAACCCCAGAGTCGTCCGCGACTGGACCTAATGTACAGGGGTCTCTTTACCTATTATTCTTGCGATTACTCAGTGAGTCTATGCATAACTCAGAGTATTTTTTACTTCTCGTTTTGATTAATTTAAAACAGGCATTCCCCAAACTTCGGCCCTCCAGATGTTTTGGACTACAATTCCCATCATCCCTGACCACTGGTCCTGTTAGCTAGGGATCATGGGAGTTGTAGGCCAAAACATCTGGGGGGGGCGCAGTTTGGGGATGCCTGATTTAAAACATTCACTTTCCCATATGTCCCAAACAACACACACACACACACACACACACACACACACACACACACACACGGCATGATAGCTCAGTTGGTAGAGCATGAAGCTCTTAATCTCAGGGTTGTGGGTTCAAGCCCAATGTTGGGTGAAATATTCCTGCATTGGAGGGGGTTGGGCTAGATGACCCTCAGGGTGCCTTCTAGCTCTATGATGCTAAGAATTCTATGTCAGTTTGCATTTCTTAGTGCAGAAAGTATTGATCTGATGTGTAGAGACCTTCCCTACTCTAATTAATTCAAGAGGGTTCTGGAAGCTTCTGGAAGCTTCTCTGTGTGAAAGAAGCAAGCAGAAGGTTCATGATGTTTGGGTTATTCCTTCAGAGAAGCTGAGTACAGCTGATTTAAACTGATTCTCTTATCTCTTTCTGTGAAGGTCATGCTGACTATAAAAGTCCAGAAGGAGCCTGAATTTCACTTTCTCTATGTCTTTTCCTTCTGGTGTGGTGTTCTGTACATAGTATGCTTAGGGTTAAGATTTAGACTTATTATAAGTTATTGCAAGTTTAAGTTAAGTCCGCTGCAACTGGATTTCTTATGGACAATGCCAATCCTGAATGTATTGGATTTGTGACCATTATGCTCATTTATGAAATACAATTGTGTCTGGTCTATTTTGGGGGGGAATCCTGCAACGTGTTTAAGTTTTTACTCTGCTAACTATACACTGGAATCTACTCTGGATCAATGCTGAGTAGAATTCAATGACATTCTATGATTTCCACTATTTAAAAACGGTATGGTTATTTTATTAATAAATAACAACTGGCCATTGTAAGAACAGAGGCTACCCAACCAAATGACTGTTTGCAGTTCTTAAGGGAAACGGCTCGGTATTAGCTCCTGCTCAGAACAAAAGGCAGGGCATTTTTCCAAAAGTAGGGGGCCACTGCAATGAAAGCCCTGCTTCTCATTTTTACAGTTTTAATCCCTTGCAATAAGGGCGTTTTTCTTTTGTTTTTCTCTTTCGCAGGCAGTACTTGATCACCTGACTGCAACTTGACACAGGCAAAATACAGGGAGGCGTAAGCCTTTATGGATCAAAGCCAGCATCTAAAATTAAGCGCATAATTGCAACAGTTGCCAGTGCAGTTGGAGCAATACTAGCTTATCCCCATGCCCATCAGATAAGCAGCAGTACAGTACTTTGCACCAGCACTGCAAGGCTGGGTCCATTTGTTGAAAACAGGATCAGGGGCTAATTTCAAACAAAGCCTCCTTAAAGGCAGTGCTAAGTTCTGAAAGGAGATGTTGGTCCTGGCCTTTCTTACCATTTATATCTGCCAATAGGGTCCCAAAACCCCGGCCTGGGGATCTGGCACCGACCCACCGTGGCTTGCTTGTAGTAGCTGTAGAAGCGTAGCATTTCTTCGTACGACGGTCGGTAGGCACCTGAGAAAAGGGGGAGGGGATGGTCAGAATCACCCGCAGGAAAAAATAATTTGAAATGTGTAGGTTAGCAGCATCACATATTTTTTAAGAGGCCCACGCAATTATGGTACCTGACCTGTTTCCGGTTCTGGAAGAACGCTAGGAGACAAAAGCAGGTTACAATACACACTGTTTAGGGTGAGATGATTGCAGTTTATGAAATGGGTCTGCTCTGGGACATTTCAAATCTCGAGAAATGACAATGGCTTTCAGCCTAGAGGGCTTGTACGCCAAAAGAAGAAACATGAGGGGTGCGCCGTCTCTTTTTCCACAAATATAGTCAGCTATGGCCAGTTTGATTTTACACGCTTGTCAAGATTATTGGGGTTGCGGCCTGCCCCATTGTTGCAGGCGAGATTCCAAGGGGGCCAGGCACTTACCGAGGGTTTGTGTTTTCTTTGGAATGAGGGACAGCGGAGACTGTGGCGACTTTAAATATGGGTTATTCACCTTTACCTTACACCCTGAGCCTATGATGGAGGTGTTCACAGCATGAACACCCTGGAGGATTTTGTTTCTCCCATAGCCGCAACCTTGGATTCCAGCAGAAATCAACTGCTGGTTTTGACCTATAAAGCTTTAAACGGTTCAGGACCGCAATACCTCAAGGACTGCCTCTTTCCATATGAACCTACCCTGAGATCATCTTCTGAGGCCCTCCTTCGTGTGCCTCCTTGAGAGGTCCAGAAGGTGGCAACACGAGAACGGGGCCTTCTCTGCAGTGGCTCCCCATCTGTGCAATGCTTTTGCCTGGCACCTTCATTATACACCTTTAGGCGCCAGGCAAAAACGTTCCTTTTAAACCAGGCCTTTGGTTGATCCGATTTACCTTCTATGCCCTTTAAAAATGTGGTTTTTTGGGGGGGGCTATTGGGTTGTTGTTTGTATTTTTATTCTGTATTTTGTGGTTTTATATCTTGATTTTAGTCTGTGAACTGCCCTGAGACCACCGGGTATAGGGAGGTATATAAATTCAATAATAATAATAATAATAATAATAATGTCTCTCCCTCTATGTCAGTGATGGCCAAACTTAGCCTTCCAGCTGTTTTGGGACTACAGTTCCCACCATCCCTGACCACTGGTCCTGTTAGCTAGGGATGATGGGAGTTGTAGTCCAAAAACAGCTGGAGGGCCAAGTTTGGCCATCACTGCTCTATGGCTTCTGCCTGCAGCCTGCTTCTACCCAGTTCTCTCTCACACAGACCTAAACTCTGGCTTTTGTCTTTCTAACTAACAGACAGTGGGTTTTTGGGGGGGGGAAGAGGCCCACCCATTTGTCCTCTGGCATGTGAGCCACTCCCTTTGTTTATCTTAATGACCCATTGTGCAGGCTCACCTACTGATTCCAGTAATTGAATCTGTGCTGGATCCAGGAATTAGAAGATGAACCTAACCCCCTCCCCCTAAAATAAAACTTACAACATTACCGTATTCTTTATAAGCCACTTACATGCCAAAATAGCTTCTAAGTGGCCTACACTTACAACTATAATTTTATAATTACAAAATCCCTGCACACTAAAACAATTCCATCAAAACGTTTAAAACCCCACATTTAAAACACACAATAAATCATGCCCGTTAAAAACCAAAACAGTCAAAACAATTAAATTAAAGCAGATTGATCAGGAAGTTCAAATTCAGTACAAGCAACTCCCGATTTAGGCGTGTCCAAATGACGTATGATCGTGCACAGCGCCAAACCCAATAGTAGCCCCAAAATGTCATGAAACGGGATGGAGTCGGGGCAGAGCGGGCTGTATTATTATTTGTTTATTAAAAGACTGAGCCTGAACTTCCTGATCTGTTTTATGCTTTTAATGGGCTTGGTAGTAGTGTGCATTTTAAATATGTCTTTTAAAAATGTTTTGATGAAATCGTTATAGTTTGTGTGTATGGATTCTATAATTGATTTTATACTTGTAAGTTGCTTAGAAGCTGTTCTGGCATGTAAGCAGCACGTAGCAGTGGTAGTAAAAAGGTAAAGGGGCCCCTGACCATCAGGTCCAGTCGTGTCCGACTCTGGGGTTGCAGCGCTCATCTCGCTCTATAGGCCAAGGGAGCCAGCGTTTGTCCGCAGACAGCTTCCGGGTCATGTGGCCAGCATGACAAAGCTGCTTCTGGCGAACCAGAGCAGTGCACGGAAACGCCGTTTACCTTCCCGCCGGAGCGGTACCTATTTATCTACTTGCACTTTGATGTGCTTTTGAACTGCTAGGTGGGCAGGAGCTGGGACCGAGCAACGGGAGCTCCATTGCAGGGATTCGAACCGCCGACCTTCTGATCAGGAAGCCCTAGACCCACAGTGCCACCTGGGTCCCTGTGGTAGTAAGTAGTAGTAATTTATTTATATGCCACCTGTGACGGGGTGAGCTCCCGTTGCTCGGTCCCAGCTGCTGCCAACCTAGCAGTTCGAAAGCATGTCAAAATGCAAGTAGATAAATAGGGACCGCTACAGCGGGAAGGTAAACGGCGTTTCCATGTGCTGCTCTGGTTTGCCAGAAGCGGCTTTGTCATGCTGGCCACATGACCGGGAAGCTATACTCCGGCTCCCTCGGCCAATAACGCGAGATGAGCGCACAACCCCAGAGTCGGTCACGACTGGACCTAATGGTCAGGGGTCCCTTTACTTTTTCGTAATAATAATAATATGCCACCAAACAACAACAACATCCATTTATATGCCACTCATATAACTGGGTTCCCCCAGGCACTCTGGGCGGCTTCCAGAACATTAACATTTCAAGCACAGTAAATTGGAATATACCGGTAACCCATCTTGGTGAGGATAGGGAATCAGGGAGTATAACACACCAGTAAGGGAACTATGCAAGCTTCAAACTAAGAATCTAAGTTCCAGCTCTTGAGAATCCCAGGGGTTTTTTGGGGGGGGGGGTTCCAAAAGAAGTTGTTCTTGTTGTTTTCTCCTTATGCCTGTACAGACAAGCTTGGAGAACGTTGATGTCAGAGGTCTGTAGAGTAACCGGAGAGCATCGCCAAATGGGCTCTCACCATTCTTGGGCAAGCCTTGAATGACACGAACAGCAGCGTCAAACTGCTTCTGGTAATCGGCTTCTTCTTCTTCCATCATCCCCATTGCCGCCGCCAATCTTGGAAGGAAAAGCAGAGGTGCTGAGGAAAGCCGAGGGCTCTGGTGGGAGAAAGGTAAAGAGATTCATTTGCTTCAGGTTCTCAGAGGGACAGCGCAAGGGTGATGAAACCAGCATTCGGAATCCGCCAGCTTGGCACCTGGCAACCCGCCACTTGCAACCAAGTGAAGATGGCGGGGAGCCAGGATGACGGCCGGCGTCTGCACCTTTTGGCAGGCTGGCACACAGCAACTTTTTTTTTTTTGCTGCGGTGCTATGACACGAGGCAGATTTTAGCCGGAGCTTTCAGCTTTGTAATCTTGTATGTATGTGTATATGTATATACAGTGGCACCTCGCAAGACGAATGCCTCACGCAACGAAAAACTCGCAAGACGAAAGCGTTTTGCGATCTTTTTGTTGACTCGCAAGACGAAGTTTTCTATGGCCGCGCTTCGCAAGATTAATTTTTTTGCATTTTTTTTGCTTTGTTTTGCTTACATTGGAAAACCGCAAGACGAAATTTTCGCAATACAAAATGACTCGTGGAACGAATTAATTTCGTCTTGCGAGGCACCATGTTTCTCCAAAAATAAGACACCGTCTTATATTTATTTTTCCTCAAAAAAACACACGGTGGCTTATTTTCAGGGGGTGTCTTAATTTTTTTTAAATTAAGTATGGTTAAACTGCCTATCACTATGGCTTATTTTCGGGGTATGGCTTATTTTTGGGGTATGTCTTATTTTCGGAGAAACACACACACACACACACACACACACACACACACACAGTGGTACCTCAATTTAAGTACACTATTGGTTCCAGAAGTCTGTACTTAACCTGAAGCGTACTTAACCTGAAGCAAATTTCCCATTGAAAGTAATGGAAAGTGGATTAATCCGTTCCAGATGGGTCCGCGGAGTACTTAAACTGAAAATACTCAAACCAAAGCGTACTTAAACTGAGGTATGACTATACACCATATATATATATATATATATATATATATATATATATATATATATATATGTGTGTGTGTGTGTAGCCTAAACATTCTGGGATGAAACCCAATACAGTGGTACCTCATGTTGCGAACGGGATCTGTTCCGGCGGCCCGTTCGCAACATGAAAAGGCCGCAACAGGAAGTGCCGCATCTGTGCACGGGCGTGACGCAATGCGGCGCTTCTGTGCATGCGCGCAGGATATGGACGCGCCGAGCCCGGAAGTATCCTGAAAAGACGCAACATGAAGCGGACGTATCATGAGGTATGACTGTAGTTCTTTCAAAGCCTAGTTCTCCCCCCCCCCCCCGCCAGCCCCTATCCAAAGTACAAAAACAGTGCCCAGGTACAATCTTCTCTCTATACAAAAGAGCTCTTAATCCCTGCCTCCACAGACAATTACAGACTCTCCCAGCTCTCATTGGGAGTTTTCCTTTCCTCTCCCAGTTTGGAGAACTCTGGGAGAACTTCACTTTCCTGCCTCTCAGTCACTTTCCTGCCACCCCTCTGCCTCTCTCATGTGCAAGTGGTCCCCAGGGGCATCCCAGAAAGGGAGACTCCAAAGGGCTAATACCCTTTGGTATTATATAGGGGACCGGGTGGCGCTGTGGTCTAAACCACCGAGCCTCTTGGGCTTGCCGATCAGAAGGCCGGCGGTTTGAATCCCTGTGACGGGGTGAGCTCCCGTTGCTCTGTCCCAGCTCCTGCCAACCTAGCAGTTCGAAAGCACACCAGTGCAAGTAGATAAATAAGTATCGCTGCGGTGGGAAGGTAAACGACGTTTCCGTGCGCTCTGGCTTCTGTCACGGTGTTCTGTTGCACCAGAACCGGTTTAGTCGTGCTGGCCACATGACCCAGAAAGCTGTCTGCTGACAAACACCAGCTCCCTCAGCCTGAAAGTGAGATGAGCGCCGCAACCCCAGAGTAGCCTTTGACTGGACTTACCGTAACCATCCAGGGGTCCTTTTTTACCTAACAGTCAAACCTCGGCTCCCGAACGCCTCTGTTTTGAAACCTTTCGGTTCCCGAACTCCGAAAACCCGGAAGTAAATGCTCTGGTTTTCAAATGTTTTTCGGAAGCTGAGCGTCTGACATGGCGTCCGCTTGCGTGCAGGAAGCTCTTTCAACCAATTGGAAGCCGCGCCTCGGTTGTCGAACGTTTCAGAAGCCAAATGGGCTTCCGGAATGGATTACAATCGAGGTTTGACTGTACCCTGTAGTGTCTTCTCTTCAATATGGCATTGGCCCACTACTGAGCAGCCTGCTGCCTAGAGCAGGCATCCCCAAACGGCGGCCCTCTAGATGTTTTGGCCTACAACTCCTATGATCCCTAGCTAACAGGACCAGTGGTTGGGGAAGATGGGAATTGTAGTCCAAAACATCTGGAGAGCCGAAGTTTGGGGATGCCTGGGCTAGAGCATAGCTCTCTTGTGCAACTGCTACACCTCCTTACCTTACTGGCACTTTTCAAACTGCACATCCCATCCCGAGAACCTGGTTTCTGCCGCCAGTGCCAGGCTGGTGCCGCCTGCTTGCCTTACCCATGCAAACAGCACTCTGGCGCTCTGTATCTAATACACTTTGCTGCCTTCTTCTGATAAGAAACTCCCGTTCTTCTGGTCCAATGTCCACAATTTCTATCATTAATCCTCAGTTTGCTACATGGGCACCTTGAGCAATTCATTGAATCATAGAACCATAGAATTGTAGAGATGGAATGATCATTCTAAGCCCAACCCCCTGTAATGCAGGAATATGCAGCTATCCCATACAGGGATCGAACTTGCAGCCTCAGTGTTATCAGCACCACACTCTAAGCCAGGGGACAGCAACATTTTTCAGCCGTGGTGGGCCGGACTATATTTTGGAAAAGGAAAAAAACACGAATTCCTATGCCCCACAAATAACCCAGAGATGCATTTTAAATAAAAGCACACATCCTACTCACGTAAAAACACGCTGATTCTTGGACCATCCACGGGCCGGATTGAGAAGGCAATTGGGCCTCATCCGGCCCCCGGGCCTTAGGTTGCCTACCCCTGCTCTAAGCAACTGAGTCCTTTGAGTTGAACACACTATACATGTAAAGCATATTCAAAACACATCCTGCCCCTCAACAAGGAAACTGTAGTTTACTCATCCCAGCACACTCAACAAACTACACTTGCCAGGATCCCTGGGGAGGAGGAAACACGCTTTAAATTTACGATGCGTACACAGGCTAAGGCTGAGACCTACTACAAGTGTTGCCCTCATATCTGTCCTGCTTTTTGCTGCCACAATGCACGAAGCATTAATCCTCCTCTCCTGCATAGCTCAGTCAGTAGAGCACGAGGCTCTTAATCTCAGGGTCGTGGGTTTGAGCCCCCACCCTGGGCAAAAGACTTCTGCATTGCTTGGGGTTGGGCTAATGGTCCCTTTCCAACCCTACAATTCTATGATTCTCCCCATGCAACCCATCTTCTGCCAGCCGGGCAACAAATTGCTCCCACACTGCAATCCCTTTGCTTGCCCTTGTGGCTTGGAGGCCGCTCACCCCAGCGCCGATCGCGGACCACCACGCCCTTGCCCACAGCCCCTTGTTCCCCGATGCCGCCCTGCTTTTGCTTTCTGACACCTCTTCCTTTCACCTCTTGTATGATAACGTGGCTGCCCGGTACCTTTCCCTGCCCAGCCTCCCGACTGCCAACTTCCTACTTTGATCACAAACCCAACCCAGCGCCTTCTGCCCCTTTGGGGAACCACAGGACCATCAAACGGCAGAGTTGGAAAGGACCCTGAGGCTCATCTAGTCCAACCCCCTAATGCAGGAATCTTCTGCCTCTCGGCAGGACTCGAACCCACGACCCTGAGTCTAAGAGTCTCATGCTCCACCGACTGAGCAATCCCAGGCCTATCCGACCATTTGCCCCCCACTGCCCACCCCCAGCACCCGTGATCCCACGCCCTTTGCACAAGAGTCCACTTCCAGACTCACCTTGCTCCGCTCAACTTCGCTCTTTGCCCGGGCACTGCGCTTTCCCGGCGCCTGGCTTGTTTTTTTTGCTGCTTGTTACTTTTGACCTCCTTAAAGCCTGCCCACGGCTGCCCGGTTCAGGGTGAAGCGCGTCTCAGCCAACCACCGCGCTGCATCGCGTTCCACGCTTCGCGCCTCGGCCAATAGGCAGCAAGCCCAGCCATCCGCCCCCGCCTTGTAGTTAGAGAAATACTGTGCTCGTGTTTTTTTGCTGTGATGTATAAAAACCTCTCCTGTTTGTACGCCAGCGCCGCCTGCAGGAGAAGGAAACGGCCTTGGCTAGCAAATATCCATGCGATGCTATTTATTGTCTAATATCGCCATCGTCGGGCGGAAGCGAGGATAGCAAGCTGATTCCTTTATCGGTGCAGTTATTCACACTGTATTTATTTGCTCCAGAGGTTAAATTCTGAGACCAGAGGGATTTTAATTGTGCCAGGAAGACGCAGACTGATAGCCTGTATTTGTCTTCGGCTTCAGTCCAAACTCCAATTTACCCCATTGCAGGGGCGCCAACTTTAATAAAATCAACTTCTTCACTCGTAGCCGAGTAAGATTGTCTTCCATAAACACACGTACCGCCACATTGGGACGCAGCGGGGACATTCCTGCAACACAGGAATCTCAGCTAAAGAATCCATGGCAGATGGCCATCCAACCTCTGCTCAAAAACCTCCCAGAAATGAGAATCTACTGCCTTCCGAGGGATTCCTTCCCACTGTAAAGCAGCTCTTGCTGTCAGAAAGTTCTTCCTAAAGTTGAGTCGGAATCTCCTTTATTGTAGCTTGAATCCACGGCTTCAGGTCCTGAGGGCCTCTGGAGCAGGAGAAAGCAAGCTTCTTCCCTCCTCCCAGTGGCATATGGACAGGGCTGCATGGTGTTGGCTCTCATATCCATGTCCTGAGGGATAGAGCAAAACGTTTCTCTCTCCCCTTTCTCCACCCCATGCAGAATTGCAAGGGGTCAGTGCATCTGGCTGGTAAGAAGATGGTCAGAGTTTGGAGCCCAGTCAGGGCAGGGCAGGCTGTGGGCAGGATCCTTGCATTGCTGGGGGGTTTGACTAGATGACCCTTAGGATCCCTTCCAACTCAGGGGAGCAAGATGCAGAACAAGGGGAGGCACAACCACACACCCCAACAACACCCTCTGGCCTGACCCATGGTGACGTCATCCCAGCACATTTTGACACACACACACACACACACACACGATTTTATTTCCATTAATTCAGCTGCCTGACAACCCAGCTGCCTGGCCCCTGTTTGCCAGCTGCCTGGCCCCTGTTTGCTGCTTTGCAAGCAAGCCTTATAGTGCCCTGCAAGAGGGATGCCTATCAGATGATGGTGAGATCCTTGCCAAGATCCTTTCTCATCACTGATCATGAATAGGAACTGTGAAGGTAGGAGGAGCATGAGGCCCAGAGGAGAGGAGTGGCATAGAATTATTATTATTATTATTATTATTATTATTATTATTATTATTATTAGCATCACCCATCACTGATGTATATGGCTTGGCTCCCTGGCTTGACAGCTATAGATAGCTTGCCAGGTCCCTGCCTCTCAGCAATGCTGCTCTGCGGACTGAGCCCCTTTTTCATGCTGCAGGGGCCCCAAATGAATCCTTTGGTTTTAAGGGAAAGGCGTCTTGCAGGCTTCATCTTGCACGGGGCAGGAGGTAGAGAGATTTATTTTGTGTTATTTGTTTGCACCATCGCCGCGTGTGACCCTTGAGAAAGAGGTTCCTGCCCCGAGAGGCTTACAATCTTTAATTTGACACAGGGAGGGAACAGGGAAAGGTTGAGGTCCAAGGTGGACCCTAAGTCCTCCTGCGAGACATAAGCCAGGGTCTGTGAGTTTAGATTTCGGGATTCCTGGACATTTCCCATCTGTAAGCTCTCCCCCTGTTTTTGCAATATGGTAATTGAGGTGATTCTATTAGAATTCCCAAGTGTATGTCAAGCAGGGAGGGAGGGGGGAAGAGAGAGAATGGAATTCTCGTGGAGGCGGAAGGTGGGGGAGGCTTAGAAAGGGATAGTGAATGTTGCGGGGGAGGCAGTTGAGAGTTGGTTGAGAGCAGTGGGTTCTAGAAAGGGGGCACTTAGTGGGGGACCTGAAGCTGGGCTGGACAGCTCTTCAGCATCAGTAGTCCAGTAGTAGGATAAAGTGTGCTCATCAGTGACCATGAGAACGAACTCTGATGGTAGGAGGAGATCCGAGGCCCAGAGGAGATAAGTAGCATAGAAATAATGTTGTTGTTGTTGTTGTTGTTGTTGTTGTTGTTGCCTGCCAATGGTGCATGTGACTTGGCTCCCTGGCTTGACTTGTCCACAGATGTTGAAAGCTTGGCAGGTCCTCAGCTGTGGCCCCCAGATGATATTTTCTGTTGGGAATATCTGGTTGCTTGCAAGGTTGAACCATATGGCCTTTCCATGCCTCTATTCTCTATACCAGGGGTGGCCAACTTCCAAGAGACTGCGATCTACTCACAGAGTTTAAAAAGTGGCAGTGATCTACCCCCTTTTGGGGTTCAGGTCAAAGTTGTTGAGCTTTTTTTAAAGAAGGAAAGCCCTGTTTTGGGAGGTTCACGTAAAAGTTGTTGAGCCTCTTTAGGGAAGAAAGCGACGTTGAGCTTTTTTTTTTTTAGGAAGGAAAGCCCTGTTTTTTGTGGTTCGGGTCATTTTAGGGGTGCAGGGCAAAGATGTTGAGCTTTTTTTAAGGGCAGCCACAGTTGTTCAGCTTCTTTGGGGGAGCAAGTGATCTACCACAGACGTCCAGTGATCTACCGGTAGATCACGATCTACCTGTTGGACATGCCTGCTCTATACTCTAAGGCTGCGTACACATCACACCTTGAAATCACGGGGTCATTCCATTAAAATGGCAACATGCACACTCATTGTTCCTAAACACATTCTAGATCTTTTTAAAGAGAATTTCCCAAAGTGTCAGGATCTTGCCACTGCGTGGGATGGGTTTTAATGGGAAGGAGAGTATACGTTAATTGAAATTTATCCAGGTACTCACAAATGTGAGCTGAACTGAGTTTTTAAATCCCCTCCTTGGCAGCAAAACTAAAAGCTTAGGAGTTAGGCTGCAAAACCTTGTTTTGAGGAAGACCCGCTATGAAGGTAAGCTGCCTTCCCCCTTTATAGGCCACTTCAGAAAGAATCAGGCAGCAAGCTGAGAAGTTAAAAAATAAGCCTTATTTGCTTTATTACAGGGGTGACCAACTCTCAAGAGACTGTGATCTACTCACAGAGTTAAAAACTGGCAGTGGGGGGTTCAGGTCAAAGTTGTTGAGCTTTTTTTACAAAGGAAAGCCCTGTTTTTTGGGGGGTTCATGTAAAAGTTGTTGAGCTTCTTTAGTTAGGAAGAAAGCGATATTGAGCTTTTTTTTAGGAAGGAAAGCCCTGTTTTTGGTGGTTCAGGTCATTTTAGGGGTGCATCGCAAAGGTGTTGAGGTTTTTTTAGGGGAGCCAACGTTTTTTAGCTTCTTTGGGGGGGAGCCACTGATCTAC
Source organism: Zootoca vivipara (assembly GCF_965207765.1). Lineage (NCBI taxonomy): Eukaryota > Metazoa > Chordata > Lepidosauria > Squamata > Lacertidae > Zootoca > Zootoca vivipara. The sequence goes on along the minus strand of NC_142595.1, from coordinate 13,341,671 downwards.
CGGTGATCTACCACAGACATCCAGTGATCTACCGGTAGATCATCACAATCTACCTGTTGGACATGACTGGCATAGCTCATGGGTAGGCAAACTAAGGCCCGGGGGCCGAATCCGACCCAATCGCCTTCTAAATCCGGCCCATGGACAGTCCGGGAAACAGTGTGTTTTTACATGAGTAGAATGTGTCCTTTTATTTAAAATGCATCTCTGGGTTATTTTGTGGGGCATAGGAATTCATTCATTTGTGTGGTGTTTTTTTTCAAAATATAGTCTGGCCCCCCACAAGGTCTGAGGGACAGTCGACCGGCCCCCTGCTGAAAAGGTTTGCTGACCCCAGCATAGCTGCAACAGAAGATTGACAGCAGGGGTGCTGGGTGAGGCTAGAGTGAGTGACAGCTGGGGAGAGTCAGTTGGAAAATTGCGATTGAAGCAGTAGTCGGTGTCATCTCAAACACCAAATAGTTCACAAACAAACCTTTTCATCACTTGGCATGAAGATCCGTCTCAACCAGCCTTGATCTGATTATTAACTTGTCTCTCATTTAGCCAAGACTTGGGAGTTTATCCTGATTGTGACATCATACTTGACATCAGAATGAAGTGCTTGCATTCAGCCAAGGCTGTCTCCAGGCCGACCGAAGTGGTTGTCCCATAAACCTTGGCAACTAGGTAAACATCAGCCAGATTCTCCAGCAACTTTGAAGTCGGGTCTAATAACCTAATCTTGAGGAAGAGTTTTAGTATAACCTGAAAGCCTGCCTCCAGTGTTAAGCGGACTCCAAGTTCCAGTCAAACTAATTATATGTGTAAACTTACTTCTGTGTATAGATGCTCATGAGTCAGTTTTTATAAAGAGATCAGTGTTAGTACCGGTATGCATCTGTTCAAAATAAATGCTTGACCCAATACCCTGATCTGACTATTTCTCTCTACTCTGTGGATTATCTCATCTTTCGTTTTAAGGGAATTATTTCTTTATAATATGGAAGTCCATCAGTCATGAAAAAAATGTCTGTGGTTTTAATCTCAGATTAAACTGCAATTTAATGTAATCACTTCTATGGAGTATGAATGTGCATCTAAGTGGATTTTCCCCACATCCGCTCTTTACGTACCTAGTTTCTCCCTCTCTGTTGTCTCACCCACCTACCTCGCCCTGTCCAAATTTAGACTGAAAGGACCTTTATTTTCTTTACATGTCAGCACCATGTGCATTGAGGGCAGTGGATCAATCATCATCTTCATCATATTTAAATGTCTCCATGCCTGACATGGGTGAGAGCAAACACTGAGGAATTGTGCAAGAAGTCCCTCTGTGCTGAAACAAAGGCATTTTTTTTTACAAGCATCCCACTGACATCAGATGTGCTGCTCTTTTTCAAAACCAGGGAGAGATAATTTAGTGATGGGGTACAAGAAATATAATAAAACCTCTGTAAGAAAGCATTGGTCGGTTGGCTATTTGAATGGAATGTCAGCAGCGTAGATCTGAGTTTTCTAAGGAAGCAATGTGGACTTAAATAAGCAGAAGGATGCCTTGAAATTCTGAAGGGCTCTTATTGTTTTGGCAGCATTAGGGAATTTGCTCTGCATCATTTATAAGTAATACTGGCAGGGAAGGTGGGGGGCTGTTTTTTAAAGAGAGTGGGTTGCCCCCCTCATAAAATATTTGAGGGGGTTGGGGCCCTCAAAGTTGATGGCTATTCAAATGGTGTGCATGCATTATGTCTCGTGATCAATTTGTTGGGGTGGGGACTGCCTGCTCCCCCCAATATTTGATTCAATATTTTATCCAATTCAATGGTGTAACATTGGAAAATGTAATCACTTCTCTTTTTTTTTAAACATAATTTTTATTGATTTTACAAATTACAAAATTACAAAAGACGGTACATACATGAACACCTTTTCCACCTTCTTCCCACCCCCCTCCATGGGTCCTCCCCTGCCACAGAAGTGTCCCACGCAGGTGAACAGTCAGAGATGGTCCATTTTATGGTTGGATTTCTGTCCTCCTCCCCCCCCTGCCCCCAAAGCCCCCCTCTGCCACCAGAGAGCTCCAGGAAACCAGGGCAGTACGCAGGAAGGCATCCATCCAACCATCTGTTCTCATACCAAAAAAGAGTTTAAAAAAAAAGAAAAAAAAGAGACAAAAAAGAGACAAAAAGGAAAAACAAAACAAGACAAAAATAATCTTTTTTCCATTCATAATTACTAAACCATATTTTATGGGCTTCCCCAACCTCCCCCCTTCCCCGGTTTTCATCCCTTTTTTATCCTCTTCCACAGTTTCTTATTCTATGAAATAATTACCTTTATACCTTATACTACTTAAAAACTTAGCTATCATCATTTTCACCAAATATCCAAATCACTGAAAAATCAAACTCCCATTTTCTCTTCCCGTGCCTAATTTTTTCCCCTCTATAAGCCTCCATATTTTCACCTTTTTCCAAAATCAATTCACTTTTAAGCTATAACTATTCCCAATCTAACCTTTCATCCCCAATTTCCGGCTCCAACCCCCCAATCCAGCAAGTTCCGTAGTCAGCAGTCCAGTTTTAATCCTAATAATCCATCCTATTAATCACAACTTCACTTTCCCTTCACCCCACCCCCTTTTTGCAGTATTTTGCCATCCAGGCCTCCATACAGCACCCCTGAGTTTCTTCTCTTCTCTGCTTATTTTTTTCCTCTTCCCTGTGGGCATTCTGGAGTTCTAGTAAATCCAATCGTACCCCCCTCAAAGGAGGGGCACTCCACCTAACTTTTTGTAGAGTAAAATCATCTTTTCTTTCATGGTGGGCTTCATTTTGTATTATATTGTCACAGTCCTCATCTTCATCTTTTCGTTCCAAGTCACAGTCCCCATCATTGTCAAAATCCTCCAAATCACTGTCACTGTCATTCTCACACTCCTCTCCCTCAGTTTCAGTAGCTTCATCCTCTAAGAATTCATATTCTGCCATCACCACCTGGAATTGTTGCTTTAACTCTTGCTGTTGTGTCTCCTCTTGACATAGTCCTATTCTTACTTCCCACATTATGGTCAAAACAGTCCGCTGAAACTCAGGCGAGTACCTTTTTGTTGACATAGTTCAATCCTGTCAAGGTCAAATGTAATCACTTCTCCTACCTGGGCAGTTATCTTTCCACAAAGGCCAACATTGATGCCAAAATCCATCATCGACTGAGCTCTACGAGTGCAGCTTTCTCTTGATCGAAGTGCAGAATGTCTGAGGAGCAGGACATTCACAGGGAAACCAAAATGCTTGTTTACAAAGCTATTACTTACTGTATGCTTGTAAAGCATGGACCACTTATAAACGCCATCTCTAACTCCTCGAAAGATTCCATCAACCGTGTCTCAGAAAAAAAATTACACATCACTTGGGAAGACAGGTGAACGAATGCCAGAGTTGCTGGAAGAAGCAAAGGTCACCAGTGTCAAAGCAATGATTCTTTCAACATCAACTTCGTTGGACTGCTCATGTTGTTCGGATGCCTGATTATCGTCTTCCAAAGGAACTACACTATTCCGAACTTAAAAATGGAAAGCGCCATGCGTAATGGTCAACAAAAGAGGTTTAAAGACTCTCTCAAGGCAAATCTTTAAAAATGTAGTATAAACACCGACAACTGGGAAACACTGGCTCACGAGTGCTCCAGTTGGAGAACAGCCTTTACCAAAGGTGTCATGGGCCTTGAAGACGCTCGAACTCAGGACAAGCGGGAGAAACGTGCTAAGAGGAAGTCACGCTTGGCAAATCCACACCTTGATCAATTCCCTCCCGGAGACCTATGTCCCCACTGTGGAAGGACATATGGATCCAGAATTGGCCTCCACAGTCACTTAGTGTGCCAGTGACGCCGTTCTCCTCTTGTCGGGGACTGGCACATTCAGACAGCAAGCGGAACATCCCAGAAGACATGCAAGGCGCTGAGTAGAATGGATTCCGTCTGCGACTTGGAAGGACTTTACAATCCAGAAAGGCCCAACTGGAACGCCACGGACGGCAGGGTTTGGCTCTTGTTCATCAGCTTGGGAACTGGCGATGAAGACCCATTCTCTTGAATGTGGCCCTGTGAAAGAAGGAGGACTTGGTATTCTCTTGGCAGACGTGGGGAATGGATGCCCAGTGCTCCTGCCCTGATATCACTCCCAAAGGAAGCTTGGTCCACCCACTTCAAGACGAGAGCACCTCCTTTCTGCGCTCATGGCAGAAGGTTCTTCTCCCATTCTCTGTTTATGCTCAACTTGTAGGGTGTTCTCCCCGCCCCATGCAAATCTTTCCTTCCTCTTTCCTGTTCTTTTTACAAGGGCAGCTTTGGCAGGTGCCAGGAGGGTCCAGGCACTCACCCGGGGTCCATGCTCCTTTGGAGAACAGAGACACAGCAGAGACTGTCGTAGCTGCAGGAAATATGCTTTATTCCCCTATTGGAGGGAGTCGGCATCTGACAGCAGGGTCCTGTCAAGAAGGGCTTGTCCCCCACAGCAGGGCAGCCCTGGAGTCCCAGGCATCTCTCCCAGGCTCTCTGATGGGCCACCAACCCCTTTTGGCATGTTCCTGTCTCTATCCCAGGTGAGGCCCTGGCATGTAAAGATATCTGAGCCTGTACTTTTCCACTGACTTCCAATCTTCCTTTCAATACTCCAAATCATCAAAATCCTACCATTTATTAATCTCCAAATTAATACTGCAGGTGTCCCCTGCAAATCCATAAAAGTATTTTTGCCTGCATAGTTTTTTACTGCTACTGTTGCTGTGAATCAATGTATGATAATAAAGCAGGCATGTCCAACAGGTAGGTCGTGATCTACCGGTAGATCACTGGATGTCTGTGGTAGATCACCGGTAGATCAGTGGCTCCCCCCCAAAGAAGCTAAAAAACTTCGGCTCCCCTAAAAAAACCTTAACACCTTTGCCCTGCACCCCTAAAATGACCTGAACCACCAAAAACAGGGCTTTTCTTCCTTAAAAAAAAGTTCAATATCGCTTCCTAACTAAAGAAGCTCAACAACTTTTACATGAACGCCAAAAAACAGGGCTTTCCTTCGTAAAAAAACAAACTCAACAACTTTGACCTGAACCCTCCCCCCAAGGGGGTAGATCACTGCCAGTTTTTAACTCTGTGAGTAGATCACAGTCTCTTGGAAGTTGGCCACCCCTGAGCTATGCTTTCTCTATTCTGGTTTTAATTGGTATGTATTGATGGTTAATTTACAGAATTGGCAGAGGATTTGAAATTTGTGGGGTTCTGATCGCACAGGATCAGTTATCTTTATAGTCTCATGGTGCCGATTGTGTTTTAGTGGATCATCTTTCTAGTTGTTACGTTGCACACTGCCCTGGTACTCTCTGGCTTAAGAGTGGTAAATAAGTTGTTGTTTTAATGTGATATTTGCTCTCTCCGGCTGGAGAGAAGGGTCCGCAACAAGAGCATGGAAATGTGTTCAGAACAGAAACAGGGCTCAGGGAAGATGTAACACTTCAGACCAGCTTTCAGTTATTTTAAAGTGGAACTGAAGATTTCACCACAATGTTCGGAGTTCTTGTCACATTAGATCGTTTCTTTTTAAAAGGATGACACAAGCTCAGTTCTAGCTAAACTTTCCACATAACCCAGATATGCATGCAGGGTGCTTGGGAGTGTGCTTGGGAGAAAAGGCATGTCAAGTGTGTGCCAAGAGGCCCTCTGCATTTGTCTGTTATCTGACAAGTCAAAAGCTGAGCACTGACTGGCACTGAATGTAGGTTTTTGGGCTGAACCCTGACTTGGATTAAAGCCCTATACCAAAAATTGTATCTGGGTGCATCTGGGTGGCCCAGAACAGGCTCAGTAAATCTGCTAGTACAGTGGTACCTTGGTTCTCAAATAAAACCCAGTTTTGAAAGTTTGTTTGTTTGTTTAAAAAAAAGTCTGATGTGGCCGTCGGCCATTGTTTCCGGGGCACCTGCACCGATCAGAAGCTGCGCCTTGGTTTTCGAACATTACGGAAGTCAAATGGACTTTCAGAACGGATTAAGTTGGGCGCTTTTGTTTTTGCTATTTATTTTGCGTTTTTGTTTCTGAGGCTTTTTCGGTTGATTTGTTTTTGTGACTGTGTGGAACCCAGTTCAGCTACTGACTGATTGATTGATTGTGTGACTGCGGAAATGGATCATCAGCGCAGGTAAGAAAAATATATATAATTTTAATTTTTATCATCTACAATACTGTCTTATTTATTTTATAGTACAGTACATTGATTATTGCTTTCATTTTATGGATCAGTGGTCTCGTTAAAATTCATGTTAAATTGCTGTTTTAGGGGTAGTTTTTAAAAGTCTGCAACGGATTAATCCCATCATCCCTGACCACTGGTCCTGTTAGCTAGGGATGATGGGAGTTGTAGTCCCAAAACATCTGGAGGGCCGAGTTTGCCTATGCCTGCCCTAAATGGCCTCGGCCCAGTATACCTGAAGGAGTGTCTCCACCCCCATCGTTCTACCCGGACCCTGAGATCCAGCGCCAAGGACCTTCTGGCAGTTCCCTCACTGCGAGAAGCCAAGTTACAGGGAACCAGGCAGAGGGCCTTTTCGGTAGTGGCACCTGCCGTGTGGAACACCCTCCCATTAGATGTCAAAGAGAACAACAACTACCAGACTTTTAGAAGACATCTGAAGGCAGCCCTGTTTAGGGAAGCTTTTAATGTTTGATGGACTACTGTATTTTAATATTTTGTTGGAAGCTGCTCAGAGTGGCTGGGGAAACCCAGCCAGATGGGTGGGGTATTAATAATAATAATAATAATAATAATAATAATCATTATTTCTAAGCATGTCTCTTCCTCTCAGGCTTCTGCCTCCAGCCAGTCTCTATCTCAGCTCTCTTATGATACAGACCTTAACATTTGTCTAACTGCCACCCAGTTCAAAGATGGAGGCCAACTTTTTGTCTTCTGGCACAAAACCACTTCATTTGTTACCCTAATGACCCATACTTAGGGGCCCTTGAATTGAATCCTCCATTAGATTTTTAACCCTTGCTGCACCCAGGAATTACAATATTATTATGACACAGCCATAAGGATTATATGGAATACAGATTAAATGGATTACCAGGTTTTGGCCTCAAGATGGCGCTGCTTCTTTGTACATACCGGATTAATAATTATTAATACGTACTGGATTAAAAAAACAGATCTACTAAAAGTGGTGTGTGTGTGTGTGTGTGTGTGGCAATCCAAATGTAAGGCAAGACATGTCGGAGGTGTAGATTTTGGTGAATTTCGTTTGCAAAACAAGCTCAACAACTTTTGTGTCCAGTCAGATTTTCACTTTTTGAAGTATGGCATGATAAAACTGGCAAAACTGGCATGGACACTATAAAAACTGGTGAGATTACCTTTTGGTTGTGTCTCTAGATCTCTATATGCTTGCTCCATACTTTTGTAATTTCCAGAATCTAGTTCTTGAAATAATTTGGCTTGTAGGGGGCAACTGAAGAGATTCATGATCTCACTAGATGCTGCTCACCTATGTCGAATCTTTATCTAACCTGTGAGATACAGCACCATGAATGATTTTTAGAACAGTGATGGCGGACCTATAACACGCGGGTCAGGCGTGACACGCAGAGCACTGCTGGCACACGCCCCATCGGCCCCTTCACGCTGTTGTTGTTGGTGTTCCCCCCTCCCCATTTGTTCTCCCGCTCCTCCAGCTTGTCTCCGCTAGAGCTTGTCTCTGCTGTTAAATCCCGGGTCCTTTTTGTTGTTGTTGTTGTTGTTGCTGGTAGCCAGAGATTGGTTTCTTAACCCTTTCTGTGATGTTTTTTTCTGGCGCTTTGGCAGACTATGATTGGGTGTAACAGCGTTCGTTTTTTAACCCGTTCTGTGCTGAGTTTTTTGGCGCCTGGACAGACTATGTCGGTGCTGCGTGTTAGTTCCAGCAAAGGTATTATTCGTCATTTGTTTCTGTTCTCTTTCCCCAAAAAACGCGCAGCAGCTTTGGGGCATCCCCCCCCCAAAAAAGCAAAGCAACTTTTGCACACCCCCCCAAAAAAACCTCCAAAACTTTGGTCAGCAGCTCTCCCAAAAAAAGCTCAACAACTCTGGGCACTTTGTAATAAATAAAGGGTTTTTGGTTTGGTTAAATAATTAATTTTTTGTTTATTAAATACAGTTATATATTACAATTATACATTTTTGTTACGGTATTTAAACTATAAATATCGTGAAATTATGGGTTTTTTCTCGAAGTGACACACCACCCGAGTTATGCTGTGTTTTTTGGCGAATTTTGGCACACCAAGCTCAAAAGGTTGCCCATCACTGATTTAGAAGAATAATTTGTAGAAATGGCATATATATCACCTGTGTGCTTCCATTTCTAAGGGGCAAGACTACATATTGCTATTATTGAGAATCCTTTTGTTTTACCCCACACTTTCCCTGTTTGTAATCCTAAACCCAGTACCCCTTCCAGCTATGACTCTTGAGACAATTTCACTGCCTTTTCATTTATAACCTACACCTACTCTAAGAAATCATGGTTCTGATGGTACCATGTAAGGTATAACTGACCTGCCTGTTATATTGGCCAGAGTGGGATGTGTTCACTCTTGTGAACCTGCAGAAGGTCAATTAATTAATTAATCAATCAATTAATTCCGAAATTTATTTGTTGCTTAGAAAAAGAAGAGCAATCATGGATTAGCGCTGGGAACCACCTGTCTGCAAGTAGCTACTGACAAAGATGTTGTCAGGTGGAAAAGCACTGGAAATATATCTAAGCTTTTAGCAAGCATCCGTATATGTGGCTTTGGACTAAATCAAGATGTCACAAAGCTAAGGTACCAATTTGACACAGAACAACAGTGCAGGGACTTATTAGAGAACTGCAGCTGGTAGCAAAGTGACCATTTCCTTGAGCATCGTACAAATAACTGGAGCTGCTGACAACGCAAATAGGAGTTTCTAACCACAGACCCAGTTATGCTATTATATAGTACTTTTTGTGTCTACTTAGCAGTTTGTATATTGGACTATGTGCCCTACAGCTTGGACAGGAGAAAAGGAATCTGATTTATTTTTAGAAATCCCAACAAATGCTTTTTCTTCCTTTTTCTTCCATCTCTCTCTCTCTCTCTCTCTCTCTCTCTCTCTCTCTCTCCCCCCCCCCCCCCAGTATTCAACAAAGAAGAACTCACATTCTTGCAGTGTAATAATAACATTGGTCAGGGGTCCCTTTACCTAAGATCAGTGAATGGCTTGCAAGCACAGGTGAAAAGTATTTAAACAGCCAATTGCTGATTAATTTAATGATTTAATCTAGCCTTCCTTCTCTTGATATGTGGGTTCACACTTTCTTATCTTCAGATTAAGGAATAAACCTGTATGCCGTATAGAAGACTTGAGCATCATTGAGTTCCTCCACAGAACCTCTTGAGTACCAGATTTCACACACACACACACACACACACACACACACACACACACACACACCAAATAAAGGAAGTGGGGGAGTTTGGCAAAAATAAAAATGGGGTTGTGTGTTAAAACTCGTAACAAAAAACCAAATAAGGCTTTTGCAAATACTGCAATTAAAGCAGTAAAGGAAATAGGGAAAATATAGGTGCTTATTTGCTAATACTAGAAGACAGAGGAGGTGTCCTTGGTTTTAAAGAGAAATAATATATATAGTGAGCAAAACAGAAACAAGTTGGAATGGAGGAAGAGAAATTAATTATCCAAAGATACAGACCCTATAGAATAAAGGACAGAAAAGGGTGCATGGTTTCTGTGTTGCAATGGCCTGTCCGCACTGTACATTTAAAGCAGTATCACACCACTTTAAAAACAGCCATAGCTTTCCCCCAGTGAATCCTGGGAGCTGTAGTTTGTTAAAGGCACTGGTGGAAAGTTGTTAGGAGAGCTCCCTCACAGAGCTACAATTATCAGAATGGTTTAGCAATTCCTCTTTTGATGGAACTCAGAGAACTGTAGCTGTGTGAGGAGAATATGACTCTCCAAACAAACTACAGTTCCCAGGAAAATAAAAAAATTCCTTCAGTAGCACCTTAAAGACCAACTAAGTTTATATTTTGGTATGAGCTTTCGTGTGCATGCACACTTCTTCAGATACACTAGAAACAGAAGTGTCAGACCCTATATATATACAGAGGGTGGTGGGGGTGGGTGGGAATGGGTGATGGGCTGATGGGAATGGTAAACCTGGAGATGGCTGTTAATGGCTGCTGATGGCTGCAATTAGTCCTGGGCTGAGGTGCTAAAGAAAGCTTGATCATGCATAATGAGATAAGAATCCGATGTCTCTATTCATCCCAGGTGCTTCCATGGTTTTAAGCTTGGTAATGATTTCCAGTTCAGCAACTTCTCTTTCCAGTCTGTTCCTGAAATTTCTCTGTAATAAAACAGCTGCTTTGAGATCTTGTATAGAATGTCCTGGGAGATTGAAGTGTTCTCCTACTGGTTTTTCAGTCTTATGGTTCCTGATGTCAGATTTATGTCCATTTATCCTTTGGCGTAGGGTTTGGCCTGTTTGTCCAATATAGAGAGCTGAAGGGCACCGTTGGCATTTGATGACATACACAATGTTAGAAGATGAGCAATTAAATAGTCCTGAGATGGTATGTTGGATGTTGTTGGGGCCAGTAATGATGTTGTTCCCAGGATTCATTTGGGGGGGGAGCTATGATTCTTTCTGACGGTATAATACGATAATGCTTTAAATGTATAGCACAGAAGCAGCCTCTGTATGTGAGACGGAGGCAAAATGGCACATGTGGTTCTGTGTAAGTACATGTAAAAAACATGTATTTACACAGGGGCAAAAACATGTCAGGAAGAGAAAAAAACGTTCCCTTCTGTGCATACACAATTATCAAGCAAACCTTTATCAGAGGCCTCATAGTTCAGATGAGGGGTCTTCTCCCAGACCCTCCAAGTGACCTTATTTTTCAGGGACAGCCCTGGATTTACAGAAGCCGTCCTGGTTTCTGATTTTATCTGGAATGTCCCAATTTCCCTTAGGACGTCAGATAAATGTTGGAGGTTATGGAGTTATGTGACTCACCGAGCCAAGAAGTTAAGTAACGAGACAACCTTTCGAAGACTTCTGAAGGCAGCCCTGTATAGGGAAGCTTTCTAATGTTGAATGTTTTCATATACAGTATTTTGGAAGCCGCCCAGAGTGGCTGGCAGAATCCCGTCAGATGGGTGGGATATAAATAATAAAATTATTAGTAGTAATACAGTCATACATCGGTTTAAGTACGCTTCAGTTTGAGTACTTTCAGTTTAAGTACTCTGAGGACCCATCTGGAACGGATTAATCCACTTTCCATTACTTTCAATGGGAAAGTTCACTTCAGGTTAAGTACGCTTCAGGTTAAGTACAGACTTCCGGAACCAATTGTGTAGTTAAACCGAGGTACCACTGTAGTAGTATGGAACAGGATGCCCCTATTTTCATCGGAGAAATGTTGGACGGCATGTCCACCTTACTGGGCACCAACACAACAACTTGATGACAAGGTGAGGTCTCTTGCTGCCCTAAATGGGGACACCCCACCCCCTTGCACATCCTCAGGTGCACGACATATCCCACGACAGGACCTCCCATAGCTCTGTTGGTTAGAGCATGGTGCTGATAATACCAAGGCTGCAAATTCAATCCCCGTAAGAGACAGCTGCAGGGCCGGATTTAGGTTTGATGAGGCCCTAAGCTCATAGCTGTCAACCTTCCCTTTTTTTGCTGGAAATTCCCTTATTCCAGCGCTGTTTCCCGCTGCTATCCTGGATTGTTAGATATACCGTAGACCAGGCATCCCCAAACTGCGGCCCTCCATATGTTTTGGCCTACAACTCCCATGATCCCTAGCTAACAGGACCAGTGGTCAGGGATGATGGGAATTGTAGTCCAAAACATCTGGAGGGCCGATGTTTGGGACTGCCTGCCGTAGACTGTCCCCGGGACAGGTGAGGCTGCTGATCCCTTATTTTCAAATCCAAAAGTTGACAGCTATGCCTAAGCTACTGAAGGTAATGGGGCTGTCCCTTGTCAACAACAAATTGTCCCTGTTTTTTGTGTTGAATACATGCTATACAACAACAACAACAACAACAACAACAACAACAACAATAACAATTTATAATTTATACCCCGCTCATCTGGCTGGGTTTCCCCAGCCACTCTGGGTGGCTTCCAACAGAAAAAATGAAATAAAATAATCTATTAAACATTAAAAGCCTCCCTAAACAAGGCTGCCTTCAGATGTCTTCTAAAAATCTGGTAGCTGTTTTCCTCTTTGACATCTGATGGGAGGGCGTTCCACAGGGCGGGTGCCACTACTGAGAAGGCCCTCTGCCCGGTTCCCTGCAACTTGACTTCTCGCAACGAGGGAATCGCCAGAAGGCCCTCGGCACTGAACCTCAGTGTCCGGGCAGAACGATGGGGGTGGACCTAACAGGTTATCTAAAGCCATTTGCACATAACAAAATATGCATTTTATCAAAGTAATTGTTGAACTGAAATACAATTAAGAAGTAGTATATTAATAGTGAAATACAATTAATAAGTAGTACTGTATTGTTTAGCTTATACATAAATCCGGCACTGGACAGCTGCATATTCCTGCTTTAAGGGGTGTTGTTTGGCTAGATGATCCTTAGGGTCCCTTCCAACTCTACAATTTTATTTTATTATGAAAGATTTTCTTGATTTACAAAATCTCTTCCCCCCCCAGGCAATAATATTTATTTATTTATTTACATTATAAGTGATACAACAATGTTGCATACAGAATAAAGTTGGGGCCAAAGGAGAAGAGGGGGAGAGAGAGGAAGGAGGGGTGATTATTCCAGGTGCAGATGTGGGGTTTTAAATGTCAGGTTTATTTGGGTAGGTTCTCTTTCCATTCCTTTATTGCATTTCCTTGGTAGTGAGAGAGGTTGGAGGGGGGCTCAGGGCGCGGTTGGTGGTCTTTAGTTGGCTGCAGTGATATTTGTTTGGGGGATCGTTGGGTCAAGTTAGCCATATTGATTCGTATGTTGTTGGTGGGTTCTTGTTGTTGTCATGTTGTCGGGCTGTGTATGTAATAAAGGGGAGCATGGGACGCGGGTGGCGCTGTGGTCTGAACCACTGAGCCTCTTGGGCTTGCCGATCAGAAGGTCAGCGTTATGAATCCCCATGGCAGAATGAGCTCCCGTTGCTCTGTCCCAGCTCCTGCCAACCTAGCAGTTCGAAAGCACGCCAGTGCAAGTAGATAAATAGGTACCGCTGCGGTGGGAAGGCAAACGGCATTTCCCTGCACTCTTTGTTTCTGTCACGGTGTCCCGTTGCGCCAAAAGTGGTTTAGCCATGCTGGCCACATGACCCGGAAAGCTGTCTGTGGACAAACGCCAGCTCCCTTGGCCTGAAAGTGAGATGAGCGCCGCAACACCAGAGTCGCCTTTGACTGGACTTAACCGTCCAGGGGTCCTTTACCTATTGATTCGTATGTTGTTGGTGGGTTCTTGTTGTCAGGCTGTGTATGTAATAAATGTCCTCTTCTATTTGTTCCCATGTCAGATTTAGTCTGGTTAGCTTTTCTAGGAAGGCTGTTTCCCATACGATTTGGTACCAGAAGTCCATGTTTCCTCCCGACAGGTTTCTCCAATGTCTGCCTATGATACTTCTCGCTACTGAGAGTAGATGGTCAATTGTGGCAAGAATGTTACTCGCCCCAAAATGGAAAGAAGTAGTCCTACCAGCAAAGGAAGAATGGATACAAAAAACTCATGGAATATGCAGAAATGATGAAACTTACCGAAAGAATAAGAAATCAAGCTAACAAACTTTTCATAAAAGAATGGAAATGGTTTATTGAATATTTACAGATAAATTGTAAACAGATAAGAACATTGGCGGGATTATTGTAATAACCTGCAGTTTTGTAAGAGTATATATTTAAACTAGATGAATAAATGAGCAAATTAAGTTAATTTGGATGTGCAGAAGATATTAAAAATAAGTTTAAGGAACTGCAGAAAGAGAGGGGGGAAGGAAGTCAAGTTTTGAAATGTTAAAATGATCGTAAAATTAGTGAAATGCAGACCTTTTTTCTGGGGGGACTCATACCCCTAAACATTTTGTGAATCTAAGCTTGGCCTCATTAAGGGGCAGTATTTTAATATGAGTAGGAAAATGAGAGTACCCCTAAACCCCTAAACATTTTTTTAGAAAAAAAGCACTGGGCAAATGTATAAACCTGAAACGCAGAAATAAAATGAGAGAGAGCTAGAGAGCGAGCAGATGGTTCATAAGCTCTTTAGAATGCGAGTGGGCATTATTCCACTGGAAAATGTTGAACAGGGCCAGGTCTGGGGTGACTTCTAATAGCTGTTTAGTAGTTATTTCTAGGACACAGCCCTGGCGTGGGGCAAAGGGGACACGGATCCTCCTTGCGGCTCAGGCGGGGGAGCGCAAGAGACCGGATCCCTCCTTCCCACCGAGTGGAAGCAAGAGGGCGGAGCACGTCGGCGTTGAAATGCGAGTCCCTCAAAGATCCGCCTCTCCAAATCTGCGCGCTGCGCCGCGGAGCCACGAAGGAGGCGCCCAGGCGCGCGGAGAGGGCGGGCTGCCTGCTCCGTCTCTGCCTTCGGAGAGAAGGGGGCAAAGGCGAAAACAAGCGGCCGAGAAGGGGCTCCGGCGGGGCGAGACGGGAACGCGAAATCTCTCCCAGCCATGATTTGCGGCAGGAAGAAAAAGGCGTGCGGCGAAAAGCAGCGTTGCTGCCACCGCCAACAGCAGCAGCAGCTTTCGAGCCAGCCGAGCGCAGTCGTTCCCAAACTCTCCGGGCACCGCGCCTTCAAAAAACTGGGTAAGTCAGAGAAGTGAAGTGCCCGGTGGGAATTTAAGGAAGAAGAAAAAAGAGCGCCCCGCTCCCTGCAAGTCTTTCCTAACTCTGCAGGTTCTTCCTGTCGGTTATTCTTTCCAAAACTCCTCCGCAATGTTTTTGCTGGACCTAATTAGCGCCAGGGCTCAGCCCCCGCATATACATATATATGTGCGGGGGCTGGCTGAGCCCTGGCGCTAATTTGGTCCAGCAAAAACATTGAGGAGAAGTTAAACGAACCAATTTACAGTACTAGTTATAGGTAGGTAGCCGTGTTGGTCTGAGTCGAAGCAAAAATAAAAAAAAATCCTTCAGTAGCACCTTAAAGACCAACTAAGTTTTTATTATGGTATGAGCTTTCGCGTGCATGCACACTATACAGTATTTATTTAGCGCTGGAGTGAGGTGGCGTCAAAGTAGACGAGAGCGCCCCTGAGCAGCTGCAGAGTGCATTTCTGTCACCGCTGAAATCGCTCCCGGTGCCCCAGCGGATAGGGGGTGTAAATTGGGGGTGGGCTTCTCTAGCAGGCAAAGGGATGTGTTTCCTGACGAGCATTTCCTTCTCTCTGCACATTAAACACCGGCTGCTTTTAGCCTGGGTGTTGCCATAACTCCAGGAACGCAGGATTTAATCTGTCTCCATGCACAGTGCCGAGACCTATTTTCCATACCGTATCAGCCTTGAGGCATGTGACCCCATTAAAGAACAAAGTCCTTTTTTATTTTACTAATCTGAATGTAATTTGTACTTCTGCACAGATAATGTAATATCTGAATAATTGGTTCTTGAGTGATTCTTTCTGATTTGCCAGGTGCCTTAACCGCAAGTTGTCCTTTAGGCGTTAGGAAATGTTGGGGGGTGGGTGGGTAGTGAAGAATGTAAGATTTAAGCAAATGATTGTCAAAAGCTCCTTCGGTCAGCTTCTGGGTGGCTTAATGGAAAACCTGACCTTGTACTAAACTGGATTTGAGCGAAGGGAATTTAATTGCTATCCTTTGATTTATTTGTTTTTTTGGAATCGGAATCAAATGTTTAGTTTTGTCTGGGTCAGCAGTAGTCTGTGAGCTTAATTCAGGTTGTCCGTGTTGTGTCTACAAAAATACATTAAAAACCAAATGGCATCTAGCACAAGGCACAGGCAGAAATCATATGTCAAGATCATTAGCAATTTTCAAGTGGTCAATGGGGGAAAGAGGCTGGGAACCACAGAGGCATTACCCATCAGTGGGCAGCAGTAGGCTACAGTAAAGGTAAAAGGTCCAGTCGCGGACGACTCTGAGGTTGCGGCGCTCATCTCGCTTTATTGGCCGAGGGAGCCGGCGTACAGCTTCCAGGTCATGTGGCCAGCATGACTAAGCCGCTTCTGGCGAACCAGAGCAGCGCACAGAAACGCCGTTTACCTTCCCACCGGAATGGTACCTATTTATCTACTTGCACTTTGACATGCTTTCGAACTGCTAGGTGGGCAGGAGCTGGGACCGAGCAACGGGAGCTTACCCCGTCGCGGGGATTCGAACCGCCGACCTTCTGATTGGCAAGCCCTAGGCTCTGTGGTTTAACCCACAGCGCCACCCGTGCAGTGAGAAAAAGCAGTGTGCTTGTGGTCAGAAACGGCTTCGCAGTGTCACTGGAATGAACCGCTGCAATAAACCTTTGAAATTTTTCAGTGTTTACCTTTAGATAACATTTTCTCTTGAGATTTGAGCAGGGCACGGCACCATTTTCGCTCTAGGTGAAAGTTAAAAAAAAAAGTAATTGCTTTACTTTTTGAGTCAAATGAGCAATTTCGTTAAAGAAGAGGCATGGCCAAAGCTGGGAGTGGTTGGTGCTAAAATTGGTTCTGGATGAAGCTCCAAGACTAGCATTACCTGCAAGAGACTTCTTTGTAATAAATCGCTACCATGGTACCAGAAGCCCTATGTGGAATGGAAATTGATGGATGAAATAAACACATAGGAACTCATATGTTACCCTGTTGCTGGATTTGATTTCATCCTCCAGCCTTCTTATCTTATGTATCCTCTGGCTTCACTAGGGAGTTTTGGCCTGATCCAAGGTGGGTTTGCAACAGGAGCACATGGTAAAAGTTTTAAGGAATGCATGTGTGGGTTAAAATTGGGTCCTGGGTCAGAAAAAGATGACAGCCCTAGTGAATATATACACTTTTAAAACCACGAGTTGCAATAGGACTGTCTTTTAGTTTGTTTATCTAAGTCGAGGTAGCTTTTAACCAGCTATCTGATTACATCAAAAATCCTTTATTAAGTTCATGAATCTCTTCCCCATTTACAGGTGTTTGTTCTGTGAAAGTCTACTTCTGGTTTAATATCCGGAATTGATATTAGTTAATTAAATACTGATGTCCCTTGGAGGACATTGAAAGAAATAGGAGATAAATTTAATATCCACTTAACAATAAGGGACTCTTTTCATTATTTCTTTTAAAAACCTCAGTTTCAATAGTACAAATGGATTTTTAAAATAAACTAGTGTGACCAGCAATGAGGACACTTGTTGTAGCACAGTCACTAAAGAGAACTTATTATTTGGTCTTAAACATTCACTTGCTTAGCTTTTCCTATTTACAATATGGAGATACTGACCTTCCTTGCAGTTTTAAAGTACGGTACGCACTCTGGATGTTCAAAAGATCTATATAAATACTGAGTGTTATTATTGCTAATCCCCTGCTTAAACATTAGCTCCTGTGATCAGCAGCTGGGAATTTGATTTTTCTGTCAGTTAAAGATGGCATTCCTAACAGAAATGAATATAAGGCCCAGTACATAAATGAAAACAGCCGCCCCGATCTGCCTATTTCACACAGCTTAATTCTCTCCAGAAGTGAAAGGTCTGAATGCGGTTTTGCTAAATTCAATCGAAGTATGGAATGTCTAACAATAATTAAATTGGAGATTGTTATTTTTATTTAAAAAATTATACCGCTTAACATAATAAAAAATATCTAAGCAGTTATTACATATAAACTGAAGACATGCAATAGTAACATTCAATAACATTTCCTAAAAACTAGCTGCAAGTAAATGCCTGTCACCTTGATCAGAAGCCAAATTCACTGTGAAAGAGGCTGAGATTTTAAAAAAATCTTCTGGTGCCTGAATGACTGTGTCTGAGCCTGGCAGGTTTCCCTGTAGAGGGAGGCGAGGAACCACTTCTGAAAAGGCTCTTTTCCCAGCCGCCACCTGCCACACCTTAAAAGGAGCCCTTTGGGGTGACAATCAGACTGAAAGGATGGACTAGTTATGAAGGACAGAGAACACAGCAGTGGTCATGCCCACAGATTACAAAAAGCACAAATTGTGTCTGCCAAGTCTAGAAAGCACACTAAGAATCCCACACTGAACAGGAATAAATAGAGCAAATTGGGGGGTCTGCGTGGAATATCGGGGTAGGGTGGGTTAGAGCAGGGACCCCCAAACTCACCCAGCTTCGGCAGAGACAGTCCGCAGGCAGGTAGGGACTCAGCCTGCGTACCAGATGGAGCTGATAAACAGCTGCCCTGGACACAGAATTGACCTGTGCCTCCATGGACAGCTGTGAGTCCAAAATGACTCCCAGGCTGCGCACCTGGTCCTTCAGGGGCACAGTTACCCCATTCAGGACCAGGGAGTCCTGCACACCCGCCCGCCTCCTGTCCCCCACAAACAGTACCTCTGTCTTGTCAGGATTCAACCTCAATCTGTTAGCCACCATCCATCCTCCAACCGCCTCCAGACACTCACACAGGACCTTCACCGCCTTCACTGGTTCTGATTTGAAAGAGAGATAGAGCTGGGTATCATCCGCATACTGATGAACACCCAGCCCAAACCCCCTGATGATCTCTCCCAGCGACTGCATATAGATGTTAAAAAGCATGGGGGAGAGGACAGAACCCTGAGGCACCCCACAAGTGAGAGCCCAGGGGTCTGAACACTCATCCCCCACCACCACTTTCTGAACACGGCCCAGGAGGAAGTGCCCCCAGCTCCCAAGCCCTCTAGACGGTCCAGAAGGATGTTATGGTTGATGGTGTCAAAAGCCGCTGAGAGATCCAGCAGAACTAGGAAACAGCTCTCACCTTTGTCTCTAGCCTGCCGGAGATCATCAACCAGTGCGACCAAGGCAGTTTCAGTCCCATGATGAGGCCTGAATCCCGACCAGAAGGGATTTGCAGCTGAAGCAGTCTTTTGCAAAGTTGGAAGGGAGTTGTTGATTGGAATCAAACGTGATTTCTTCCTCTATGTTCAGCTAACTCAATCCCTGTGTGGAAGCCAGTCTAATGTCAACCTGTGGACTTGGAGCTCTGCTCTTACGTGGTTGTGTGAGGGTAACATGCATATACAGTGGTACCTTGGTTTAAGAACAGCTTAGTTTATGAACAACTTGGATTACGAACGCTGCAAACCCGGAAGTAGGGGTTTTGGTTTGTGAACTTTGTCTCGGAAGCAGAACATGTTGAGTGTTTTCCATTTGTAAATTGAGTCCCCCGCTGCTATGGGAAAGCACGCCTTGGTTTCAGAACGCTTTGGTTTAAGAACGGACTTCCAGAACGGATTAAGTTCGTAAACCAAGGTACCACTGCACAGCCTCTGGCCTTTCCAATGGGGCGGGGTGCCCTTCCTTTCAAAACAAGGAATCTTAAACCTTTTCAGACCCCAACTCAAAGATGCATCCAACAGTTCATTTGTCAGTCTTTTACCACATATTTGCATCCTCGAGCGGTCCGGAGGGTGGCAACACGAGAACGGGGCCTTCTCTGCAGTGGCTCCCCATCTGTGCAATTCTCTCCCCAGGGAAGTTTGCCTGGCGCCTTCACTATACACCTTTAGGCGCCAGGCAAATACGTTCCTTTTTAACCAGGACTTTGGTTGATCTGATTTACATCCAATGCCCTTTTAAAATGTGATTGTTTTGTTGGGGGGCACTATTGGGGTTATTATTATTATTATTATGTATTTTGTGGTTTTATATCTTGATTTTATTCTGTGAACTGCCCAAAGGACCCCCACCCCTGTTGCGACCCACCTTGGATCAGACACTGTCTGCTAGTGTATTCTCACCCCACCCATTGAAGACCAGTGCTTTAAACTGCCCCCGCCTTCTTTTGGGGAGACTCACAAATCCATAACTACTTCGGATGTGCCTGTATTCTTAACTTGCCACTTTCTTTGGATGGGGGCCGTAACGTTTCACTCGAACCACGTGCAGATAAATAGCATGAACTCTTGTGTCATGTTGCTGCTGCTATATGCATGTAAAATCAGTTGTGAGCTGTGTTTTGATACGTATTCTAATCTTGTTCATTGTTTAACCTAATTTGGATTATGGAATCTAAACTGTGACTCACAATACTTTTGCTTGGAACTTTTCCAGCATGGAATCTTGCATGGTCTGATATCCATAGAAACTATTGCCGTATCTGTTTCTGATTTTCTTCGCTGGTGCTCGAATTTATTTATTTTTTTATCAAACTGATGCCAGTGTGATATTTTTCCAAGTAACTTTGCAAAGTATCCCCACCCCCACCCCCACCCCGAGAATGTGACAGTGATTTCGCAATCCTTGCTGTGGTCGTTTGTCAATAAGTTTTTGTTCTTTTCCCTGGAACAGGAGCTGATGTAGTATTTGCCCAGCCTTCTGCTTGTAATCTCTCTTTCCGTAAAGGCCAGGCATCCCCAAACTGCGGCCCTCCAGATGTTTTGGCCCACAACTCCCATGATCCCTAGCTAACAGGACCAGTGGTCGGGGAAGATGGGAATTGTAGTCCAAAACATCTGGAGGGCTGAAGTTTGGGGATGCCTGGTATAGGCTTTTGGGAAGCTCACTGGAAAGGCCCCCCCTTTTAATAATAGAGAAACAATTTCAGAGCCTAGGATTGCAAGACCTGGCTTTTCAGGACATTCCAGCAGAACTTGCACAAACTTGCAGCTCGGCAGGTCCAAAACAAGAACCCCTCAGCTATGTATGCAGACCCTCCCAAGTGTCCCAATTTTCCAGGGACATTTGTAATTTAGAGAAGCCGTCCCAGTTTCTGATTTGCTCCCGGAATGTCCCATTTTTCCTTTGGGTGTCCCTATTTTCCTTATAGAATTGTTGGAGGGTGTCGAGTATTCCAACCTGCCCACCAAGCCGCCTGAAGGCGATCCTGTATAGGGAAGTTTTAAAAAAAGTTTAATGTTTTATTATGTTTTTATATATGTTGGAAGCTGCCCAGAGTGGCTGCAGCAATCTAGTATGATGTGTAGGGTATAAATCAGGGGCCGGCCATAAATCATGGGCTGGAAGCGGCCCATGGGTGCTGTTTAACTGGCCCACGAGCCGCCCCAGAACTGAGCCGCCCGCTTGGTGAGTCCCGGCGAGCACGGCGCGGGGACTCTCTTCTGCAGCTCCGGAAATTGCTTCTGCACAGGCACAATTTTCGGCGCCTGGGCATGCACAGAAAGAATTTCTGGTGCCGTGGACATGTGCAGACGTGATTTCTGGTGTCGTGCTGCGCCGGCCCGGCCCACGGAGAATCTCCATGGGAGTGATCCAGCCCGGGCAAGGTAAACCTTGCCGACCCCTGGTATAAATAGTAAAATTGTCATTATGGAGTGGGACGCCCCTATTTCCATCAGAGAAATGTTGGAGGGCATTGAATGATGGTTGGCAATAAAGAATATATACAAACTTAACTAGATAGGACCAAGGCTCGGTCTAGGCCAGCATCCTTTTTTCAATGGTGGCCACCGAAGATCGAGAAGAACCTAAGGGTTTATTGGGAGGAGAGAATAAAACAGAAGGGAGGATGGTGCATAAGCACAGAAGGAACAGTTCCCTTGTTTTTCAGCCTCAGGCAAGCTGCAAAAAGAGGTTTGCTAGTCCCTAGTGAGACCTGCACCTAGCTGGCAGGCCTTGTTTGGTTTGATGGGTCACAAGTTTCACGGGCCTAAAGTACAGAGCGATTCCAATAACTAAAAGCAGTGTGGAATTTTGAAATTTGGTGTTCTAAAAGAGCTGGCATGCTTGCCCGAAGTTGATATCTAGCAGATTCATTCCTCCAGGATGTGTTTTTTCAGCGGTGGAACAATGAATATTCTGTATTCTTGCACTCAATTTCTCCTTACTTTAGCTCGGGCAAAGCGCCACTTGTAATCTCAGCGAAAGACACATAGAGGAATGTCTTTCTCTGCAGCATCTAACAGTGCAGTCCTGTTTGCTTAGAGAGGCACTTGCTCCCAGGTTAGCGTGTGTATACGGTTGCAGACTGAGTCTATGGGGCAGAGGAAGCGTAAGCAAGGCATACCTGCACAAAAACATCCAGGGGCTTTGTCTGAAACAGAGCAATGGGTGATTTCAAGGGAATGGCAATGCAGGCAGAACCGAACGATCCTATTTGGCAAGCAGGTTTCCCACAGAAAGAGAGAGCTTGGGAGACAGATTGGGGAATGCAATTCTGCCTCTACTTTCTGCACGTCCCTCAATGTATTGCCTGTTTTGACAGGGGGCAGTGGAATACCCTCCCCCAAAAGCAGGTGGCCTTCCCCCTGATGGTGCCGGATCTGCAATGAATCACGGGCGCTGGTCTTTTAAGTGTGCAAAATAAAACGCAGGTGTGGAATGGCGAGAGAGAGGTTGCCCAACTCGAATGGGAAAATCAAGTTTAAGCTACTGCTTGGCCATCAGGCTTGTTGGAGGGCTTTGGGCAAGTCACGTTGCCTCTGCCATATCTATTTCACAGGCTTCACTGGGGGGGGGGGGAATACGCTGTAGGCTTACAAATCTTACTTGCTAGTGGTGTCAAAATAAAGTGGCTCCTTGTTTCTCAAACCCCTTTGTACTCAAACGACCTGGAACCCAAACACTGCAAACCCAAAAGTAGGTGTTCCGGTTTGTGAACTTTTTTTCAGAGGCCAAACATACTCCGTTTTGAGTGCCACGCTTCCGTTTTAAGTGTTACTCTGAGGTCTGCCTGTTTTTGCTATTTTTACGTTTTTGTTTTTGCGGCTCTTTTTGTTTTGTTTTGTGACCGTGTGGAACCCAATTCAGCTACTGATTGATTGATTGCGTGACTGCAGTACATAGTTTATTGCTTTCATTTTATGGATCCATGGTCTCTTTAGAGATAGTAAAATTCATGTTAAATTGCTGTCTTAGGGGTTGTTTATGAAAGTCTGGGGTCCTGCCATAAGAGAGGTCCTGGATGGTATGAATACTGCATCTCAGTATGTTTTTGTTTGAGGAAATGCAACTAATGTTTTTTATTGCTGCTTAAAGGTATGATCTCTATATTCCCCCACAACTTTGTCAGCTTAGATTGACTAGCGGTGCTCATGCAACTTCTGATGAAGCGAGTGGAGATTCACCATCTACAGTCGTACCTTGGAAGCCAAATCCCTTGACACTCAAATGTTTTGGCTCTCGAACGCCGCAAACCCGGAAGTGACTGTTCTGGTTTGCAAACGTTCTTTTGGAACCCGACCGTTCGGCGCGGCTTCCGATTGGTCGCAGGAGCTTCCTGCGCCCAATTAGAAGCTGTGCCTTGGTTTCTGAATGTTTTGGAATTCGAATGGACTTCCCAAACGGCTTCCGTTCGGCTTCCAAGATATGACTGTATAGCTTTCAGGACCTCTTCTGCTGTGTGCCTGCTCTGTGCTCGTGGGATGAGCTCTGGGGTTGTGTAAGTAAGATGTTTCAGGTGGAAATTAATTGTGGGGTCAGATTTGACCACCCAGCAGTCACTGAAAAAGGTATGTTTCACCTGTATTGCAAAGAAAGCTAACAATTCTTCCTCCACGAGGCACAAAAACGAGAACCGTTGGGGAAATGGTTGCTGCGTCCCTCGTCAAGTTATCTGTTCCTAAACACTTGGATGAGTGGGTTGTGGTAATAATTAGTATCCACATTACTATTTACATTTCCGAGCACAATTCAAAGTGTTGGTGCTGAGCTTTAAACCCCTAAATGGCCTCAGCCCAGTATACCTGAAGGAGCGTCTCCATCACCA
Source organism: Zootoca vivipara (assembly GCF_965207765.1). NCBI lineage: Eukaryota > Metazoa > Chordata > Lepidosauria > Squamata > Lacertidae > Zootoca > Zootoca vivipara. The sequence goes on along the minus strand of NC_142595.1, from coordinate 13,317,798 downwards.
TCGTTCAGCCCGGACACTGAGGTCCAGCGCCGAGGGCCTTCTGGCGATTCCCTCACTGCGAGAAGTGAGGTTGCAGGGAACCAGGCAGAGGGCCTTCTCGGTGGTGGCGCCCGCCCTGTGCAATGCCTTCCCATCAAATTTCAAGGAAATAAACAACTATCTGACTTTTAAAAGACATCTGGAGGCAGCCCTGTTTAGGGAAGTTTTTAATGTTCGAAGTTTTATTCTGTTTTTGGTCCTCTGTTGGGAGGCCCCCAGAGTGGCTGGGGAAACCCAGCCAGATGGGCGGGTTATAATTATAATTTATCGAATTTATATCCCACCCTTTCTCCCCAAGTTGCACGGGATGACAAACAGATAGCACAAATGGAAAGCAAAAACAAAGGAAGAACATTCTGAAGCAGTTAAAAACATTCTGAAAACAATTACAGTTAAAAGCATGCCAAGGTAATTACAAGGTATTATGTGTCTGCACATTTGCCTTCTGGTGCCTAATCCGTCTCGGGAGCGAGTGTTCCCACCCTGAGGCCATCCATACCTTAAACTGCCCATTTTTAGGCCTTGTTGAAAAGCTGCTTATAAATTGCAACTACATGGATAAATAAATAAAAACTTAAGCAACTCTAGGTGAGCTGCCTGTCAAATACTGTAGAGACTGGAATGTGCTGTATTAAGGTGCTTGGGTGAAATATATATAATCTTCTGTAAGATCGTATCTGCTTGGACCGGCCTGACTCAATTTGTGAAGGGCCATCATGGCTGTGAATATCTGTTGGCTCATGGCACGCCTGGAAGAAGCGGACCATTTGGATCCCTTCCAGTTGGGATTCAGGCCTCATCATGGGACTGAAACTGCCTTGGTCGCACTGGTTGATGATCTCCGGCAGGCTAGAGACAAAGGTGAGAGCTGTTTTCTAGTTCTGCTGGATCTCTCAGCGGCTTTTGACACCATCGACCATAACATCCTTCTGGACCGTCTAGAAGGCTTGGGAGCTAGGGGCACTGTCTTACAGTGGTTCCGCTCCTTCCTCCTGGGCCGTGTTCAGAAAGTGGTGGTGGGGGATGAGTGTTCAGACCCCTGGGATCTCACTTGTGGGGTGCCTCAGGGTTCTGTCCTCCCCCATGCTTTTTAACATCTATATGCAGCCGCTGGGAGAGATCATCAGGGGGTATGGGCTGAGTATTCATCAGTATGTGGATGATACCCAGCTCTACCTCTCTTTCAAATCAGAACCAGTGAAGGCGGTGAAGGTCCTGTGTGAGTGTCTGGAGGCGGTTGGAGGACGGATCGCGGCTAACAGATTGAGATTGAATCCTGACCCTGAAGGACCAGGTGCGCAGCCTGGGAGTCATTTTGGACTCACAGCTGTCCATGGAGGCACAGGTCAATTCTGTGTCCAGGGCAGCTGTTTATCAGCTCCATCTGGTACGCAGGCTGAGTCCCTACCTGCCCGCGGACTGTCTCACCAGAGTGGTGCATGCTCTAGTTATCTCTCGCTTGGACTACTGCAATGCGCTCTACGTAGGGCTACCTTTGAAGGTGACCCGGAAACTACAACTAACCCAGAATGCGGCAGCTAGACTGGTGACTGGGAGCGGCCGCCGAGACCACATAACACCGGTCCTGAGAGACCTACATTGGCTCCCAGTACGTTTCCGAGCCCAATTCAAAGTGTTGGTGTTGACCTTTAAAGCCCTAGACAGCCTCGGTCCAGTATACCTGAAGGAGCGTCTCCACCCCCATCGTTCTGCCCGGACACTGAGGTCCAGCGCCGAGGGTCTTCTGGCAGTTCCCTCGCTACGAGAAGCCAAGTTACAGGGAACTAGGCAGAGGGCCTTCTCGGTAGTGGCACCCACCCTGTGGAATGCCCTCCCACCAGAGGTCAAAGAGAACAACAATTACCAGACCTTTAGAAGGCATCTCAAGGCAGCCCTGTTTAGGGAAGCTTTTAATGTTTGATTTCTGTATTTTAATGTTTTGTTGGAAGCCGCCCAGAGTGGCTGGGGGAACCCGGCCAGATGGGCGGGGTATTAATAATAATAATAATAATAATAAACATTATCTAACCTGTGAGATACAGCACCATGAATGATTTAGAAGAATAATCTGTAGAAATTGCATATATTATCACCTGTGTGTATCTCAACTGGTGGCCTGAGACCTGCAAGCAGGTTACACATAAATGTTAAGAGTTACGTCATGTGTGCACTGCCACCAGTTTTTGGTTAGGGTGTTTGTTTGTTTTTTGCTTTCATGGGAGGGGGAGAGAGAGTAGAAAAAGAGAAACCAGAATAACCAAGATGCCTCCTCACAGGGCCGGCTCCACTATTAGGCAAAGTTACTTCCCCTTACTTCCGGGTTTGCGGGGTTTGGGAGCCAATTTGTTCGACAACTAAGCCGTTCAGGACCAGCTGGTTTTGAATGACACGAAAGCGCACCAAATTGTTTATTTGATTTAATATTGTATTTTTTCTGCCTGTGCGGGCCTCGTGTTATTTTCTTCCTCAGTCGCCAAACTAACTTGACTGGCCTCAAGTACCATGCACCTTGACCGTTTGCTTTTCTGCTTCAGGCAGCAAAATGTCTTGGGCCGCCCCTGCTCCTCCTGTACCTTTAACAGGTGGGAGGAAGACAGAATTTGAACAGGTGCAGCAGCCGATCCTACAGGGGTGGGGGGGGGGGAGAAAGTGGACCCACCACAATTTTCTCTTCTACAGAAGAATTGTTACGGGGACAAAGAAAGAGAGGAGAAAGGCTATGATTTAACTATGATTAAAAAAATAACGGTGCCCTGTGTTGCCATTTGAGGTTCAAAGTGGGTTCCAAAACAGGTTGAAGACTGATATATTTCCAGAGAAGACCAAAACAACCCCAGGTGTGTACTTGGCATCTCCCTGCCCTGTGTACAGAAAGTGTATTGCATGCACAGACAAGCCTAAACCTGTCTGGTCTGTTGTTCTACCATCTAGGGGAACCCAGACCAGCTGATGGCAAAGTCTTCTTGCAAACATACAGCCCCGTTTGTTAGGACCGTGAGGCTTGAAACTTCCGTCTCCAGTCACAGAGCTAGCAAAAGCTGAATTCCGTGCCCTAGCTCTCTCTTCCCATATTGGAAACTACTGCTTCTCCTGCAATGAATTAAAATAGTGTACCTAGGTAGTTAAGAGATTTGGAAGCTGGTACCGTTGTAGCTTGATACCCCAGGCAGATCTCTTCCTGACAGCAAGAGCTCCCGTTGTTTGCAACCAATGGTGGCAACTACTGATGGTTAGCGAAGTCTGTATTGGGGTATTCTCCAGACCAGGCATCCCCAAACTTCGGCCCTCCAGATGTTTTGGACTACAATTCCCATCTTCCCCGACCACTGGTCCTGTTAGCTAGGGATCATGGGAGTTGTAGGCCAAAACATCTGGAGGGCCGCAGTTTGGGGATGCCTGCTCCAGACCGTTTTGTGGGAGTGATTCGAGTGCATATCAGAACATTAGGTTTGCGCACTCAAAGTGGGTTAACATGCGCCGTTGCCCTAGTGACAGCAAAGCCCCTTTTAAAAAAAGAATCTGTCATTCTGCAGTTTGGAAAGTGACAGGGAAATGTATTGGAAAATAGGAGATGGACGTAGGACTAATGTATAATGCCCCCAAAACATACCTGGATAAGTGCGGGATGAGTGTTTGTATAGGTAAAGGCAAAGGACCCCTGGACGGTTAAGTCCAGTCAAAGGCAACTCTGGGGTTGCGGTGCTCTTCTCGCTTTCAGGCCAAAGAGCCGGCGTTTGTCCACAAACAGCTTTCTGGGTCATGTGGCCAGCATGGCTAAAACACTTTTGGCGCAATGGGACACCGTGACAGAAACCAGAGCGCACGGAAACGCCGTTTACCTTCCCGCCACAGTGGTACGCATTTATCTACTTGCGCTGGCGTGCTTTCAAACTGCTAGGTTGGCAGGAGCTGGGACAGAGCAACTGGAGGCCACCCCATTGCAGGGATTCGAACCACCAACCTTCTGATTGGCAAGCCCAAGAGGCTCAGTGGTTTAAACCACAGTGCCAGCCTGCATCCCTGTGCTTGTATAACTGCCCCCTAAGCAAATCGGAACAGATGCTTAGCAAAGCCCCGGATGTAATCCAACCTCCACATAAGCTTTGCGCAAGCAAATCAGGATGAATGTTCAGTAAATAGATTGTCTGGAGGAGCCTATAGTTCCATCTGTCAAACTGATATAACTTCACCTGCCCTCCCCTGCACACAGTAATTCAGTTTACTGAGTGACCCCCTGGGGTACAGGTTTGCAAGTGATGAAGTCTGACTTGGTCCTGGAGATAATGCACCTCAAGGGCATCGATCCTTTGGATCGATGAATTACTGAATTGCAGGATCCTGCCAGAGGTAGGCAAACCCTAAAATAGTTATTCAGGGGGGACAGCCTTCATTGCTGATAGCACTCTGGAAGCTGATCGATTTTCAGCTGGAGGCCAGCTTTTATCTCCTGATGGAAGAGCTGTTCTGGTTCAAAATGCAACAACCTTTTTCAGGATCACACAACTTCCAGTGTTTTCTTGGCTCCATCTTCTTTGCTGCCTCAAGCTTGCCACTGCCCTGTTTCTTTGGGAACATGTGTGCAACATCTTGCTTCCAGACCTACTCATTAAAATTAATCTGTCTCCAGAGTTTCCTCCCTTCCTCTTCGTTTCCTCCTCCTTTCAGGTTACCTGAAAATTATATTCTGGGCCGCTAAGGTAAACTTTGCAAGTTTGAAAGGAAAAAGCCTGCAGGCGACCAACATGATAAGAGTCCAAGGATAAGCTAAAGTGGCTGTTTGATCGCTGGATGTGATCTGATGTTCTGGCCAGTTTCTGGTGGTTTGCGGGGTGGGGTGGGGAGAATTATTGAACCGTCTTCCTCCTTTCCCAGCATGCTGTCACAATGTGAGTATCTACCTCATTCCGTGGGAGAGCACGACACAGAAATAGACAGCAATAAAGGCACAATATATTCTGAAAACACTTTTAAGAAAAGGACAAGAATTCTGTACAGTGGTACCTTGGTTGTCGAACTTAATCCATTATGGGAGTCCGTCCGACTCCCGAAACCGTTCGAAAACGAAGGCGCGTCTTCCGATTGGCTGCAGGAGCGCCCTGCAGCCAATTGGAAGCCACGTTGGACGTTCGGCTTCCGAAAAACATTTGCACACTGGAACACTTACTTCCAGGTTTGCGGCGTTCGGGAGCCGATTTGTTCGACAACTAAGCCGTTGGGGAACCAGCGTACCACTGTGCAGGAGAGCAGTTAGAAGAATGCACTTTTAAAAGAAAAAATGTAAAAGTTCTCTAAGACTTGGCCCTTGCGTTCACAGGAACTGTTCCCTTGGGCTCCTCTACTTCCTGAGTGCCATGATCTGAGCCTTAGGATAATAAATCTTTTAGAAATTTAAAATAACGGAGAAGAGGCTTCCAGTAACTGTGAGGTTGGGATCTGTATGATAGATTTACAAGATAATTCCATATAAAATATTAGAGGTGTGAATCTGTGTTTAGAAAACAGTTTTGTGAGTGCTTTTTGTCTTTTTTTCTGTTCTGAGTTCTACCACACTGGCAGCAATAAAAAAGACCTAAGAGGCGAACAAATTCCAGGATCATTTTATATTCTCTATTAACACACTTTGGGTGGGTTGTTTTTCTCGCCGTTGTTGCTCGTTTGGCTTCTTGGCAATTTAATTATTGCTGTAATTTATTGAATTAATTTTATATCACAGCATTTATATACCGCTTGATTGTAATAAAACTTCAGAGCATTTTGGAAAAAAGAAGTGGTTTTCTATAGCCACAATATTTCTGGAGTGGGTCACCCCTAGACCCACCCCATGAGATTTTCATACACTGGAATTATGAGTATTAAAAATCTATAGGCCTATGCTGCCTAATGTGTTTTTGCATGTGTGTGTGTGTGTGTGTGTGTGTAGCTTTTGGATGTTTGTGTTCAGTTTGGTCAGACCAAGGGGTGGTGAAATAGCAACAAGACTAGGCAAGGGGTTTTTGGAATCATGGAAGAATGGTGAGAGTTTTCAGTATCAGGGGTAAATGAAGAAAAAGTATTTCTGAGCATGTACAGAGTGCATTTACTTCACCACAGAGTGACAGTAATTGCCTCCATTCATATCATGGAACATACACATACCTCAGAGACTTTTTTCCTCCCAAAATATGATCTTCCATCTGTTTTTGTGGATCAGTTCTTACTCCAGGTGTTTTTGCAGCTGGATATGCTCTCCAAGACTCTGTCTCTGTCTCCCTTAGGAGGTCTGCAGCTTTGTACTTTTAACAATGTGAAAACAGCATTTATTTTTTTAAAGGCCTTAGTCTGCTGAGTGTTATGTGCTGACTTGCTATTTTCATAGCACTTGAGGGGGTTTATTGTCATGACCCTGAGATTAAGAGTCTCACCAGCTGAGCTATCCACAAATGTTTGGAACGAAGAAATAAAGTATCCCAAATTTATTGACTTAACACTGATCGTCCATATCAATATGAGATTTGTTTTATTACACATTAGCTGCCACAACATATTTCATCGTATCATACACTCCGTTTGAACCTAAGCACGGCCATCCTTCAAAACTGGCGCTTCTTCTAATTTTGCTCCATCCAAGTGATGTGTACACAAAGGTACATAAATTAGTATGAAAATAACATGCCGAAATGCATTATATTAGAGAGAAAATGCTTGCCAAAATGTGCATATATTTGTCAAAACTGCATCCAAAAGTAAGTTTATTAAGAGAAATCTGCCTTAAGAAGCTGATGAAAAAAACAATTTGTTATGGAAATGTGTGGGGCTGAATTTAAGATTGAGAAAATGAGGAATGTGGAGAACCAAACTGGACAGATCTTTCCATTCCCCAGAGCGACTGAATGTCTGTTGCTCCCAGGTGCTCATTTGCGCTCATTTGAGGCCTGCAGTAGCAAGGAGTTCCACATGCTAGTCTCTCAGGTTGTGGGTTGACTGGACTGAAAAGTTCTAAAGGAAAAATAGGGTTGGGGAGGCAGAGGTAGTGTGCCACCCTTAAACCACCCCATAGGTACTTTTAACGTTGCTTTTAAACCCTTAGAACACTTCATAACAATAGAATGTGCCCAGGGCCGGATTTAGGTTTGATGAGGCCCTAAGCTACTGAAGGTAATGGGGACCTTTATACGGTATGTCCAGCTGTCCTTCGTCAACAACAAATTGTCACCATTTTTTGTGTTGAATATATGCTACAGTATATATCTAACAGGTATCTAAAGCCATTTGCACATAACAAAATATGCATTTTAGCCAAGTAATTGTTGAACTGAAATACAATTAAGAAGAAGCATTTTAGGGAGCAGGCTAGCATTCCTTACATCATAGGAGCCTACACAACACAAAACACTGTTGTTGTTGTTGTTGTTGTTTGTTTGTTGTAGGTTTTAATTATTATTATTATTATTACTATTATTATTATTATCTTATATTTTGGAAAATGTACATCCAGGTTCCCCCCCTTTAAATTTCCTCTACATTTTTTGAGGGGCCCCAAGAGAGTGTGGCCCTAAGCTGTAGCTAGTTTAGTTTATACGTAACGTCTGTATAGTTAAAGCTATGGTTTTCCCAGTAGTGATGTATGGAAGTGAGAGCTGGACCATAAAAAAGACTGATTGCCGAAGAATTGATGCTTTTGAATTATGGTACTGGAGGAGACTCTTGAGAGTCCCATGGACTGCAAGAAGATCAAACCTATCCATTCTGAAGGAAATCAGCCCCGAGTGCTCACTGGAAGGACAGATCCTGAAGCTGAGGCTCCAATACTTTGGCTACCTCATGAGAAGAGAAGACTCCCTGGAAAAGACCCTGGTGTTAGGAAAGATGGAGGGCACAAGGAGAAGGGGACGACAGAGGACGAGATGGTTGGACAGTGTCCTCGAAGCTACGAACATGAGTTTGACCAAATTGCAGTGCCTGGCGTGTTCTGGTCCATGGGGTCACGAAGAGTCAGACACGACTGAACGAAAACAAAAATCCAGCACTAAATGTGCCGCATTGTGGATTCTGAAGTGGACCACTGATCCCCTCCTGGTCATGATCTGCTCAGATCAGATGAGACGAGTGTGCTTTGAAATCCCAGGTAGGGCAGGTCCTTCTTCCATTCCTAGGCCTATAGCCACATCCTGGCCCAGGAACATCTTTAAAAGTTAATCGCTCACCTCAGCATCACTTAATTATTGGACCTCATTCCTTTCTGTTTGTTGCTTAGATGCTTACCTGACAATCATATGCCTTATTAGCTTAGGGATGCCCGATCTAAAAGACGAAACGTCCGAGCTTTAGAGTATGTTGCAAGGCGGTTTAATGACTTAACCATGCTGCCAGCTTGTTTGACTTGCTGGGCTGTGCCATGCCTGTCACACCTTTTAGGCATTATTATTATTATTTATTATTTATACCCCGCCCATCTGTCTGGGTTTCCCCCGCCACTCTGGGCGGCTTCCAACAAATACCAAAATACATTAAAATATCACAGATTAAAACTTCCCTAAACAGGGCTGCCTTTAGGTGTTTTCTAAATGTCAGGTCACCCTAGATGTCACCCTAGAACTTAGCCATCCTGAAACTTTCCCAAAATATAATAATAATAATAATAATAATAATAATAATAATAATAATAATAATAATATTTATACCCCGCCCTTCCCAGTCAAGACGGCTGGCTAACAGCAAAAATATCAACGCAAGTATAAAAGAAACAATTCAATTAAAATGCAGATTAATACAATGTTAAAATTCAATTTTAAAATTAGAAATCTACAAGTAAGATAAAACCATTATGAGATAAAACCTTAGGGGAGGGTAACCCCGGGGTCAGACTGCGTCAGTCCAAAGGCCAAGCAGAACAGCTCTGTCTTGCAGGCCCTACGAAAAGATGACAAATCCCGCAGCACCCTAGTCTCCTGAGACAGAGCGTTCCACCAGGTCGGGGCCAGTACTGAGAAGGCCCTGGTCCTGGTTGAGGCCAGCCTAACTACCTTGTGACTCGGGATCTCCAGTATGTTATTGGTATTTGTGGACCTTAATGTCCTCTGCGGGGCATACCAGGAGAGGCGGTCCCGTAGGTACGAGGGTCCTAAGCCGCATAAGGCCTTAAAGGTCAAAACCAGCACCTTAAACCTGATCCTGTACTCCGCTGGGAGCCATATGCCCCCTTGTCCCTGATACCCTCCCTAAATATGCCCGATCTACCCCTGAAACCTTCCCAGAATCTGACCCCTTCCCCCCTTAATCCCTCCCTGGACGTCCCCTCCCCCCCTAATTCCTCCCTGAATTTGCCCCCTGATTATACCCCAGAGAGAGCACTGGGATGAATATGATTGAAAGACTTAAAGCCAGCTGAGTCCAGGCCCAGCGGGTGGATGTCGTCTGCCTGCAAGAGACAAAGGGGACCTGCATTATCTTCCTAGAAAGATGAACATCACCTGCTGGTCAGTTTCTGAGGCCTTTTTTGAGGCCGTTATGGGGGGGGGGAACTGCTCCTTTTCCCTTATGAGGTATCCAAGGGCCAGTATAGAGTCCTTAAGTGGGTTCTCTATCGGTAGAAGAAAATAAAAGAGGCCAGCCAAGAAGCAAAGTGGCTAGTAAGCCTGATCTTTATTAAACTGTTGCAGCAGAGTCCTCACTTGCCACATGCAGGAGGGAGGAGGAACCGAGAACAATGGTGAGCAAGCCCTTGTACTGTACAGTATAGACTTTTGAAATTGCCCAACCTGTAGCCCAAGACCACTCCCTAAAACATCATACATACATCACAGAAGGAGGCAGCCTACAGCAGAAATCCTGTCTGCCAGGATACCCGATAATGGTCACTGATTGTTCTACCTGACCATTCTTTTGTGATGGTTAATACTTTAGTTCCTGAATCCAGGTCACAGGCTCACCCTGTTCATACACAAATACGCCCTTAAGACAGCTAAGCAAAAGACAATGGGGAGGATGACCCGTTTCCTTCCTCCTTGCAGAGAAATATTTGAGGTCAGTTTGGGAGAGTCAAAATGGTTTCGGGATTGCTCTCCTGTGCTATTTCAGACACGTGGTTTATATACTTAGGTATGTGTTTGCCTTGTGCAGTACATTTATGAACGTTTATTTTATATTTGGGACCTTAGAATTCTTATAACATGGCACTCATTCTTTTTATGAAAGATCCAATGGGATCATAAGAAGAATTCTGTTCAGACCAAAGGTTAATCTAGTCCAGTATTCTGTCTCTGCATGTTTCTGGAAAGATGGCAAGCAGAATACAAAAACAGCCCCCCCCCCATGTACCCCTATTTGTCCCTTAGAATCTGGCATTCCAAGTTATATTGCCTGTGAACCAGAAAATGTATTTAGTTAACGCCTTGGAATTTATCTAATTAATCTTTGCATTTAATCTTAGGCAAGCCATTCTGTCTCAGATTTCACCCCACACCCGCTTTGCAATAGGGGGGTAATTATCTTGAGCTCTCTTACTACAAGATAAGGTACGCAAAGTGTGTTGAGTGCTCTAAAAGCGGTATATAAATTTCAGAATTGTTACGGAGTCTGTTTCAGTAGGTATCTGTTCCTTTCGGGGTTCTCATAATTCGTAGTGGTTTTGGGGGTCCGGGAGCTTCCAGTTCCTACACTTGGGATGTGTACACATTCCTGTTTATTCTGCATCCAGAGCGCTCCCACAAATTATTATTTTTTGCATAAATGTTATTGGAGTATATAAAGAGAGATACAAAACTTAATACCAAATATATTTCTCATCCAACATTAATCTAAATAGAATAAAAACATAGAGGAAAAGAGGAAAAGGAAATGGGGGGGGGAGAAGAGAGAAACGGGGGGGGGGGATGAGAGAAAACAACAAGAAGAAAGAGATACAAAAGAACTTAAAAGAGAGAATAAAAGGTAAAGGTAAAGGGACCCCTGACCATTAGGTCCAGTCGTGACCGACTCTGGGGTTGCGCGCTCATCTCGCATTATTGGCCGAGGGAGCCGGCGTACAGCTTCCAGGTCATGTGGCCAGCATGACAAAGCCGCTTCTGGCGAACCAGAGCAGCACATGCCGTTTACCTTCCTGCTTGGAACCTATTTATCTACTTGCACTTTGATGTGCTTTCGAACTGCTAGGTTGGCAGGAGCTGGGACCGAGCAACGGGAGCTCACCCCATCGCAGGGATTCGAACCGCCGACCTTCTAATCGGCAAGCCCTAGGCTCTGTGGTTTAACCCACAGCGTCACCTGCGTCCCTAAAAGAGAGAATAGAAAAGATAAAATGCAGAAATTAAAGAACTTCCGATTCTTCATCTGTCCGATACATATAAACAATGGTCACTTCACCCACTGCAATATAATACCCAACAAAACCGCTTTCTATAAACCAGGCATGTCCAAAGTCAATTTCTGGGGCTTAATCTGGCCTCGTGGCAGTTTATTTCCTGGGGTAAACAACTATGGGGTAAAATTTTAAAGAAGAAAGCTCAACAGCTTCAATCCTGAAAAAAGGTCAACAACTTTGGTTGGCCCTCACGCATGTTCACTTCATTAAATCTGGCCCTCTTTGAAAAAGTTTGGGCACCCCTGCTATAAACCAACATTTATCTTCTACCCCCAAATCCACAGGTCATTGTTTTGTTTTCTTTTTCCCGCAAAAAGTCTGAGAGGTTTCCTGTCTTTAGTAAATGCTAACAATGACTTTTACCTGATTAAACAGGCCACCGCTGTTTCGTGAAGCCGTGCGCACACGCCACAATCCTGTCGAATCTTGAGAAATGCCATGTTTTGATGCATTTCCTCCCCAAAACCAGCTTTGCTCTGTATGATGACAGAGCCCCACAGGTTGTGTGTACACAGCCTTTTTGGACAGGTCTGAAGAGGAAGCAGAAGTGGCTCTTCCCATCTCCCAGCTTATTTTTGGAGCATTGATTGACGATGCTCTCTCTATGGCTTTTTAAAATGGGATTTTTAAAATTTAAAATGGATTTTTTTAAAATGGGATTTTCATTTTAGATGAAAAATCGTCCTAAAGATACTTTTCTTTTTAAGTTACATTATAGCCCAAAGGCTATTCATCAGGAAATAAGAATTTGTTTTTAAGTTTTTCATGTGTACGAAAACTCAGTCAACAAATTCTTATTTCCTGATGAATAGCCTTTGGGCTATAATGTAACTTAAATCTGTCCGATTTTTAATGTTTAACCACATCAGTTAACAAACATGGATACATACGCTATAATGTTATTGTTTTAGTAAAATAAATAGTTTACATTGTTGTTAAGGAAATGATTCTTTTTCTGCTTCCAGTAAAGTAGAGCAGAAAAGTTGTCTGAATAGAAACAGTTAACTTACTAAACCTCAGAATAATTTCATAATTATCTGTCTATGTATTTCTAATAGCATAAACAAATCAGTAATTTTTGATAAAACTGTAAAAACTCCTCTGAAAATTTATTATTGCAAAAATGAAACCTTCATCTGGTTGTACGGTAAATATTAAGATTATACCAGCAAGAATGAGTCTTTCTGTAAAAAAATGATTTAAATCAAGTCTTCCTGACTAGTGATTTAAATCAATTTGATTTAAATCAAGTCCACCCTGCCAAGAAATAAATGAAGCCATCAAAATTGCCTATGAGCCTAGTTAGTTACCCATAGGAAAATAGGCCCGTGTCTCCCAGCTACTCTGCACGAGCTCAGAAGCAGTCTCGTTTGTTTTTATATCATGTTGCTATCCTATGTTCAGAGGATTTAGCACAGCACCCTTGGGTGTTACCTCATGACAGCCCTATGTGATGATGTGATGCTGGGAAAAACAGCTTTGCTCAAGACTATTCCACGGGCTTTGCACTTGAACGGAGATTTGAACCCAAGCCTCTCTGGATTAGGTCCAGTACTGGTGTTCAAAACCCTAAAGTGGATTGTGCCTCATTTTTGGGCTAATTAAACAATCTGTGGCCTTTTAAATTGTGTGTATGGAATGGGGTTGTTTTGTTGTTTTGTTTGGCATCCTGTTATGTTTTTGTGCGCATGTGTTTTTATATCGTAAACCACCCTGCGATCCTCGGAAGAAGGGCGGTTTATAAATGTAATAAAGAAAATAAGAAAATAAAACAATAAATAAATTCTGAGGTAGATACTAAGTAGCATTTTGCATTCTTTAAATAAAGTGAATGAGGAAAAGAGGGAGCAATGGCTGCAGACACAGAATACGTTAAAAACACACACTGCCCCAAAATAACTGGGAACTGTAGTTTGTTAAGGGTGCTGGGAGTTGTAGCTCAGTGTGGGGGCAAACTACAGTTCCCAGGATTGTTTGGGATGTGCTTTAAATGTATAGTGTATACACAGCCACTAAGGGGTGGTGAATTGGGGAAGAGACAGGCCTATAAGAGCTGCTGGTTAGGATTAAGGTGGATCCTTGGAAAGCAACAAAAACGACAGGCAATCCAGGCATTTCATTCAGGGACATAAGCAGAAGCGGTAGGCAAGGCCTAAACAAAGCTGCAAGCCGCATCAATGAAGACAGGGCGAAATATGAGCGGAACGTCTTGCAGATCCTCTCGCCGCTTTTGAGCTGGAGGGCTTGAGGAGTTACGTAAGGACAGCGGGGTTAAATATAGAGCACAGGGAGTTTCTTATGCAACAGGCACTGGCAATTTCTGTGACAGGTTTGTGAGCTGTGCAAAAAAAATCATCAACGGAGGTTCCTCTTTGAGTTCATTCATGCCCATCTGAGCCCGTTTCTACTCCTGAAATTACTCAGAATTGCTGTGGCCTCGATGGACTTGCTTGGTCATGTTTCGTGGAGCTGCCGTTGCTCGTGGCAAGCGGCAAGAAGTGGGAGGCTGGCAAAGCTCTCGCACACAGAGGGCAGCTTGGAGGTTTCTTGGGTTCTGGCAGGACTGTTGTTCAACAAGAGCAGCTGCCCGGTGCCATTGACCCAACACTGCTACACGCCCATGAAACTTTCTGGTTGAATTTCTGCCTGTCACATGGTTGTAAAGGCCCAGGAGCCCTGCCAGGAGACGCAGAGGGCTGTCTGAATAATAATAATAATAATAATAATAATAATAATAATAATAATAATAATAGATTTACAGTGGTACCTCGACTTACGAATTTAATCCGTTCTGAACAGACTTTCATAAGTCGAAAAAAATCGTATCTAAAAATTCGTAAGTCTAAAAAATTCTATCTAAACCGCATCCAAAATGGCGGACGGAACTCTGTTCGTAACTCGAAACATTCGCAAGTCGAGTCATTTGTAAGTTGAGGTACAACTGTATTTATACCCCATTCATCTGGCTGGGTTTCCCCAGTGACTCATTAAAAGCACAATAAAACATCAAACATTGAAACTTCCCTAAACAGGGCTGCCTTCAGATGTCTTCCAAAAGTCAGATAGTTGTTTATTTCCTGGACATCTTGTGGGAGGGCGTTCCACAGGGCGGGTGCCACTACTGAGAAGGCCCTCTGCCTGGTTCCCTGTAACCTCACTTCTTGCAGCAAGGGAACCACCAGAAGGCCCTCGGAGCTGGTTTAAGCCGTGGCCCAATATATACTGGTACATCCATATTTGAAGGGAAAGGGATCTGATGCTGGCCAAGACCACTTTGGAAACACCTGTAGAAGCGATAAGTTGCTAACATGCCCATAATCCCCCCCCCCCTAATGCTACTCTGGATGCTGTTTGGTAATACTTGCAACATGGCCACAGAGCAACTGAGTGAAGACACAGTACTAATTTGCGAACAATTGTAAGCTGATCTGTGCTTTTGTGCCTGTGAAAATGCAGCCAGACGCCAGCTCTGTGCACGGCTTGTGGGATGTTGCAGGCAGAAGGCAGATTGCATTCCTTGCCTCCGCTCGGTTGTGCGTTGACTGCAGACACCCAGATGGGACAACCCGCACAGCTGGTTGTGGGTCTGAATCAGTTCTTATTAGATGTGCGGTGTGGACGCTTGCAGACTTCACGAATACAGATTTGAGACTGATAAATAGCCTTCTGACCTTTACAATCAGGAAGCTGGTTTGGATTTTGCGAAGGGAGGACAAGGAATGTTAGGAAAAGATGCAACAAGATGTACTCAAGACAGAATAGTGAAACAAGCAGTGCACCATAAGTGATTGTTCTGTTTTTCTTATGCCTTTCAAGCCCCTTGCTCTTTCAAAGAGGAAGGGTGCAAAATTTGGGAGAACTCATTGAAGTGTAGGTGGGTTCCTACAAGGCAAGACACAGTGATAACAGCAAGAACCTTTATTGAACTACATAACTGGGAAACGGGGGCAAAGCAACTGCTTATACAGTACAGTGGTACCTCGGTTTACGAACACCTCGGTTTACGAACTTTCGGTTTACGAACTATCCTAACCCGGAAGTTAGTAAACCGAGGTGCCGGAGGTCTACTGAGCGTCCGATGCCTTCGGGGAGGCCGGGCCTTCGCTCCGATGCCTCCTGGAGGCCCGCAGCGAAGGACCGGCCTCCCCGAAGGCATCGGAGCAAAGGCCAAACCTCCCCAAAGGCATCGGAGCGTCGGATACCTTCGGGGAGGCTGGGGCTTCGCTCCGATGCCTTTGCAGAGGCCGGGGAGCACTTTTGTGACGCTCCCCAGCCTCCGGAAGGCATCGGACCCGGGACTTCGCTCCGATGCCTTCCAGAGGCCGGGGAGCGTTTCCGCGACTGGGCTGTGCTGCCGCGAAAGCGGTCCCCGGCTTCCGGTTGCCGGGGACTGCTTTCGCGGCTGCACAGCCCAGTCGCGGAAACGCTCCCCGGCCTCCGGAAGGCATCGGAGCAAAGCGGTTAATCCGTTCTAGGGGGTGTTTTTCCTCGTCTAGAACGGATTAATCAACTTCCCATTACTTTCAATGGGAAAGTTCACTTCGGTTTACGAACACTTCGGTTTATGAACAGACTTCTGGAACCAATTGTGTTCGTAAACCGAGGTTCCACTGTATACATTTCTTGAAAGCCTGGACCACTCCCACTCCCAACGTGATTGGCTGTCTAAACTTCCAAGCGGCGAATCACAACTCAGAGTTCAAGGGCCAATGGCAGAGGCCCAAATCCTGAAATGTTCTGTGATTGGACATCATGTATCGAATCAGAACACAGGAGCTCAGAATCCTTAGTCCAGGCTCAAGCTCAGGCAAACATAGACCACTGAATACATAACACTCATGGCTGTTTGTTGGCAACCAAGATTCTCCCTTCTGCTTCTCAGATCTTCTGTTGAGACTGGGATACGATCCCACCTGCTTTGCATCCAATGCAAACCCCCCCCCCCCCTGCTTGGATAAGGATACATGACATTAGCCACAATCTATATCCTGCAGTTTCTTACCAAATACTTTGCTTTGATGCTTTCCCCCTACCCTAAAACCACCTTGAGTAAATGAACAACTTTAGGCCAGTAATACCAGTATGTATACAGCGGGACACGGGTGGCGCTATGATCTAAACCATGGAGCCTAGGCCTTGCCGATCGGAAGGTTGGCGGCTTGAATCCCCGCGATGGGGTGAGCTCCCGTTGTTCGGTCCCTGCTCCTGCCAACCTAAGCAGTTCGAAAGCACGCCAAAATGCAAGTAGATAAATAGGGACCGCTCCGGCGGGAAGGTAAACGGCGTCTCCGTGTGCTGCTCTGGTTTCGTCAGAAGCCGCTTAGTCATGCTGGCCACAAGACCCGGAAGCTGTCTGCGGACAAACGGCGGCTCCCTCGGCCAGTAAAGTGAGATGAGCGCCATAACCCCAGAGTCGTTCGCGACTGGACCTAACAGTCAGGGGTCCTTTACCTTTACCTTTATGTATACAGCCTTGGGTCTTAGTTCTCACAGAGGTCTGAGCAACACCAGACTGCAGATGGGATATCCCATGACTAAGGGCTACTTCACACAAGTGATTGCTCCTCCCTTCAATATAGAAAGCTAGATGTCTAGGAGAGTTCTAGCCCTGACATGCTAGTTTGATATGTTTTGTTTTTCATGGAAGAGTAGTCTCTGAAGTTCATCCTATAATGACAAATGGGACTCTCTCTCTCTCTCTCTCTCTCTCTCTCTCTCTCTCTCTCTCTCTCTCTCTCTCTCACACACACACACACACACACACACACACACACACTTAGGTGATCAAATTTGCCAGCCACCATGGACACAGATTTCTGATCCTCTTTGCTCACTGCCGTATTAAAAATCTCTTGTGCGCATTAGATGAATAATGTGCCTGTTTTCTTCTGTCAAACGCCGGAGGGAGCAAAGAGGTGTTTGGAAACATATGCCTGTGGCAGCCCGAGACACTTCTGTTAAATCCACAACTGACCCTTTAGCTGCTCCTGCACATCCTCCTGACCTTTTAAAACCCAGCTGACTGTAAACAAAAATTCTCAAAACACAGATGGCGAGATGGGAGGCGAGGAACGGAAAGAGGGAAAAGGTAGAAAAAACAGAACCAGGGTGAAATCAGAACTATTGCAAACTTCTCCGGATTGTGAGTTCTGTGTCAAAGCCAGGCCAAATATTTTCTTTGAAACAATGGAGGTGGTGCGGTTGTTTCTTGTTAAAATAACAGCTAAAATCCCTAGCCAGCAGTTGAAAGGGAAGAAAAAGCAAAAAGCAGAGCAGCTGGGGTGTGTGTGGAAATGCTATCACCACGGGTGAGACTTGTCTGTGTTTATCATGCAGAAGGGATGGTGATCGCAACAAACCCGAGTCTCACGTGTTGCCTGGGGGCACCGGGGGGGGGGGGTGGTGGCAGCGTTGATCGGAAACCTCCTTGCACAAACACCGCTCCCCATTCCTCCGTTGCCTCCCCATCACATTCTAGCACCCCATGCCTTGCACGGCCTCTGGAAACGTTCCACGCCTCCTGCCCTGCCCTTCCCTCTCTGCCTTGGCTTACTTTTTTTATTTCCTAGGAACATAAAACAACAACTTCTGTGCACCAGAGAGAGGCCTTTGCTAAGAGGCACCTCTCCCTTTTCTCTCCCCCCCCCCCCCAAGTAGAAATGGCTTTGCCTCAAGTGCAGAAAACAATTTCAATTTCCCAGCTGACTCACCTCCCCTTCCTGGTACAGCTCCCAGCTGTGCAAAAAGCCACACAAAGGGTTTGGTCTGCAGAGCTGAAGGAAAAAGTGATCCACTTGGCCAGCTACTGTCTATTCTCTGGTGTTTCCCCCCACCCTCCCCTGGAATTATTTATTTTATTTTTAAAAGGGGTTTGGGAGAGAGATAGAGGTTTGGGACAGGGGTGGGAGACTTGCGGTCCTCCCGTTGTTGTAGGATTACAGCGGCTTCGACTGGCCGGCTAAACCAGGAGAGGGTAGCCAATGGATTCCAAACCCTCAGTGAGTTAGGGTCCTCCCCTGTATGCAAAGATGGGATCCAGCGGATTGAGTAGATGAGACCAATTGTGGGTCCAGGTTTCTGCACATGCTGTGTTAGCAGGGAAGTAAAAAGGTACAGGACCCCTGGACGGTTCGTTGTCGTCGTTTAGTCGTGTCCGACTCTTCGTGACCCCGTGGACCAGAGCACGCCAGGCACTCCTGTCTTGCACTGCCTCCTGCAGTTTGGTCAAACTCATGTTTGTAGCTTCGAGAACACTGTCCAACCATCTCGTCCTCTGTCGTCCCCTTCTCCTAGTGCCCTCAATCTTTCCCAACATCAGGGTCTTTTCCAATGATTCTTCTCTTCTCATGAGGTAGCCAAAGTATTGGAGCCTCAGCTTCACGATCTGTCCTTCCAGTGAGCACTCAGGGCTGATTTCCTTCAGAATGGATAGGTTTGATCTTCTTGCAGTCCATGGGACTCTCAAGAGTCTCCTCCAGCACCATAATTCAAAAGCATCAATTCCTTCATGGATCAATGCCTTGTCGTGGCGAAGGGGCTTGAATAACTCAGAGAAGCTATGAGCTATGCCATGCAGGGCCACCCAAGATGGACAGGTCATAGTGGAGAGTTTTGACTAAACGTGATCCACCTGGAGAAGGAACTGGCAAGCCACTCCAGTATCCCTGCCAAGAAAACTCCTTGGACGAAGACAACAGGCATATAAAAGTTATGACGCTGGAAGATGGCCCCTGGACGGTTAAGTCCAGTCAAAGATGACTATGGGGTGCAGCACTCATCTGGCTTTTCAGGCCAAGGTAGCCGGTGTTTGTCCACAGACAGCTTTCCAGGTCATGTGGCCAGCAGGACTAAACCGCTTCTGGAGCAACAGGATGCCATGACGGAAACCAGAGCGCACGGAAACGCTGTTTACCTTCCCGCTGCAGCCATACCTATTTATCTACTTGCACTGGTGTGCTTTCAAACTGCTAGGTTGGCAGGAGCTGGGTCAGAGCAATGGGAGCTCACCCTGTCACGGGGATTCGAACCGCCAACCTTCTGATTGGCAAGCCCAAGATGCTCAGTGGTTTAGACCACAGCGCCACCTGCGTCCCATGCATGTGTAGCAGGTATTGAGGAGCAGATGGGACTCACCAACCTAGGAAGGTAGCCCATCTAGGAGAAGGAAAAGTCTTGGGTCTAAACCTCCAATGCCTGGCTAGACATCTTTGGGAGAAGAAAAGGCTGAGTAAAGAAAAGGCTGCAGAAATCCAGAGTGGAGTCGCGTAAGGCGGTTGGACGGCACCTCGTAACTCCTGCAGCCAAGCTGGTGCCAAACGTATTGCTCTGCTTTCCTTTGGACCACACCAGCCAGGTCTTGTCATCTGGGAAGTCCAGGACCTCCATACACCCAGCCCAGGCTTGCATCCCAGGGCCTGGTCACTTCTGTGCTGCTATCAGCAGCATTTGGACTTGGCTCCCTGGAGGCACACTCCATTGTCTCTTGAAACAGACAATGACTCCTCCCGTCACCTCTGATTATTGGCCTCCCGGCTGGGGCTGCTCAAAGATGAAGTCCAACAATATCTGGGGTGTTGCAGGACACCTAGGGATTGCATCTGGGAATTTGGAGGGGCGCGAAAACCGGAGGATGTCTCCATTCCAGTCCACGCAATTGTTTTGGGAAGCGTGAGTCAGGTTGGTCCACTTAAAAAGGCGGAGCAAGGGAAATCCTTGAGCATCCCCGGTGGGAAGATCTATGCGTGTATGTGAGTGTGATTGCTGCAGGTGCCGTCAATAGTTTCAGGGATTGCCCCCCAGGAACCTAGTCTCTGGGGACGCTGCTTTCCTGAAGAGCTGGAGGAGGAGGAGGAGGAGGAGGAGGAGGAGGAGGAGGAGGAGGAGGAGGAGAAGAAGAAGAAGAAGAAGAAGAAGAAGAAGAAGAAGAAGAAGAAGAAGAAGAAGAAGAAGAAGAAGAAGAAGAAGAAGAAGAAGAAGAATTTGGATTTGATATCCCGCTTTATCACCACCCAAAGGAGTCTCAAAGCAGCTAACATTCTCCTTTTCCTTCCTCCCCCCCAACAAACACTCTGTGAGGTGAGTGGGGCTGAGAGACTTCAGAGAAGTGTGACTAGCCCAAGGTCACCCAGCAGCTGCATGTGGAGGAGCAGGGAAGCGAACCCGGTTCCCCAGATTACGAGTCTGCCGCTCTTAACCACTACACCACACTGGCTCTTGTCAGAATGGGTAAGGAGGAAATGTTCCCTCTTTGGTGCCTCTTGGCCCTTTGGGCAACCGTCTCCTGCAGGGGACCAGCTCCTTGGGTTGAAAACCCCAGGGAACTGACAGAGGTGCCAGCGTGTCTCTTGGATCCTCTGGCCACGCTGAGCAACACTGCCTTTTTGATCCAGCAACCCAGGGCTGAGCTTCCCTGCCCTGAACCCAATAAAGCTCCTTTTACTTCCACAGCCGTTCTTTCAATCTAAGCCGCGTGGCATGATTTCTCCTGAACGGCACCACATTTGATTCTCCTTTGGGACAGGCCGCACGCTCGGGCACTCTTGGCATATGTGCAAGGACAGCCCGGAAAGGGAAGAAAAAGAGGATGGCTGGAGAGTAGCTGCTTTGGGTCTGTGTTGACCACCCAGGCTGGAAGCACGTCTGAGCGTCGGGGAGTTTTTTTTTCCTCCCACCCCGCAAAGGAGGTCTGCAACGTTGCACAACACTGACACTTAATCGCTGCCCAGGAAATCAGGTTGCAGTCTGCTTCCAAAAAAGGCTGAAGCCATAGGGAGAAGCAGCAGGATAAATATAACCACTATTTCTGATGGAACATACACAACGTTGGAAGGAGTCGGTTCTGTCTGCGGAGGGAGGTATTCTGCATCAGCATCAGTGTGCACTACCGTAATAGCCAACTCAGTTTGAGTGACATTCTGTATGTAGTCAAAACAGCACCGTCCACCCACAAGCAGCCAGGTTTTTTTGGGTGGGAGGGCACGGAGTATTTGCAAGTGTGAAGGAGCCCAAAGGTTTGCAGAAGTACAGAAATCTTTAGGGTTGAAGTAGGCAGCGTTAGACTTACTCAGAGTTGACCCATTGGCATGAATAGACCAGCGTAACCGAGGCCCATTAATTTAAGCCTGTCCACAGCTAGTGCTGGGATTTGACTTCATCCCGGATGCATACTCCGTTGTCTCTCAAGACAGACGGATCCGTAACAAAAACTCCAAGCAGGACACAGTTGAGGAAACCCTAAAACAGACTAATAAGGATTATGCATGTTCAATGGGCAGATACATATAAAGGTACAGAACATTAAAAATCCCAGATAAATTACTTCTGTGTTTGCTGTCTGCCGCAGCATATTGTATGAGCTGCAAAGTCTGCAGCACTTACAACAGGCTTTCCACACATCGAAACCACATATTTTCTACAATAGGTTCTTCTGAATATTTTCACACTGATCATAGATAACCCCAAATTTCAATAACGGGTGCTGTTTTGTTTTGTTTTTCTTTCAATTGTACATTACATTTCCCACAATGTGGGTAGTTTTTTTAAAAAAAATGTTGGTACCTTAAATGCAGAATGCCTTCGAGCATGTACAGAGTACCTTTGACAACATACTTCCGTGGGGGTGGGAAACTCCCAGAAGCGCTGCTGCATGTTGATTTCAAGAAGCAGAAGCCAGTGCAATTCTTCTGGAAGAGTGCAGGCCAGGTTTCATAGACTCCTATAAGCGTCGAGCCAGAAGGGGCCCCCCAGGGGCCATCTAGTCCAACTCCCTGCAATGCAGGCACCAGAAGAAAAGCCATACACACTCTGTGCTCTCACTATAATAGAATATAAGTGTTTCTATGTACAGTATATATTTTTATGTACAGTATATATTCCGCCTAGAACGTTGAAACTATGCAGGGAGTGAGTTGAGCTGCTGGGACCAGGAAGGGAAAAGGTGTCAACTTTGGAAGAAACATAAAACAAACCTTAGCACTGTTGCCCAGAGAGGGCCGCTAAGCCCAACAGCAAACAACAGCCATTGATGCGGTCTGTTAATCCCTGCCACGGAGGCTTATGTGCTGAATGCCGTCCACCTGGCTCCCCGCCCCTTTGTGGGTATCATAGCTCTGTAGCCAAGAGATCATCAATTTCTGAGGATCTTACTCACTGTCTTCTGCTGCCCCTCCCAATCTATCTCTGCATATTTGCATTAGGGGGCCTCTCTGTAGTGTTCCAGCAGAAAGCACCAATGCCTTTTCCAGATTTCCTGCTTCTTCCTCCTCTTAAGATTCTTGGCTTCTCCATCTTTTTTCCCGCCCCGTCAGAAAAAAGTTGCATCAAACCTCAGTAGGAAGAGCCAGCGGTGGAGAACTGAAAGAAAAAAGCAGCCCCTCACCCCCATCTTATTTATATTATTTATTTCTTGCAACTGCACACTCCCACATCTTTCTCCCAAGGAGCTCGAATCGAGGTACATTTAACCCCCAAAACAACCCTGCCAGGTAGGTTTGGCTGAGAGGCAGTGAGCCACACAAGGTCACCCACTGAGCCTTCTGGCCAAGTGGGGATTTGAACCTGGGTCTCCTGGGTCTCAGTCGGGCACCGTTAACTACTACACACTCATACACACCGGCTCCAGTGTGTCAGTGTTTTTATTGTCAAGCCCTGGATGGTTTAAACAGGCATGGCCAAACTTGGCCCTCCAGATGTTTTGGGACTACAATTCCCACCATCCCTGACCACTGGTCCCGTTAGTGAAGGATGATGGGAGCTGTAGTCCCAAAACATCTGGAGGGCCAAGTTTGGCCATGCCTGGTTTAAGATATCTCAGCCTTTGGTACAGTTGCAGGTAGATAGCCGTGTTGGTCTGCCGTAGTCGAAACAACATAAAAAAAATTCCTTCCAGTAGCACTTTAGAGACCAATTAAGTTTGTTATTGGTATGAGCTATTGTGTGCATGCACACGATAGCTCATACCAATAACAAACTTAGTTGGTCTCTAAGGTGCTACTGGAAGGAATTTTTTTATTTTGTTGCCTCTGGTACAGTGGTGCCAGCTTAGAGTAAAAGGATTGACCCTACGCAGCAGGCCGAACGCTGCCCACCCCCAATGGCTCAATAAACCCATTTTGTTAGAGGAACGGGTAGAGAGGTGTTGGCCTAGGTGGTGTGCATCTAAAGGTAAAAAGGTAAAGGACCCCTGGATGGTTTATGTCCACAGACAGCTTTCTGGGTCATGTGGCCAGCATGACTAAACCGCTTCGGGTGCAACGGGACACCGTGACAGAAACCAGAGCACACGGAAACGCCGTTTGCCTTCCTGCCACAGCGGTCCCTATTTATCTACTCACACTGGCATGCTTTCGAACTGCTAGGTTGGCAGGAGCTGGAACAAAGCAACGGGAGCTCGGGGATTCGAACCGCTGCCCTTCTGATCAGCAAGCTCAAGAGGCTCAGTGGTTTAGACCACATTGCCACCCGTGTCCCTACATCTAAAGTCTTCCCCCAGGAGCTGACCTACAGAACTACAATTTCCAGCACATTTAACAAACTACAGTTCCCAGCATTCTTTTGGGGGGGGGGGAGAGCCATGTGTATGTAGCCTTAATATCGCCTGATTTGCACCGCCATCAGTACAATGGTTACAGATGGCAGTGCTTCTCTTCAGCCCAGGTAGGCCTGGCTGGCTCTGTCTAACCGCTGTGGGGCCAAGTTGTGTTCCTCCTTCCTGAGCAACTGATCTCCCAGGGTTTGCCCTGCTTTGCCTTGCTTCAGACCATTTCAAACATGGCCTCTTGCTCTGGTTTTTTGGGGTGTTAGGGAAGGGGTAGTACCTCTGGTTGGGGGACACGTTGTGCTTCTTCTGGGGTGGTTTGTCCAGAAAAAAAGGCTAAGGAGTAAATGCAACATAAATCCAGAGTGGAGTCCCTAAGACAGTTGTACGCCTCCTTCCAAGATTTCCGTACACATTCTCCTTACACACTGTCCAGGCTTGCACCCCAGGGAGGTTACTTCAGCGTTGCTAATGCAGCAGCTTGATTTTTACCCTCAGGGCCGCACTCCATTGTTGCTTGAGACAGCCAGATGCCAACAACAGAATCTACTACTGGTCTACTGTAAACCATGTCATTTCCTCTGACCCTGCAGGCCTGAAAGTGATTCAGAAGTTGTGAAAGTCTAGGCTTGATTACTGTGCACTCTGGACTAGGATTCCACACATTTCGTCACTGACTAGATTTATGCTGTTTCCAAAGAATTTAGAGATTCTCATGGTTTTTCAAAACGCAGACTATTTTTTTTAAGTGCACGGTGGCGGGGTTGGGAGTTTGCAACACTTTTTTTTTTAAAAAAACCCTCTTAATCCAGAGAGTGTTGTCTGACTGAGGTTGAAAGGAAAAGGCGCTTTGCATGTGTTTAGAGGCTCTCTTTTTCACGTGAACGTTTTCTTAGAATTTTGAAGTGTCAGGCATAGCTCTAGTGGCTTTAGCCCAAACGTAGCAGAGTTTTCCTGCACAGCGCAGAAGCTAGTTGAGGTGGAAATGACTAGTCGGCTAGACGCAGAATAACTATTTACAGGATTTATTAAAAGAAAATAAAACCAGCAGAGTTTCTGCATACAAAGCAAAGAAAAATAAATTCTTTCTCTCTCTCTCTCCCTTCAGCCATACTTAGCACTCCTACTCCTAACACCCAACAAGAAACAACTGTGCTAGCATTTCTAGATAACAGAGTTCAGTGCTGGTCATTAACCAATCAGAGAGCTGTTGCCAGGCCAGGCAGACCTTGGCTTCCTGCCAAGAGTAAGTTGACACTGCCTTGAGTTAATTGTGTGAAGCAAGAATCTGTAAGTTTCCCATGAGAACCAATTAACAGAAACTGAACACGTTTCACATTATGTTTCAGGGATAGCATTCAGAACAGAGTTCCAGGGCTGAATTCTGGCTCAGATCAAGCACTGGCAAACAGAAGTGTCTCTTTGTTTTTATGATCAGAAATGTATGTTGGGTACCTCGAGGTTTTTTATAGCTGCTGCCATTCTCTTCTTCTCCTATCTGGGCAGGCCTGACAGACGATGAAGATATCAAGGTGATGCTGAAAGGGTCCCCCTTTTGGAAAGTCAAGGCCAAGCAGGCGCAGAAGCAAAGAATATATCGGCTGCAGGAAGATGGGATGACCGTCTGGTTTGAGACCCGCTTTAAAAAGGCTTACTCCAAACATGTCTGTAAGTATCTGTGCGTGTCTGTTTGCGTATGTCCTCTTCCAATCCAGACTAGCCATGCAAATCCGGAATAATTTTAAGACAGGGGTCACCAACCTAAGGCCCATGGGCCGGAAGCAGCCTACGGAGGTCGTTTGGCCAGCCCACAAGGTGCCCCCGAACCGAGTTGCCTGCTTGCGTGCTGCGCTAAACCGGTGTGGAGCAGGGACTCACTTCTGCAGCACCGGAAACTGTGTCTGTGCACACACAGGCGCCGAAAATTGCAGGGTGTTTGTGCGCGATCCGACCCACGGACTGATCTCTGCGGGACCAATCCAGCCCAAGATAAACTGTCCCCTATTTTAGGAGGTATAAGAAGTGGTAAGCCCTCCAGTTGAAATACCTAGAAATATTGCTGTTTTCTCAAGTACTTTGAACTCAGGACGCTTCCAGACTGTCCCTATTTTCAGGTGGGAAGACGTGCCAGCAAATTCAGATTGAGAAGTCTTGTTTCTCCAAAAGATCAGACAGTTTTGCAATAAGGAAAGTGCTGGGAAAATGGAGCGGATAACTAATCTCCTTGCAAACAAAGCGTAATGAATATGCTCATTAAATAAGTCAACATTGTCTTATCTCCCTGCAAAAAAATCAGGGTGAATGCTCAATAAGCAGATCTTCAGCTCTCTTCCCTGTCTCAGGCAATCCAGGGGCGTTGAGAGCCAAAAGCACAGAAGCCTAGTGAGGTTTGCGGTGAGGAGAAATGATTGTGACTCAGGAACCCTGGCAGGGGAGAGGACTACACTGGAAGAAAGAGAGAATTGCATATGTTTATGGTTCCCAAAGGCTTTCTTCTGTTGCTTATTACAGATCGGGAAGCTTAAGGCGTATTTATCTTCAGCTAACATTGTGGGGTTTCCTTCCCCTCTAAGATTGCCACCATTATGGAACTATCGTCTTCAAACTACCGTGTTTCTCTGAAAATAAGACACCGTATTACATTTATTTTTCCTCAAAAAAAACAACACACCGTGGCTTATTTTCAGGGGATGTCTTGTTTTTTAATTAAGTATGGTACAGTTTAACCTACAGTGGTGCCCCGACTTACGAATTTAATCCGTTCTGAAGGCATCTTCGTAAGTCGAAAAATTTGTAAGTCGCAAAAACGCCATTTCCCAATCTAAAAATCCGTAAGTCGAAAAATCCCTATCTAAAACCGCCACAGGTTTTTTTCCGGATGCCGAGACATTCGTAAGTGCGCAGCCATTACCCCCATTCGTAAGTCGAAAAATTTGGTAGTCGAGTTGTTCGTAAGTTGAAGTACAGTGGTGCCTCGCTTAACGAATGCCCTGCTTAACGAAATTTTCACTTAACGAAAGGTTTTTTCTAGCGGAGGTTGCCTCGCTAGACGAATTCAATTAATGCGTTCCTATGGGCAAAAAAAAAAAAATCAAAAAAAATTCAATGCATTCCTATGGGATTCGCTAGACGAATTTTTTCGTTATAAGAAAAGACCCGTGGAATGAATTAAATTCGTCTAGTGAGGCACCACTGTACCACTGTACAAGGTTAAACTGCCTATCACTATGGCTTATTTTCGGGGTATGGCTTATATTCCTTGAATGCTTAAAAATCCTGCTACGGCTTATTTTATGGTTACGTCTTATTTTCGGAGAAACAGGGTAGTGCCCAGTGGTGTTCCCTATTCCCACCCCCTCAATTAGTATATATTTAATATATATACTCTACATATTTTTTTCTCAGTTTTTCAGAAGAGAGAGGCTACAAACTGGTGTGATGTTATATTGATATACAAAGGATATGTTGTGCGCATTGGTGTAAGCAATCTGAAGAAGTGTGCATGCACACGAAAGCTTATACCAAGAACAAACCTTAGTTGGTCTCTAAGGCGCTACTGGACACTTTTTTAATATATATTTCAATTGGTGTAAGTAGGCAGCTAAGTAACTGTGCTTTGCGCTTTGCCGATTTCACTTGCAGAGAGGGGGGCTGAGTGGCACAGGCCCGCAACGTCTGACCCAGTAGATTTTGACCTATGAAACCTTAAACAACTCAGGACCACAAAACCTCAAGGGCCGCCCGCCTCTTTCCATATGAACCTACCTGGACCCTGAGATCATCTTCTGAGGCCCTTCTTCGTGTGCCTCCTCCACAAGAGGGTGGCAACACAAAAACGGGCCTTTTCTGTGGTGGCTCCTTATTTCTGGAATGCTCTCCCCAGGAAGGTTCGGCTGGTGCCTTCATTATACAGCTTTAGGCACTGGGGAAAACGTGTGTCCCCCCCCCCCCATTGACATCCAATGCCCTTTTAAAATGTTTTGGGGAAACATTA
This sequence comes from Zootoca vivipara, assembly GCF_965207765.1. Taxonomy (NCBI): domain Eukaryota; kingdom Metazoa; phylum Chordata; class Lepidosauria; order Squamata; family Lacertidae; genus Zootoca; species Zootoca vivipara. Next base: position 13,289,892 of record NC_142595.1, on the reverse strand, counting down.
TTGGGTGGTTCTTGCTTTTTTAATTATATATTTTGTGATTTTATGTTGCGAATCGCCCTGAGACATGCGGGTGTAGGGTGGTATACTAATAATAATATAGTGGGACCCAGGTGGCGCTGTGGGTTAAACCACTGAGCCTAGGGCTTGCTGATCAGAAGGTCGGCGGTTCGAATCCCTGTGACGGGGTGAGCTCCCGTTGCTTGGTCCTAGCTCCTGCCAACCTAGCAGTTCGAAAGCACGTCAAAATGCAAGTAGATAAATAGGAACCGCTACAGCGGGAAGGTAAACGGCGTTTCCATGTGCTGCTCTGGTTCGCCAAAAGCGGCTTTGTCATGCTGGCCACATGACCTGGAAGCTATACGCCGGCTCCCTCGGCCAATAATGCGAGATGAGCGCGCAACCCCAGAGTCGGTCACGACTGGACCTAATGGTCAGGGGCCCCTTTACCTTTACCTTTACCTCGGGTTACAAACACTTCAGGTTACAAACACCTCGGGTTACAGACTCCACTAGCCCGGAAGTAGTAACTCGGGTTAAGAACTTTACCTCAGGATGAGAACGGAAATCGCGCCGTGGCGACATCAGGAGGCCCCATTAGCTAAAGTGGTACCTCAGGTTAAAAACGGTTTCAGGTTAAGAAGGGACCTCCGGAACGAATTAAGTTCGTAACCAGAGGTACCACTGTCATCTAAAATTCAGATAGTTGTTTATTTCCTTGACATCTGCCGTCAAGCAAAAGCACAACCTGTGTACAAATGCATACAACACACAGTGGAGAGGTGCATTTTCAGCACAGAACGGATTATAACTTTCTTGCTTGAACCCGCTTTAGATTGGCAACTAGTTTGGGACAGGGATGATGTCGTGTGTACAGCACGTCGTCACACAGTGAGTACACGTCCTAAGGCCTGTCTTGCGCTGCAGGAGATGGAAAAAACTGCATTCAGCTCTGTTTGCAACCATGTTTGAACAGCCACTGCTACGGAGCAACAGAGAAAGCTGTACATATTTACAGTGCGCCAGGCCAGTGATCCATTTAGCTGAGTACACTTGACTAGTAACAGCTCTCCATGGTTTCGGAAAAGGATACATTTCCAGTCCCACCCAGAGACGCCAGGGACAATAATGATTAAATTTATTACCCATTCTTTAACCCGGTGGGTTGCATCAATTTAAAATTCAGAATTCAGAACAATTTGCAGTCACAGGAATAGGGGGGGTCCCTACCACACTGTACAAATAAGGATGGCAAAGATGAGAAGGGTGGGGGAAGGGCTATATTTTAATTAATACATTCTCTAAGGAAGTTATACAGTGGTACCTCGGTTTGCGACCACAATTGGTTCCAGGGAGCTGGTCGCTCCCCGAGTTGGTTACTCCCCGAGGCACGCTTCTGCGCGTGCGCGAAGCACCAATAGAGCACTTCTGCGCATGCATGCGCTGCACAGATCGCTTCTGCGCATCCGAGCGCCGCGGAACCCGGATGTAAACACTTCTGGGTCCGCGGTGGTCGGAAACCAAAGTGATCACTCCCCGAGGCGGTCGCAAACCGAGGTACCACTGTACCTATCCCCCTGTTCAGTGGTGTGGAAAGCAACAAGAATTGATGTTATAAAGAAGAGAATTAATTGGTGGACGTAACAAACAAACAAATCTATGGATGTACGTAGAACCAGTAGCCAGCATTGTGTGCACATAGGTTGCAAGAAGAAGGAATAATAACATAAGATAAAGTATTTTGAAAAACTTAAGTGGACATGGCAAAAGATGACAGCAAAGTCGAGTTCAAGGGATGAAATGGACCTGGAAGAATAAGCTCCCTATGTGGGCATCTTGAAATATTGCATGTTAAATGGAATCACGGGCAGGATTAGGTTTTGAGCAGCAGCTGGACAACAAAATATAATAGCAATGGAAGAACTGTGGAGTAGAAAATTTTTTAATGCAGCAAAGAAGAATGGGAATAACAGCACCATGGAAGAAGGGTGGGCAGCCAACTTTCAAATTATGGATTAAATCTGATATTTGTTAAGAGAAATTGGAACTCGATAAAAATTCATTGGCTGGGGAAGAAAGGAATAGGGTGGGTCCTGAAAACACACAACACGAGGCGTGTTTTCTGCATTTGCTGAAAGCCTCGTAGTGAAGGTGCGAAATATACCTCTGTGGGGAGAGAATTCCACAACTTAGGGGCTGCCACAGAGACTGCCTTCTTATAGGCCACCACCCCACAACCTCGAAGGCAGAACTACCAAGAGGGTCTTCTCTGCTGATCTGGACACCGAAGAAGGTCTATAGGGACGCAGGTGGCGCTATGGTCTAAAAACCACTGAGCCTCTTGGGCTTGCTGATCAGGAGGTCGGTGATTCGAATCCCTGCAATGGGGTGAACTCCTGTTGCTCTATCCCAGCTCCTGCCAACCTAGCAGTTCGAAAGCACACCGGTGCATGTAGATAAATAGGTACCACTGTGGCGGGAAGGTAAACGGCGTTTCCGTGTGCTCTGGTTTCCGTCACTGTGTCCCGTTGCGCCAGAAGCTGTTTAGTCATGCTGGGCACTTGACCCGGAAAGCTGTCTGTGGACAAATGCCAGCTCCCTCAGCCTGAAAGCGAGATGAGCGCCACAACCCCATAGTCGCCTTTGACTGGACTTAACTGTCCAGGGGTCCTTTACCTTTACCTTTTATAGGGTTTGAACCTGGGACTCTTTGCTCACAGGGCAGATGCTCTGTCGATGAGCTACAGCCCTGCGACTGCTTTGATTCCCCTGTTATCCTTCCTCTGCAAGTGGGAACAGCTTGCTAGACTTTTTGTCTCGCCTGGGATTAAAACGATTAAAAACGAAATTGGCATCAGATCATCTTGTGCAAGCGTTTTATGCTGTGCCCCTCTCTGCCCGTCCATCACCAGGGCTTCAGATTTCTGTTTATTTTATAAGTCAGATATGAATCCTGTTTGGAACCTGTTTGGAAAGGATGGGGCAAGAGACGCAGAATTTTGTGCCACTTTTGGCAAAGATTAGTTGTCGCATCAGCGAAGGGAAGGTAGCAGAGGTTCAAATGGTGAATTCCTTAATCTGTGTGGTAGCATCCAGATGTATTTTTTAGGAGAAGGGGACGACAGAGGACGAGATGGTTGGACAGTGTTCTCGAAGCTACGAACATGAGTTTGACCAAACTGCGGGAGGCAGTGCAAGGCAGGAGTGCCTGGCGTGCTCTGGTCCATGGGGTCACGAAGAGTCGGACACGACTAAACGACTAAACAACAACAAGCATCCAGGCCGACAGGAACTAAACGCATGGAGGGCTGGTATTTCTTTTTTCCTCCTCAACTCCCAAATGATTTTGTAATGTACAGCAACCACGGCCCTTACGTTGCGCCATAGGACGTGCGCTGTGATGTGGTTTTAAAAAAATAAAAAATACAGTGGTACCTCGGTTTAAGTACACAATTGGTTCCGGAAGTCTGTACTTAGCCTGAACCTTACTTAACCTGAAGCGAACTTTCCCATTGAAAGTAATGGAAAGTGGATTAATCCGTTCCAGACGGGTCCGCGGAGTACTTAAACTGAAAGTACTCAAACCGAAGCGTACTTAAACCAAGGTATGACTGTAAATAAATGAATGAATTGGATTTTTTTTTCCTGGGAAGTTTAACTTAGATTGCATAGAGCAACATGGATGCACTGCGGGGAGCACACTGCCTCATTGCGCTGTGTCCAGGGCGAGCGAGGCGAAAACAAAACATGGGAAAATGTTCTGTTACTGGATGTCAGGGAGTGGAAGAGAGAGAGAGAGAAAGATAACAAGGTTCAGAGAAAGAATGGAAGAGAATAACAGGAAACAGCACAATGTTTGCAACAGCTGAACAGCATTTTCAAAGAAAGGCTATCATTTTCAGGGATGACAGAAGTTTGTTATGTTCTATGCACTCAGCAAATAAGTATAGAAGGATCTGATGTTGGGAGAAGGGCCTGATTGCTATACAAATAGCAGGTGCAGGAGTCCCTATCTGTGTCACAGTGGAGAAGAAAGGATCATCACAGCCGCTCCCCCTTGCCGAGGTCCCGATCCGGAGCAGCACCCCTCCCTCACTGCACCTGCCGTTTACTTTTTAAGAAGCATTCGCCCGATTTCTGTTTCACGGATGGCGTCCCTCGTTTGGTCCTCAGATTGCTGAGTGGTTTGAAATGCAACTGATGCAGGCACCTATTGGATAGTGCCGGTGACGTCACAGATGACAAGAGATGCAGTCCTGCTCCCACAAATTTGTACTGGGTTTGGAGGGTCTTTACGTTGCTAGTTTTGAAAATGTACTTTAACGTCGCTTTTGGCCCCAGAGCTGCGCTCACCCTTGGCCAACCCTCCAGGGCTCTGTGTGTGTGTGTGTCTGGAAAGAGCGGCGTTAGAAATAACTGACCAAGCCCTAAGCTCAGTTTGAGTGACTGCATGGCAGAGGCAAGCTTTGAACCTAGTGCCTTGCCCAAAGCAGGAAATACTTGCTCCTTGAACCCGACTTCAACTTTCAGTTACTTATGGCTCATTAACACTTAAGTCAGGGTGTGGTGCAAGGGAAGGTGTGGGTTAGTTTGTTTTCCTTGGATGTCCACCCCACACCACCCCCAGAGACAATAGGGTTAGGAATAGAGCGGAATTTGAAAGCTTGTTTTGGGATGGGCTGGTGCAAGAAGAATTTGCGGACAAACGAGTACTGTGAAATGTTGTTTAGCAACTTGCTTTGAGGGTTTCCGTGTACAATTTTGTAAGTGTGTGCAGACATGTGCAATGGGAGCCCTGCCCCCCCTCCGTGTCACTCGGTTAGAGGGCAGAGGGAGGAGCAATATCGTTCCAGTAAAAATAGTCTTTTTGCAAATTTGCTGCTTTTAAAATGAGTGAGATGTATCCCAGTACAGTTGTACTTAGAAGTCGAACAGCTTATAGTTCCTGAACGTTTCGGCTCCCGAATGTCGCAAACCCGGGAGTGAGTATTTCGGTTTGCGAACTATTTTTGGAAGCCGAACATCTGACGGGGCTTCCAGTTGGCTGCGGGAGATTCCTGCAGCCAATCGGAAGCCGTGCTTTGGTTTCCGAACGTTTTGGAAGCCAAGTGGCTTCCAAGGTAAGACTGTCTAGGACAGGGGAGGTACACATGTTTCAATCAAAAAATAAAGGGTAGTCGTAAACGTAATTTTAACAGGCCCATAAACTAAAAACAGCTATGAAAGTTGAAAGCCAGCAAAGATCTGGAAGGATTGCACAGAATGTCACATATAATGCTGTGGGGAAGAAGTCTTGCGATTGATGCGATGACCTTTTGGTTGTTTGAGGGAAGATATTTTTTCACGGAGACTTAAGGGCTCATCCACACTTAACTTTTGCCCTGTGTTTTCTAGGTGCAGTTCCACACTTTCCCAGTCCATGTCAGAGTGCTTTTTTTTTTCATTGCAGGGGGTTGGACTAGATGATCCTCGGGGTCCCTTCCAACTCTACAATTCTATGATCTATGAAAATTTGGATTTTTTTTTGTGTGTGTGTGTGTGGCTTGCCAAGAGCATTAAAGAGCAGGTTTTAGTGTGGCTGAGTCCTAATAAAACCCTAGGACTGAGAGTGTTTCAGACTACCTGTTTTATTGAGCATTTGCCTTAATTGTGTGCAAGGAGGCTAGATGATGTGTCAAAGCAAGGGTTATCCTGTACTTTACAGTGCAGTTTCCTTATTGCAAAAAGGCTAATCTTTTGAAAAGGGTGGATTTGATTTAAATCAAATCGATTTAAATCACAATTTAAATAACAGTTTAAATCAGTAAGACTTGATTTAAATCTTTTTTTTACAGAAAGATTCATTCTTGCTGGTATAATCTTAATATTCACAACCAGATGAAGGTTTCATTTTTGGAATAATAAATTTTGAGAGTAGTTTTTACAGTTATGTCAAAAATTACTGATTTGGTTGTACTATTAAATGTACATAGACAGATAATAATGAAATTATTGTGAGGTTTAATAAGTTAACTGTTTCTATTCGGACAACTTTTCTGCTGAACTTTACTGGAAGGAGAAAAATAATCATTTCCTTAATAGCAATTTAAACAATTTATTTAACTAAAACAATAATATAATAATAATATAATAATAACATTGTAGCATCTGTATCCATGTTTGTTAACTGATGTGGTTAAACAATTAAAAAACAAATTTTAGACTGAGTTTTAGCACATATCAAAAACAAACCTTATTTCCTTTGGACTTATAACGTAACGTAAATAGAAAACTATCTTTAGAAAGATTTTCCCTCCAAAAGCATTTTATTTTAAAAATCCAATTTAAATAAAAAAAAATCTGATTTTGTTGATTTTTTAAAAAAATCATTGATTTTATCCACCCTGCTTTTGAAGAACTGGGTTTCTTGCACAGTGCCTCCCAATCACCTGTACTGTAATTTGTCAGTATGTGATCAAATCCTGCCCCCAAACAGTGGCAATGTGGCCCTGAGTTGCAGCCTTTATAACGCCCCAGTGAAGTTGCCAAGACTTGAGTTTGGAGATCGGAATTGGGATTGTTAACTTTAAGCCAACATCCTTGCAGTGTGCACCAAAGTGATCGAGCTTGAAGCATTCAGCCTGGGATCTTGTTCTGTCCCTGATTTCTGTACGCAGTCCTGCATTCCTGTCTTGTCTTCCAGTCTCCATCCTGCACATTGAAAGCGTGCGAGAAGGTTATCAGTCGGAGGGGCTTCGGAAATTTGGCGGCTCTTTCCCCGAGCAGCAGTGCTTCACCATTGTCTTCAGAGGCAAGAGGAAAAACCTGGACCTAGCTGCCCGGAGTGTGGATGATGCTCAGCGGTGGGTTCGAGGGCTCACAAAACTGATGACCAGAGGGGAAGCCATGAGCCAGCGAGAGAAGCTCGAACAATATCCTTTCTGTTCAAGCTGCTTGAGGGTAGTTGATTGTGTCAATCCTCAGCCGCCAGGAGACATAAATTAAATAACTTAACGATTTGCTGCCGTCTCATTGACACCTCATTTTGGCCGCCTGAGGCGGCTGCCTCAGTCTGCCTCAAAGAAGTGCCTGCCTGCAGCTTTTGGTACAGGAAAGAGCTTTAAAGACAAAGCCCAGACCACAAGGCTTTAAATGGTTTGTGGAACCGCATTTGGAGAAGGTTCCCAGAAAGTGAGATCAGAGCTTGTTTAAATCTGTGAGCTGGTAGTGTCTTGGAGGTATAGTGGTACCTCGATTCCTGAACGTAATCCATTCCAGAAGACCTTTCGACTTCCGAAACGTTCGAAAACTGAGGCGCAAAGGGCTGGCTGCAAATGCATTTGAGAAAATTGAAAAACATGCAGCGGAAGCCGTTTGATTTCCAAGGCGCGTTCGAAAACGGAAGCATTTACAGTGGTACCTCAAGTTACAAATGCCTCAAGTTACAAACGCTTCAGGTTACAAAACTCCTGGAAATTGTGTGCCAGTGGCACAGTGGCAGCAAGAGACTCCATTAGTGAAAGCACGCCTCTAGTTAAGAACAGTTTCAGGTTAAGAACGGACCTCCGGAACGAATTAAGTTTGTAACTAGAGGTATCACTGTACTTTCGGGTTTTTGGTGTCCGGGTTCCTACAACGGAGACGTTTGAGAACCGAGGTACCACTGTAAACTAATGGAGAAAAATTCAGATCTCTCTCTCTGAACTTGAAATTCCACTACTTTTAACTTCCTTGGTAAAAATAAGAACATGAAAGTTTACGGTAGTTGTTTTCAGTTCTTTTTTGTCTGAGGAATCTCTGTCAACTTTGCATTAGCCTACAGAACCCTAATCCCCTCTCCTTGCTCCCCTCAAGCAAAGTTTTCACACAAAAAATCCCCTAACTAAAGCCCCGTCAAGATGTCCTTCTTGTTGCACATTCATGATGATTTGTGCTCATGATGCTATTGGGGCAGTCACACACACCCGCACTTTTGATACTGTTTGGGGCTGCACAGGTTTTGGGGCAGTCACACTGCTTCATTCCCAGTCAGTGAACATCCCGCAACTTCCTGCTGAGGTCCTGTAACTGGTTTATTTTTGACCCACTTTTTAGTTGTGCTTTAGCACTTCTGGACAGCAATCTTGTGGTAGCATTAGAGAAGCATCACAGAGCAAACTAAAGCAGAATATTAATTAATGCATTATTATTGTGCCCAGTACATGGTTGCAGAATACAGCCATAATGAAACACCAGTCTGGAAGGGTCCCTAAATTTATTTAACCCAGGCATCCCCAAACTTCAGCCCTCCAGATGTTTTGGGCTACAATTCCCATCTTCCCTGACCGCTGGTCTTGTTAGCTAGGGATCATGGGAGTTGTAGGCCAAAACATCTGGAGGGCCGCAGTTTGGGGGTGCCTGATTTAACCATTGCAAAATGCAAAGTTAAACACTTACGTTAATTCTTAATTAATTAATTCTTCATTATAACTTGGAGCTTCCTGCAGCCAATCGGAAGCCGCGCCTTGGTTTCCGAACGTTTTGGAAGTTGAACAGACTTCCTGAACAGATTCTGTTCTACTTCCGAGGTACCACTGGAGTTCATAGCTGCCAAGTTCCGGCCTGAGAAATAAGGGACTGGACCGGAAGTAGCACTGCCGCCATTTTAGAACTGGGCGGAGCATGCTCAGAAGCTACTTCTGATGCTGCTCTGCCCTGTTCCAAAATGGCCGCCACACCAGAAGTCGCGCTGCAGCCATTTTGGAACTGGGCAAAGCAGCATCAAAAGTCACTTCTGAGGATGCTCCGTCCAGTTCCAAAATGGCCGCAGCGCCAAAATAAACCGGGGGAAACAAAAAAAAATCTGTTTTTTTCGGCTGGGAACAGCCGGAAAAACGGGGGTTTCTCGGTGAATACGGGAGACTTGGCAGCTATGCTGGAGTTCTGAATATTAGTCTGGACATTCTAATCGAAGCATTTTCAAAACATTACCAAAGCTAATACCTCCTTGCAAAACCTTAGCTCTGAGTTGTCTTAACAGCTTAGCTCCAGGGAAATTTGTTTTTGTCAAAGGCTGAAGGGTTCCCGATTCTGAAATAATTCAAAATTCCCCTCATAATAATGTTTCCTGGGTGTAGACGTGTTACCTTAGTTCCCGGGGTTGGTGCCTCCCAGTCCCTTTTGTTCTTTCCTTACATCAGGTTCCACTTGGATCCATGACATCTTGCAACAGGCTGACAAGAACAAAGACAATAAGATGAGCTTCAAAGAAATCAAAAACATGCTGCGGATGATAAACATAGACATGAACGACATCTACGCCTACAGGCTCTTCAAGGTACTTCCTGGCCTTGTACGCTAGCTGCCATAACGCCTCCCCTGTTAGACGAAGGGTGCTCTGTCTCTAAGGTAAACAGACATGGGGGACGCTGTGGTCTAAACCACCGAGCCTCTTGGGCTTGCTGATCGGAAGGTCGGCGGTTTGAATCCCCGCGACGAGGTGAGCTCCCGTTGCTCTGTCGCAGCTTCTGCCAACCAAGCAGTTCTAAAGCACGCCAGCGCAAGTAGTCAGTCAAGTTTTTTGCTTATACCAGGGGTCAGCAAACTTTTTCAGCAGGGGGCCGGTCCACTGTCCCTCAGACCTTGTGGGGGTGCCGGACTATATTTTGAAAAAAATATGAACAAATTCCTATGCCCCACAAATAACCCAGAGATGCATTTTAAATAAAAGGACACATTCTACTCATGTAAAAATATGCTGATTCCCGGACCTTCCGCGGGCCGGATTTAGAAGGCGATTGGGCCGCATCCGGCCCCTGGGCCTTAGTTTGCCCCCCCCCCCGGCTTATAGCCAAAGGCTGCTGCAGTGTATACAATGTCATTCAATGAAATATATACTGTACTAGTTTGATACAAGAAGTTAAAACATTTACATTGTCAAAACATGACCTAATCTGCACAAAACTATAAAGGTAAAGGTACCCCTGACCGTTAGGTCCAGTCGCGGACGACTCTGGGGTTGCACGCTCATCTCACTCTATAGGCCAAGGGAGCCGGCGTTTGTCCGCAAACAGCTTCCGGGTCACGTGGCCAGCATGACTAAGCCACTTCTGGCGAACCAGAGCAGCACATGGAAACGCCATTTACCTTCCCACCGGAGCGGTACATCTTTGTCTACTTGCATTTGACGTGCTTTCGAACTGCTAGACGGGCAGGAGCTGGGACCGAGCAACGGGAGCTCACCCCGTCGTGGGGATTCGAACCGCCGACCTTCTGATCGGCAAGCCCTAGGCTCTGTGGTTTAGACCACAGCGCCACTCTGTGTGTCCACACAAAGCTATAGAAACTCCTTAATATACAAATTGAAACATTAGACGATAACATTTATAAGCTAAAATCACTGCGGGGCCACTAATATATTAAAAGTTATATTAAATAATACAATAGACAATTATGTACAAAGTTTAGTGAGAAAGATACAGCTTGGTGTAGATGGGGTCAAATAAATTCATCTCCTTTACAGTTTATCGCTATCTCGGCTATGTAATTTTTTCTAATTTTCCTGGCGGCAGTTGCAAAAAGTGCTACACGCCAGGTCACATACTTATCTATGTCTGCGAGGAGATAAAGAACCATGTCAGAAGGATTATGGCCGGGGGACCTTGTCATTATAGGTGTCAAAAACCATTCTCTTGCTTCATTATATAAGGGGCAGCGCAAGTAGATAAATAGGTACTGCTCCGGCGGGAAGGTAAACAGTGTTTCCGTGCACTCTGGTTTCCGTCACGGTGTCCCGTTGCACCAGAAACTGTTTAGCCATGTTGACCACATGACCCGGAAATAAATAAATAAATAAATAAATAAATAAATAAATAATAATAATAATTTATTATTTATACCCCGCCCATCTGGCCGGGTTCCCCCAGCCACTCTGGGCGGCTTCCAACAAAACATTAAAATACAGAAATCAAACATTAAAAGCTTCCCTAAACAGGAAAGCTGTCTGCGGACAAACGCCAGCTCCCTTGGCCTGAAAGTGAGATGAGCGCCGCAACCCCAGAGTCTCCTTTGACTGGACTTAACCATCCAGGGGTTCTTTACCGTTTTTTGTGCTCTGTCTCTCTTGCAAACGCACTCTGTGCTTTCCCGTCTCCCCTGCTGCCAGTTTTGCCTTTATGAGATGTCAACACTTTTAGAATAATGGTAGACGTGAGCCCTGCAGCCAAAGATTTAGCTGATTCTTTTGAGCCAATATTTGAACTTCTGCCTTTCCTCCCAGAACAGTCTCTCGGGTTTCCTCTGGCCTTCTTTGCAACGAGGACAATAATTTCTAGCTGCTGTGGAAAGGCAGGGCCACCTCGCCCTCAGTCCGAGGAAGGACCACATTCCTCAGCATGAGGCAGAAAGGACGGGGGAGAGACTTTAAAATTATTATACAGTGAAAGCAGGGGATTATACAGAGAAGAACATTAGCAAGATTATTGTAATAACCTGAAGTTTTATAAGAGTATATATTTAAAGCAGATGAACAAATGAGCCAATTAATTTGGACATGCAGAAAATATTAAAAATAATTTTAAGGAACCGCAGAAAGAAGAGGGAAGGAAGTCGAGTTTTTTTTGGGGGGGAATTCAGCAATGAATTATTATTATTATTTAATAAAATTTTATTCCATTTTCTTTTTCAATTATTACAAATATCACATATCCATAACCTTCATATTACATTCCCTCTTCCCACCCCTACCCCCCGGGCTTCCCCCAACTTCCACTTCTGATTTATTTTTCCCCTATTACACACTGCTATCTCTGAAAATGTATATTGTATTGTTTCCTTGTTTACTACATATTTCTATTACTAAAAGTGTGAGTTTTTATTTAAATCCTGCCATCATGTCAATAGTCTTTCTTGGTTTCTGCAGATATACAATAAATGGTTCCCATTCTCTTTCACTGTTGTCTTCTTCCTGTAATCTGTCTGTCAGTTTCGCCATTTCTGCATAACTCATCAGTTTTTCTTGCCATTCTTCTTTAGTTGGTAATACTCCAGTCTTCCAATTTTGTGCTATCAACATTCTTGCCGCTGTGCTGGCGTACATAAATAGCGTCCTCTTCTCTTTCGGTAGGTCTTGGCCTAAAATGCCTAACAAAAAAGCTTCTGGTTGTTTAACAAATGTTATTTTCAACATTTTCTTCAATTCCTTATAAATAATCTCCCAGTACAATTTTACCTTTTTACAATCCCACTACATATGGTAGAACGTACCTTCTGCTTCACGTCTCTAACATTCTTTCTTTTCATTTTTAGACATTTTTGCCAATTTAACCGGTGTTATATACCATCTATACATCATCTTCATATAGTTCTCTCTCAACAAAATACAATCCGTAAATTTCAGATTTGTTTTCCACAATTTTATCCAATCTTGGAATTGTATATTTTGACCTATATCCTGTGCCCAGTTAATCAGTACCGATTTTACTTCTTCATCTTTGGTTTCCCACTCCCAAAGGATATTGTATGCCTTTTTTAAAATAATTTTGACTTTTATTCTATCACTTCCTTTTGGAATTTTGAAACCGAATATGAAAAACTTTTCTTATTGTCTTCTTTGAATATGTATTTTAACTGTCTATGATGCAACCAACTTTGGAGATGTTCTTTTATTTCTTCATATTCCTTCAATTTTAATTTCCCCTCTTGTTCAACCAGTAACTCTCTATATGTTGGCCATTCTCCCTTTTTCTCTAATGTTTTAAGTGGCAGTGCTTCAATAGGTGATATCCACCAAGATGTCTTAGATTCTAGTAATTCTTTGTATTTTTCCCACACTTTAAACAATGATCTCCTTATTATGTGGTTATGAAACCCTTCGTGTATTTTTGCTTTCCCGTACTATAAGTAAGCATGCCATCCAAATCTGTTGTCGTGTCATTCCAATTCTGTTATTTCCTCCCTTTCTAACTTGATCCAATCCCGAATCCATATTAGGGATGCCGCTTCATCGTACAATTTTAAGTCTGGGAGTGAGAAACCGCCTCTTTCTTTCACATCTGTTAGTATCTTATTTTTTATCCTTGGCTTTTCCCCACTCCAGACAAATTTTGAAATCTCTCTCTGCCACTCTTTGAAGCATGCATTCCCTGTTATTACTGGAATAGTTTGGAAAAGAAATAACATTATTGGAAGTACATTCATTTTTATTGTTGCAATTCTTCCAATTAGGGAAAGATTCATCCTATTCCATGTTTCCAAATTTCTTTTAATTTTATGCCAAATTTTTTCATAATTGTCTTTAAAAATATTTTTATTTTTTGTTGTTATCCACACTCCTAAATACTTTACAGTGGTACTTCGGTTTATGAACACAATTGGTTCCGGGAGTCTGTTCATAAACTGAAGCGTTCATAAACTGAAGCGAACTTTCCCATTGAAAGTAATGGAAAGTGGATGAATCCGTTCTAGACGGGTCCGTGGAGTACTCAACCTGAAGCGTACTTAACCCGAAGCATGGGTGTAATTGGTTCCGGAAGTCTGTTCATAAACTGAAGCGTTCATAAACTGAAGCGAACTTTCCCATTGAAAGTAATGGAAAGTGAATTAATCTGTTCCACATGGGTCCGCGGTGTTCGTAAACCGAAAGTTCGTAAACCAAGGTGTTCATAAACCGAGGTTCCACTGTACTTTTTTATATACTTTTATCCCTGCCATCTCTGTTACTTCTTTCCTTTCCAATTTTTAATAACAATTTAGTTTTGCTTTTATTTAATTTAAATCCTGCCACTTGACCAAACTTTTGGGAGTGAATTTTTTGGATCTTCCACAGTTATTGCCAAATCATCTGCAAATGCTTTCAATTTATGCTCATTTTTCTTTAGTTTTATTCCTACTACTTCTCTATCTTCTCTTATCCTTCCTGCACTCAATCGGAAGCCGCGTCGGATGTTTGGCTTCCAAAAAACGTTCGCAAACTGGAACACTCACTTCTTGGTTTGTGGCGTTCGGGAGCCAAAACACATGAGAACTAAGCTGTTCGAAAACCAAGGTATGACTGTATTCCACCTCGGTACTTTTCGTAGCTGTTCCTCTCAGTGCCTAGAAACGCTAAAATAAAATATACAGTAAATGCAGATTCACACATTTTATACTCTTTGCAGAATTTCCATTTATTTCTTCCACCCCTCCTTAAAAAAAAAAAAGCACACAGCCCTGACTCCACCCGAGCTTATCAGTTGCTATTTCCTCTCATCCATCCCCCCCATGGCAATTTACTTAACTGCTCCTTCCCTCTTTCACTTAGGAGTGTGACAGATCAAACAACGATCGCTTGGAGGAATATGAGATTGAGGAGTTCTGCACACGGCTGATGGCGCGTCCTGAGCTGGAGGAGATCTTTCGCCGTTACTCGGGCGAGGACCGCGTGCTGTCGTCTGAGGAACTGCAGGAATTTCTCCGCGACCAGGGCGAGGAAGCCAGCTTGCAGCGGGCTCATGAAATCATCCAGACTTTTGAGCTGAATGAGAAAGGTATGAACCCAATACGCACACCTCAAAGTTATGACGGAACACTTTCTAGCATGGTTATAATTGTCATTAATGCAGGGCCTTTGTTGTGTTGATGCATTGCAAGCACATCCGGAAAGAACAAGCAGATTAAGGAGCTGAAATCCAAAAAAAAATCTCTCTTGGGACTGATGTCTCACCTAAGAGAAGGCTTTCATGGGTTGGATGAACATGGTTATTTTTGTGGAGAAATAAGAGCAACCTGGTTTTATCTCTGATTTTCTCTCCCCTGCTCCTCACCCTCCCATTATCAGTCATGTTGCTTCTCTGCAAAAACACAGTCCTTCCTCTCTACCCCCTTTGCAAAACCACACCCTAGGCATACCTGCCAAGTACCCCGTTTTCCCCGGGAACCCCCCGTATTTTCTTACCGTTTCCCACTGGTGTCCCGAATGGGATTACGGAGCTCCTGCTGGCGGCCATGTTCTTCCGATGCCGCTGTGCCCATTTCCAAAATGTCCGCAGCGCCAAAAGTCGCTTCCACGCATGTCCGGAAGTGCGTAGAAGCGACTTCTGGCGTTGCGGACATTTTGGAAATGGGCACAGTGGCATCGGAAGTCGCTTCTACGCATGTCCGGAAGTGCGTAGAAGCGACTTCCGGTGCCTCGGTGCTGCTGATCCTGGATTTTTCAATCCGGAACTTGGCACCTATGACCCTAGGTCAGTGGTTTTCAAAGGGTGTGGCTCACCACGCTGGTGTGGCAGGAGAGTGGGAAGATTCGAAGAAAGAAACATTTAAACATTTCAGTGTATACAACCAGGAACAATAGCCATGCCTCTTTTCAAGAGCATTGGCATATTCTCCTACAGTTCTCCACGACATCTTGTTGTGAACAGGGATTTTCAGCTCTGACAAATATGAAAGATCAGAAAAGGGGAAGGCTTCTTTGTGTTGATGAGATGAGCTTGTTTGTCTCAAATTAGACCGGGGTTGGCAAACTAAGGCCCGGGTGCCGGATCAGGCCCAATTTCTTTCAAGATCCGACCCACGGACTGTCCGTGGATCAGCGTGGGGATTCTGTTCAAATCTCCACTCAACCGTGGTGGTTTGCTGGGTGACCTTGGGCCACTAACCTAAGGCACAGATTGGTTTTGGGGATTAAAAGAGTTGGGGAGAGACCCTTGTATTCCACCTTGAGCTCCTGGGGTGGGGGAAAATCTGGGATAGAAATGCAACGACTAAATAAATACGACCAAGCCTAAGTACACGTAACTGTAATGATGGCATGTTCTTTCTCTACTTTCGCCAGCTTTCATCTCTCCCCTGTTACCTTTCGGATAAGGAGTCTGTCATGCCGCCTGTCCTTTGCAAAGTGCCATGTCTAGATGGCATTATATAATTAATGGCACCACACTGCCCCTGAGTCTTTGGAAAGCTATAATCTGTGTGCCGCCCCATAAAATTGAAGTCCACGGCTCAAAACTACACATTATGGAGAGTATACATGCTGGTCAGTGAAAGCAGCAGTAGCTCCTTTGTCCTCTCTTCCACAAAAAAGAAAGAAAGGGGGGGGGACACAATTTCATCATGCTTTTTAAAAAAACAAAACAAAACGACAACAACAAACACTTCATTGATTTTTCCATATTATAATTGCAGCATAATACCTTGCAACGAAAACAGCCAGCACAGCAATAACATCAGTCTAAAGAAACACAACAAGGCAGAGGAATGTAAAGGGGAGGGAGGGACAGAAATTGTGATTGTACATAACAGATCACAATGCTTTGTTTCTCTGCTGTCCCCTCCCCACACAAAAAGCAGACTGCAAAGTGGAGTGGGGTGGCGGAAAAGAAAGTACAATAGCATCCCATGGTATGTTTTGTTGCATTGCACATTGGTTTCTACGATCAATCTAGACTTGAACCATGGTTTGTACGATCATTCTAGGTCATAAACCATGGTTTGTATGATCATTCTGGACTTAACCCATGGTTTGTATGATCATTCTAGGTCATAAACCAGGCACCCCCAAACTCGGTCCTCCAGATGTTTTGGGACTACAACTCCCATCATCCCTAGTTAACAGGACCAGTGGTCAGGGTTGTAGTCCCAAAACATCTGGAGGGCCAAGTTTGGGGGCGCCTGTCATAAACCATTGTTTGTATGATCATTCTAGACTCAAACCATGGTTTGTATGATCATTGTAGGCCATAAACCATGGTTTGTATGATCATTCTAGACTTAATCCATGGTTCGTATGATCATTCTAGACTTAAACCATGGTTTATTTATACGATCATTCTAGATCACCAACCATGGTTTGTGAACCATAGTTTTCTTAAGCCAAGAACAAGTGGCAAGAATGAGTCCTCCTCCCTTGCCCCTTCCTTTTTCTTGCCACCAGTTGCAGAGTGTGACATACGATGCTGTGCTGCCCACCTGGTTGCAGGTGGCAAGGGCAGAAGAAACCCCAGGTTGGCAGCAGTGGCAGGCAGCAACGCACCCATACTTGTGCCCACTGCCAACATGGTGCTTCCTGTGCCCTACTTAGCCCTGGCAAGCAGCAGGATGGCTGCAGCTGGGAGGGGTAGTGTAGGGGCAGCATCTAGCCTCATGCTCCACAAATGCACGTTGCACATCGGCTTCCAGCACGGAGATCCCGACTGGTAATAAGCCAGAGTTCCCTGCTGTGTCCAAATGGCAAATCTGGCTTGATGTCGATCAACTAGCCAGGAAAATTAACCAGAGCCCAACAGAGGGATGAACCGGGAAAATAAGCCAGAGACCTACACATAGCAGGGGACTCTGGATCAGTGCAGGTCAGGATTTTTGCTTGACTCTCAGCAGCAGGAGGAGAGGAGCAGCCCTGCTTTATAAAACAAGGAATCATATTGCAAACTTGGCCTGGTTGAGAGGAGAGTGGAAGAATGAGATGAGGGACATCTGTTTTCGATAGATGTTGCACGTCCTCTGTATTGTGTATTTTTGGCCTACTTTTACAATGTTTGGAGGCACTGATTACGGGGAAACCTTTTCCAGAAGATGTTTGTAATTTCGAGGAGTTCAGTGATCTGACATGGTCATCTCTTCCTGCCTCTTGTTTTCTTCCTGCCTCTGTTTACTTCCCCTCTCTATCTCTTGTTCTGCTCTTGGACGGCTGAGAGCAGCCTTTAATGTTTAATCTGGTGGAAGGAAGAAGTGATAATGCAGGGAACTGTCACAGATGGGTGTTGGCTACTCCCGAGTAAGCACTCCACACCTCTGGATTTTCAGAGTTTGATTGTGCATGCTATATACAGTGGTGAGATGTCTCAAATCATGTCTGCTCTGCATGGGGCAGAAGCCCACAATAGCCTCTGGCGGGCTCTGACCCAGCCTTTAAGACTGGTCCCCAAAATGCCCCTCCTACTGGCGCTACGGGATCCCCATTGTGTCAAACCTTTCTCCTCAGCTGCCGCTGATTCTTCCCTCTCCTTTCCACCCTCTGATGCAGCTGGCCCCACCCCTTCTTCTCTGCTTCCCAACTGCAGTTGAGGCTCCAGTATGCTGCTAGAGCCCTGGAACCTCCTTCCTGCCTTGATATTCTTGCTGCTGCTCTCCCATCTGATGGAAGTAAGCAGAGTGGGCTGCTCTCTGCAAGCCCTCTCTCTTACAGGAACCTTCTGACCTTTTTGGATGTTAGACATTGTTTAGAGCAGGGGTAGGCAACCTAAGGCCCGGGGGCCAGATGCGGCCCAATCGCCTTCTCAATCCAGCCCGCGGACGGTCCGGGAATCAGCATGTTTTTTTACATGAGTAGAATGTGTGCTTTTATTTAAAATGCATCTCTAGTTATTTGTGGGGCATAGGAATTTGTTCATTCCCCCCCCCCAAAAAAAATGTCCGGCCCACCACATGGTCTGAGGGACAGTGGACCGGACCACAGCTGAAAAAGGTTGCTGACCCCTGCTTTGGAGGAACGTGCAGTATTGGAAGAGGGGGCTAGCTAATTAATAATCTGCACTAGCTTGTCGGGCAAGGCACATAGGCTAACAAGCCAGCTATCTATAAATCGGATGGTTTGGGGCCATAGTTCTGTGAAGCTCATGTGCAGACTATAGGCCGTGGGGGGATCGCCTAGGGCAGGCATAGGCAACCTTGGCTCTCCAGATGTTTTGGAACTACAACTCCCATGATCCCTAGCTAACAGGGCCAGTGGTCAGGGATCATGGGAGTTGTAGTTCCAAAACATCTGGAGAGCCAAGGTTGCCTATGCCTGGCCTAGGGGATCACCTCGCCACTTCTTGAGGGCTTCCCCGGGGCAGATCAAAGCATTTGCTTGGTAATGTACATCTGAAACTCAGAAAATTAGAATATCGTTGAAAAGTGCCTTTATTTCAGTAACGCAATTTAAAAGGTGAAACCAATATATGAGATAGATGCATGACATGCAAAGCAAGATCTGTCAAGCCTTTATTTGTTGTAATTGTAATTATTTGTCATCAGGTGGGTCAATTATAAATGGAATGTAACTAATGAAATGTTTATTTTTGTATTATTGTAACTTTGTTTTATTACTGTGGAATTTCCCAAAAAAAGCATTTGTAAAAATTAAAAGAAAAATAAAAAATAGTAAGTTGCATTACTGAAACAAATGCACTTTTCGGCAATATTCTAATTTTCCGAGTTTCACCTGTATATAATGCTTGCTGTTTAGAATAAAATCTTTAATCTTCTCACTCGCTTGTGTTCTGTATTGCTTCCGAATCTCACTGAAATGAACCACCTTGCATTTGGCAAGTTCTTAGGAAAGGCGTACGCTAAAATACGCCGGATGGGTAGATATGAAACTGTCTCCGCTAACCACCTCTTCGTCCCACAGCCAGGCAGCACAATCTCATGATGATGGATGGCTTCATGATGTACCTGCTGTCCTCGGCTGGAGACATCCTCAACCAGGGCCATGCAAGGATATACCAGGACATGACGCAGCCGCTGTCCCATTACTTCATCTCCTCCTCCCATAACACCTACCTGACGCAGAACCAGATTGGAGGCGCCAGTAGCACTGAGGCCTACATCCGGTAAGCAGGTTTTCTGGTCGAAGCAGCAGAGTCGTACCTGCCAAGTTCCGGCCTGAGAAATAAGGGACTGGACCGGAAGTAGCAGACCGGAAGTAGCGCTGCCGCCATTTTGGAACTGGGCGGAGCATGCTCAGAAGCGACTTTTGATGCTGCTCTGCCCTGTTCCAAAATGGCCGCCGCACCAGAAGTCGCGCTGCAGCCATTTTGGAACTGGGCAAAGCAGCATCAAAAGTCGCTTCTGAGCATGCTCCGCCCAGTTCCAAAATGGCCGTCGCAGCCGGAATAAACCAGGAAAAAACAAAAAAAAAAATCCGTTTTTTCGGCTGGGGACAGCTGGAAAAACGTGGGTTTCCCGGGGAATACGGGAGACTTGGCAGCTATGGCCTGAGTGAGTCCCAATAACTGCTTTCAGATGGCAAGGAGTGCTGGCAACGGGGATAGGTAAAGGATCCCAGCAAATAATGGTGGGTGCAAGGCCATTGGCTGCAGCATTTTGGCCAGGGCATGCAGAAAGGCATGGGAGGCAGTGGGTGAGCTGGAGCGGAGAGAGGAATCTGGTTGGTTGGTTGGTTGGTGGGGCTGCTTTGAACAGGCCAGGGGGAAGGAGGCCACATGGCAAGGCAGGATTACTCTCCAGGTACCTGGAGAGAGAACGATGCATGTCACTTTGCTCGCCTCAGGTGATTCCGTTAATTACGTGGCCCATAATCCCCAAAGGAGCCCTGCAGAACAATGTGTGGGAAATTGAGCCGTCCCTTGGGTGGGAAGGCACAAGCTGTTTACACCTTGAAGTTAGTTCTAAAGTTTGTTTGAAGAGTGCCGGCTAGCACAACTCTTGCCTGGCTCCCTATAAGGGGCCGGAGGACTTGAACTCGGCACTCAGGCAGCAGGACCCGGGCAGCTGTACACCTTGCAGAACTGAGCAACGTCTTGTGCTAAATAGTAACACAGACTCTTCCTTTTCCCTCCCTGCGCTTCCTGATCTGCGACTGCACCTCCTACCTTTAACCCTTGGCCCTTGTTGGCCTGATCCGGAACTTAACCCCTTGGCCTACATTGGTCCATGGTCCATCTCTGAGGTTGGGCAAGGCGTCACAATCCTCCCTGTCTCTCTAAGACTGATAAAATCCTAGAGGATTTCATGCCTCAGGTTCTTTCCTGCCTTGTGGATGACCTGTGCTCGCCTGACAGCTCCTTGACAGGCAGAGGGCTGAAATGCAGCGTCCATCATCACCTCACCTTGTTTCTGTCGTCGGCAGGGCTTTGATGAAGGGGTGTCGCTGTGTGGAGCTTGACTGTTGGGAGGGGTCCAACGGAGAGCCCATCATCTACCACGGCCACACTCTGACCTCCAAGATCCTCTTCCGGGATGTGATTGAAAGCATCCGGGACCATGCATTCAAGGTAGACTAAACCACAGTTTTCAGAAATGCGGGTAGCAAGAAGATTGATTGATTGATTGATTGATTGATTGCAGTTCTTAAGGATCCTCGGAAGGTAGAAGTAGCTGCATTTGATGTTCTGAGGCCCAAACATTTCTCTCGGGAGCTTTCATCGCTGCCCAACCACTTAGTCACTTCGCTGTATCATGATTCATGAGCAAATTTAATTGCTGGAAATGATTGTGCAAGCTTCCTTTTTCAAAGGCGTTGTATGCAAATGTCGCAGCGGGTGCAATTCTAGACAAATCCTCTTCTACAATCGTGTCTGGATTGCATTTTTTTTAAATAAAGTTTTTGTACTCAAAGTAAACAAAAAACAAAAAAACTTGCTTGTTTAGGTGGGGGTACCTTCTGTTGTTGTTGTTGTTGTTGTTTAGTCGTTTAGTCGTGTCCGACTCTTCGTGACCCCATGGACCATAGCACGCCAGGCACTCCTGTCTTGCACTGCCTCCCGCAGTTTGGTCAAACTCATGTTCGTAGCTTCGAGAACACTGTCCAACCACCTTGTCCTCTGACGTCCCCTTCTCCTAGTGCCCTCAATCTTTCCCAACATCAGGGTCTTTTCCAAGGATTCTTCTCTTCTCATGAGGTGGCCAAAGTATTGGAGCCTCAGCTTCACGATCTGTCCTTCCAGGGAGCACTCAGGGCTGATTTCCTTAAGAATGGATAGGTTTGATCTTCTTGCAGTCCATGGGACTCTCAAGAGTCTCCTCCAGCACCATAATTCAAAAGCATCAATTCTTCGGCGATCAGCCTTCTTTATGGTCCAGCTCTCACTTCCATACATCACTACTGGGAAAACCATAGCTTTAACTATACGGACCTTTGTCGGCAAGGTGATGTCTCTGCTTTTTAAGATGCTGTCTAGGTTTGTCATTGCTTTTCTCCCAAGAAGCAGGCGTCTTTTAATTTCGTGACTGCTGTCACCATCTGCAGTGATCAAGGAGCCCAAGAAGGTAAAATCTCTCACTGCCTCCATTTCTTCCCCTTCTATTTGCCAGGAGGTGATGGGACCAGTGGCCATGATCTTGGTTTTTTTGATGTTGAGCTTCAGACCATATTTTGCGCTCTCCTCTTTCACCCTCATTAAAAGGTTCTTTAATTCCTCCTCGCTTTCTGCCATCAAGGTTGTGTCATCTGCATATCTGAGGTTGTTGATATTTCTTCCGGCAATCTTAATTCCGGTTTGGGATTCAACTAGTCCAGCCTTTCGCATGATGAATTCTGCATATAAGTTAAATAAGCAGGGAGACAATATACAACCTTGTCGTACTCCTTTCCCAATTTTGAACCACTCAGTTGTTCCATATCCAGTTCTAACTGTAGCTTCTTGTCCCACATAGAGATTTCTCAGGAGACAGATGAGGTGATCAGGCACTCCCATTTCTTTAAGAACTTGCCATAGTTTGCTGTGGTCGACACAGTCAAAGGCTTTTGCATAGTCAATGAAGCAGAAGTAGACGTTTTTCTGGAACTCTCTTGCTTTCTCCATAATCCAGCGCATGTTTGCTATTTGGTCTGGTTCCTCTGCCCTTTCGAAATCCAGCTTGCACTTCTGGGAGTTCTCGGTCCACATACTGCCTAAGCCTGCCTTGTGGAATTTTAAGCATAACCTTGCTAGCGTGTGAAATGAGCGCAATTGTGCGGTAGTTGGAGCATTCTTTGGCACTGCCCTTCTTTGGAATTGGGATGTAGACTGATCTTCTCCAATCCTCTGGCCATTGCTGAGTTTTCCAAACTTGCTGGCATATTGGGTGTAGCACCTTAACAGCATCATCTTTTAAAATTTTAAATAGTTCAGCTGGAATATCATCACTTCCACTGGCCTTGTTATTAGCAGTGCTTTCTAAGGCCCATTTGACTTCACTCTCCAAGATGTCTGGCTCAAGGTCAGCAACCACACTACCTGGGGTGTACGAGACCTCCATATCTTTCTGGTATAATTCCTCTGTGTATTCTTGCCACCTCTTCTTGATGTCTTCTGCTTCTGTTAGGTCCTTACCACTTTTGTCCTTGATTATGGTAATCTTTGTACGAAATGTTCCTTTCATATCTCCAATTTTCTTGAACAGATCTCTGGTTTTCCCCATTCTATTGTTTTCCTCTATTTCTTTGCATTGCTCATTTAAGAAGACCCTCTTGTCTTTCCTTGCTGTTTTTTGGAAATCTGCATTCAGTTTCCTGTATCTTTCCCTATCTCCCTTGCATTTTGCTTGCCTCCTCTCCTCCGCTATTTGTAAGGCCTCGTTGGATAGCCATTTTGCTTTCTTGCATTTCCTTTTCCTTGGGATGGTTTTCGTTGCTGCCTCCTGTATAATGTTACGAGCCTCCATCCATAGTTCTTCAGGCACTCTGTCCACCAAATCTAAATCCTTAAACCTGTTCCTCACTTCCACTGTGTATTCATAAGGGATTTGATTTAGATTGTATCTTACTGGCCCAGTGGTTTTTCCTACTTTCTTCAGTTTAAGCTGGAATTTTGCTATAAGAAGCTGATGATCTGAGTTACAGTCAGCTCCAGGTCTTGTTTTTGCTGATTGTATAGAGCTTCTCCATCTTTGGCTGCAGAGAATATAATCAATCTGATTTCGATGCTGCCCATTTGGTGATATCCATGTGTAGAGTCGTCTCTTGTGTTGTTGGAAGAGAGTGTTTGTGATGACCAGCTTGTTCTCTTGACAGAACTCTATTAGCCTTTGCCCTGCTTCATTTTGAACTCCAAGGCCAAACTTGCCAGTTGTTCCTTTTATCTCTTGATTCCCTACTTTAGCATTCCAATCCCCTGTAATGAGAAGAACATCCTTCTTTGGTGTCATTTCTAGAAGGTGTTGTAGGTCTTCATAGAATTGGTCAATTTCACTTTCTTCAGCTCCGGTAGTTGGTGCATAAACTTGGATTACTGTGATGTTAAAAGGTCTGCCTTGGATTCGTATCGAGATCATTCTGTCATTTTTGAGATTGCATCCCATTACAGCTTTTGCCACTCTTTTGTTGACTATGAGGGCCACTCCATTTCTACTACAGGATTCTTGCCCACAGTAGTAGATACGATAGTCACCCGAACTGAATTCGCCCATTCCCTTCCATTTTAGTTCACTGATGCCCAGGATGTCGATATTTATTCTTGTCATCTCATTTTTGACCACATCCAGCTTACCTCCATTCATGGTTCTTACATTCCAGGTTCCTATGCAATATTTTTCTTTACAGCATCGGACTTTCCTTTCGCTTCCAGGCATATCCGCAACTGAGCGTCCTTTCGGCTTTGGCCCAGCCGCTTCATCAGCTCTGAATCTACTTGTACTTGTCCTCAGCTCTTCCTCAGTAGCATGTTGGACGCCTTCCGACCTGAGGGGCTCATCTTCCAGCGTCATAACTTTTATATGCCTGTTGTCTTTGTCCATGGAGTTTTCTTGGCAGGGATACTGGAGTGGCTTGCCAGTTCCTTCTCCAGGTGGATCACGTTTAGTCAAAACTCTCCACTATGACCTGTCCATCTTGGGTGGCCCTGCATGGCATAGCTCATAGCTTCTCTGAGTTATTCAAGCCCCTTCGCCACGACAAGGCATTGATCCATGAAGGATCAATGTGTGCATGTGTGCAAATATTCTGTTGCATGTGTGCAAATATTGATGATACAAGGCTGCCTTCAGATGTCTCCTAAAAGTTATATGGTTACTCATCTCCGTGACATTTGATGGGAGGGCGTTCCACAGGGTGGGTGCCACTACTGAGAATTAAAGCTAACCATCTAATGCAATTAGTAAAGCATAACACGAGTAGAAAAAAAGAAATTCATTCTAACCAGCGGATGATCAACACATGAAAAGCTAGGATGAAACAGTTTCTAAAAGGTTTTGAGGTTGCAAATGTACACAAAATTTCATGTAAGCCATCGTAAAATGCTTAGTGGTGTGTGTGTATGTGTGTGTGTTTTATTATTTTTAAAAAGGGGGAAAAGTAATCATTTGAAGGGTTGGGGAAAGAATCTTGGAGGTAGCAGGTGTCTTGGAGGTAGCAGGTGTCTTCTGACTCCATCTTGTCTCCTCAGCATTCTTCCTATCCTGTGATTCTCTCTCTGGAAAACCACTGTGGACCAGAACAGCAGTCCAAGATGGCGCGCCACATGAAGGCTATTTTAGGGAACATGCTTGTGACGCAACCACTGGATGGAGACACGCCCAAACAGCTCCCATCACCAGAGGTAACACCATTTACCATGTTTCTCCAAAAATAAGACACACGGTGGCTTATTTTCAGGGGATGTCTTTTTTTATTTTTATTAAGTATGGTACAGTTTAACCTACAAGGTTAAACTGCCTATCACTATGGCTTATTTTCGAGGTATGGCTTATTTTCGGAGAAACACAGCAGGGTAAAGGTGAGGGAACCTTTGACCCTCCAGACTTGGTTGGACTACAACTCCCATCAGCCTCGGCCATTTGGCTATGCTTGACTGGGGCTGGTGGCAGTTGTAGTTCCGAAACATCTGGAGGGGCAAAATTTCCTCACCCCTAATTTACTTTTAGCGTCGTACTATGTTATGTTCCTCATGTCACCTGTGATACAATCAGGCTGGGAATTTTGTTGAGGAGAAAACCAAAGTCAAGAGGAGTTTGACTTGACAAATAGATGATCTGTTGTACGTAGCTTTCAGAAACTTGCTTTCAACAACAGCAAAAGCCAAGATGAATTTTGGTACCCAATGCCAGATGGTTGCAGTTGTGCAGTATTGAAACCCAAAAAGATTGTGTGGAGGGAAATGGAAGCCTAATGGACTTTGGGTAATGTAGTAGCTGAGTTATTGCAGGATTTCCTTCACCCAGCTTCCTTCTTAGTCCCAGTGAGGTGATTAGTTCTTGTAAGGGATATAGGGTTTTAACACCTAACAGGTATGAACAAGACACTTTATGGCCAGGACTATCGGACATCCAATTCACATTTGCACCCCACAAAAAATCTTCATTGAATTTTGCAGGCGCAAAGCGAGAACGCTGGCACTGTTGGGCCTTTTGTTGGTTTTGGGCCTAGGAGTGCAGGGTGGGGTGGGGTGTGGGAATTGATTCAGATTGCATTTAAAAACCAAGCTACGTAGTTTGCGCTTTGCAAAACAGCACATGAACTGAAACACAGCCATCCTTCAAAATCTACAGTTCTTCAAATTCTGCAATAGTGCATTTTCCAGCCGAGTAAGGTGTACAAAAATGCATATACCGTGTTTCTTCGAAAATAAGACACCGTCTTCTATTTATTTTTCCTCAAAACAACAACACTATGGCTTATTTTCAGGGGATGTCTTATTTTTTTCCCCTCTTGCTGCTGCTGCGGCCAGCATTGCTGCTGTGCCTATCACTATGTCTTATTTTCGGGGTATGGCTTATATTCCTTGAATGCTTAAAAATCCTGCTACGCCTTATTTTATGTCTACGTCTTATTTTCGGAGAAACAGGGTACTGGGGCAAAGTGTGCATTAAAATGCACGTATTGCAGGAAATGACATACAAAAATTCATTATATTAGGGGAAATTATTCTGAAAAAAATGTTTGTATTGGGGAACATTGAATCCCAACTTGCTGAATACCAATTGGGAGAGATGCTGATGAATTTTCATTAGCATTATTTTTTAAAAAAAAATGCAAACGGATGTAGAGAACTGATTTTAAAAATGGAAACATGAGTGAAAACCAAGCCAAAAGATGTGCCCAATTCTATTTAGGCCCTGGGCAAATTCTGGAGCCCCGATGCCTCCACTAAGTGGATTGTTACAAAATAAAAAAAATTCCTTCCAGCAGCACCTTAAAGACCAACTAAGTTTTTATTTTGGTATGAGCTTTCGTGTGCATGCACACTTCTTCAGATGCATGCACACGAAAGCTCATACCAAAATAAAAACTTAGTTGGTCTTTAAGGTGCTGCTGGAAGGAATTTTTTATTTATTTTTTATTTTTATTTTGTTTCCACTACGTCAGACCAACACAGCTACCTACCTGTAACTTGGATTATTACAATTTCACATGGAAGGTTTCATTAGAGATTTAAGCTGTTTAAACTCCACTCCTTCAAACTCCACAGCAGTTAAAGTGGAAGATATTGGTGAAGGCAAAGAAGCTGCCGGAGGACAAGGGTGATCCCGAAAAAACGAGCTACATCACAAATCCTGAGGAAGAAATGCAGGAGGAAGAGGAAGATAAGGTGAGGACACAGCAGAGATTAGACCCCTTCTCCTAAGGGAGGAGAGAGAAATTATGTGGATAAACTGTCTCATTAATAGCAAGCTCTGTTGGCTGAGTGCTGGCAGACATAGACAAAGCTACTGAGAAGATAGATGGAGGGATCAGCAAGCTTGGGGGAGCCCTAAAAGTTTATACATGCTCAAAAAGTGTTCAGGAAAAAATCCTAAAGGGGCAAACCTCCCTAAGCTGAATATGCTAACTGACCATGGAATCTCAAGGTGTGATGGTGTCCACTAGCTTATATGGTTTTTAAAGAGGGTTAGTGCCAGGGACCTTGCTGAGGAGGGCTGCACTGAGGAAGAATGGTGGGAGCCACACACACACACACACCCAATCCTGACCCTGAATCTTCCCAGGAGCAGGAAGGCAGCATAGATTTGGAACAGTGGTTTGCAGAGGGGCATAGTTCAAAAGGCAGAAGCTGGGAAATACTGGATGGGGAACAGCTAGGAGAAGAAACACTGGAAGAGAGAGGGTTAACAGATTCACAGTCTCTGGACGGCATTCACCCCCGCCCCCTTTCCAAGGTCAGGGAGAGCTCAGAAAGTGGCAGAACAGAAAACACAGAGGGTACAAGCTCAGATTACGAAATGTAGGAGTGATGTAGATTAATAGGGATGGAGGGGCGAGTGTCCCTTAATTGGGAGCACCGCCATTCCTAGGAGATGTGTTCTTTGTTTTCACGCTGTGATTGTTAATGATTCTAACTGGTAAGCCGTTTCTTTCGATTCCCCGAAGCCTGACAATTAGACAGGTTCACACAGGATAAATCTGTGAATGGCCACCAGTAATGATCATGAATCATAGAATTGTCGAGTTGGAAAGTACCCCATGGGTCATCTAGTCCAACCCCCTGCAATGCAGGAATGTCAGCGGAATCACCCATGACAGATGGCCACCCGACCTCTGCTTAAAAACCTCCAGAGAAGGAGAGTCCATCACTTCCCGAGGGAGACTGTTCCACTGTCAAACAGCTCTTACTGTCAGGAAGTTCTTCCTGAAGTTTAGTCGAAATCTCCTTTCTTGTCACTTGAAGCCATTGGTCCGGGTCCTAGCCTACGGAGCAGGAGAATACAAGCGAGCCCCATCTTCCATGTGACGGCCCTTGAGATATTTGAATATAGTTATCATATCTCCCCTCTCAGTCTCCTCTTTTCCAGGCTAAACATACCCAGCTCCTTCGACCGTTCTTCATAAGGTTTAGTTTCCTGACCCTTGATCATATGGGTCACCATTCTCTGCACATGTGATGCTACATCTAGGATCAGAGACAGCTTGCCTCTGAACACCAGTCAGAAGGAAACCAACTGTGGGAGAGGGATATATTTAGGCCCTGCTGCTTGTGGGCTTCCCAGAGGCCCCTGATTGTCCACTGTGTGGGGAGAGTGAGATGCTAGACTAGAGGGACTTTTTAGTCTGACGCAGAACGGCCATTCGTTCTTAAATATGCCCCTTCGAAAATATCCATAGATATGTATGGCGTTTCTCACAGAAGGGTCTCTCTCTCTTTCTTTCCCCCCTCCCCACCCCTTCTAGTCTACGCATTCTCTTCAAGGGATTAAACCGTTGCAGGTGAGTACGTCTTGATTCCTAGAAAGAGCTGTCGCAGGGAATGTCAAGCCTAATGGGCGAAGTTGAATCTCACCCGCTCCCAGTCATGTAAAACCAAATGCATGGTGGTTTTTCTTTGCCTGGATAGGTGGTTAGTAGATCTGCAACAGCTTCCCATCACTTCTATTTCCCATGCAAAAATTCACATATCCAACCACAAGGAATTCCTACCCAAACCTCACTATACACACTGCAGCTTCAGCTATTAGAACAGAGGGCATTTTTTTTACTTCCTTGCTTGCCTTTTGCTGGTTGGCTGAAGCGGGGAGTGATTGGGCAAACCAGAGAGCATTTTTTCCTACATCTTTCCATTGGGTATTTTTTTTATTTTGGGGGGTCAAATTTAAGTGGTAGGGAATGTGGCAGCTAGACTGCTGACTGGCATTGGCCGCCAAGGCCATATGACACCGGTCCTGAAAGACCTACATTGGCTCCCAGTACGTTTCTGAGCACAATTCAAAGTGTTGGTGCTGACCTTGAAAGCCCTAAGCGGCCTTGGTCCGGTATACCTGAAGGAGCGTCCCCACCCCCATCATTCTGCCCCGGACACCGAGGTCCGGCTCTGAGGTTCCCTCCCTGCGAGAAGCGAAGTTACAGGGAACCAGGCAGAGGGCCTTCTTGGTAGTGGCACCTGCCCTGTGGAACGCCCTTCCACCAGGTGTCAAGGAAATAAACAACTACCTGACCTTTAGAAGACATCTGAAGGCAACCCTGTTTAGGGAAGTTTTTAATGTTTGGTGTTTTTAATATTCTGTTGGGAGCTGCCCAGGGTCGCTGGGGAAACCCAGCCAGATGGGCGGGGCATACATAAATTATTATTATTATTATTATTATTATTATTATTATTATTATTATTATAAATTTACCCATAGTAATTGATAGAAATAGCCAATATGTTTTGCGAATGCAAGCCTAATGAACGATTTCAAGGGAGCACATTGTGTTCAGCAAGCAGGAGCTGCAAGTACATGGGAAAGATCAAAAAAGGAGGTGCAGATTTTGACAGGGCACATACTCCTACCCCACGCAAACCAGGAAAGTGCAGGAAAATCCACTCCCTGCACAGGTGGTTTTTCAGGCACAGGGTCCGTCCCCCCCCCCCCCCAGTGAATGAAATCGATCCTCTGTGATCCCCAGACCAGGGGTGTCTGAACCACTGGTTGCAGTAACAGGACCTAGGATCCTTATTCTTCTGTGCCACTCATGACAGTTTCCTGGAGAAAAGGGTTGCCAACCTGAGCCTGCAATCCTGCCGCTGTCTTGGAGATCAAGACAGCCAGGTCTTGGAGATCAAAACAGCCAGGTCTTGGAGATCAAAACAGCCAGGTCTTGGAGATCAAAACAGCACACAATCCAAACCAGGCACCCCCAAACTTCGGCCCTCCAGATGTTTTGGACTACAATTCCCATCCTCCCCGACCACTGGTCCTGTTAGCTAGGGATCATGGGAGTTGTAAGCCAAAACATTTGGAGGGCCGCAGTTTGGGGGTGCCTGATCCAGACCATCTTGAGCCTTGGAGGTTATCCATCCTTGGCCAGCTAGTATTGCAGCCTTTCTTAAAGCTAGTCCGAAAAAGCTATCTCACAAACATCTTTACACCAGCCCTGAAATCGTGTCTCTCCACTTTGTGCCCAGATATGTGTGCCATTCATTCGTGGCAGGGCTGAAAATAAGGAATCAGATGGCTTCCAGTGTACAAAGGCCTTCCTGCCCGATTTGCCAGGAAGCTATTGTTAGCCTCGCTGTAGCAGGGGTGGCGAGCTTTCTCAGCAGGTGGGCCAGACCTTTTATGTCCCTGATCCTGCCAGGCCAGATTTGACAGGTGGGTGAGGCTGCTCGCCTATGTCATCAGCATGAAGAGATAAAGATCCGTAACACAAAGCACCACACAGGACTTGCAATCAGATGTTTGTTTGTTTTTAAAGGGACCATTTTCTTTCGTTCCAAAGAACAGGAGGCTTGGAGTTACCAGGTATCAGGTGATAGGTGTCCACTCCCAAGCCACCTGCCTCTTGAAAAGAAAAAAAGGAGCTTGCAGAGCTTGGGAAGTGCTGAACCCAGGGTTTGGAGAGCATTTTCTGCAGCGTTGGCGTTATGTACTAAGCTTGGATCCTAGAACAATAGGCAAGTAGGATCCTAGAATGCAACAGCTGATTGGCTTGCAGGAGAAGACCAATCAGGCTCCAGGAAGAAGTTAATCAGCCTGTTAGGCTGGTAGGACCGTAGAATGCAACAACTGATTGGCCTGCAGGAAAAGACCAATCAGGCTCCAGGAGGGAAACAGAATCAGCCAATCAGACGGGACTCATTGTGTAAATAATGTACAGTGGTACCTCGACTTACGAAGGCAATCCGTTCCGCGGCGCTCTTCGGATGTCGAAACCTTCGGAAGTCGAAGCGTCCATTTTGCACATACACAGACCGCGTGCGCCGCTTCTGCGCATGCACAGAACGCACGCGCGGCAAAAAATACTTCCGGGTTAGCGGACTTCGGAAGTTGAAACCTTTGGAAGTCGAGGCACTCGTAAGTCGAGGTACCACTGTATATAAAAGCCTGAGGTTTGGGGGGGCATTTCATTCACTGTTTTACAAGCTGCAATAAAGAGCATGAAGTCACTACAGGACTCCGAGTATATTTCAGTTTCCAAAGTGCCTACCAGCTTAGGAAGTGCTACAAAGCCCCTTTTGGCTAAGCCCCACCTTTACTTCCCCTTACCTATGGCGCAAGTGGGCATGGCTTGCCCAAAATGGCCTTGCGGGTCAAATGGAGAAGATTGGCAGGTTGGATGAGGCCCGTGGGCTGGTAGACCCTCACCTCTACTCTGTAGGCTACCAGGCCAGTAGCTATTTGCAAGCCTGGAGTAATTCAACTCCAGGACTGGGAGGGACATCTTAACTGGAAATCATTTGCTCTTTGTACATCCTTCTCCCCAGGCAAAGGATGCTGGGCAGGTTTCACGGGAGCTCTCTGATGTGGTTGTCTATTGCCGTTCTGTGCCATTTCAAAGTCTGTCTCAAGCTCTGCACCATCAGCAGCCGACCGAGATGTCCTCTTTCAGCGAGCGGAAAGCCAGGAAGCTGATCAAAGAATCAGGTCAGCTTTGGGTCTTATGTGAGCGAGTGATTTCCCTGAACAGAAGGAACTAAAAGCGACTCTTAAGTCTGAAGGCAGGGCGTCAGAGAAAATTACAAGGAAGATGGAGAAGGCAGCCAATATGACGGCATAGAGTGAGCTTATAACGTGCCCTATTTCTGGATGGCAGGGCGGAATTCTTGTCCTTGGCCAATAGGGCAGTAGCCAGATGAAAGGGGAAACCTTGAAAGTACCTTGAAAGAGGAAGGGGAGCAAGTCAGCACTTGGAAGCAAGAACCAGTCCAATCTTGAGCCATACGAGGATACAAAATAAACCTGCATACAGTGGTACCTCGGGTTAAGAACTTAATTCGTTCCAGAGGTCCGTTCTTAACCTGAAACCCTTCTTAACCTGAGGTACCACTTTAGCTAATGGGGCCTCCCGCTGCCACACGATTTCCGTTCTCATCCTGAGGTAAAGTTCTTAACCCGAGGTACTATTTCTGGGTTAGCGGAGGCTGTAACCCAAAGTGTTTGTAACCTGAGGTGTTTGCAACCCGAGGTACCACTGTATTAGCCAGATGGAGATTAGCCTAATGAGAGGGAAATACAGTGTAGTTACTCTCAATTTATGCAGGAGTTACGTTTTGGGAATCGCACATAAAAGCCAAAATTGTGCTCAGTGTGTGAGTTTGGGATTGCCAAACTCGTTTTTCCTGGAACTCTGCCCCTTAAAAAAATAATAATTTTTTTGCCATATGCGTAAAGCTGAATGCGCACAACTTACCGGTAAATGCGTGTAAGTAGCGAGTTACCTGTAATGATTAGAAGTCTGATCACATGTTGTTGTTGTTGTCGTTGGCATCTGTCTGTCTCAAGAGACAATGGAGTGTACCTGTAGGGGCGAAGTCAAACTGCTGGAGAATCACAGCGCCTGCTGTGGCAGCTCCCTGTTGTTTTTGCTGAGTCAGCAGCACCGAAGTGATCTCCCCCTGGGTGCAAGCCTGGGCAGTGTGTATGGAGGTCCTGGGCTGCCCAGATGACAAGATCCCCCCACCCCCTCAGCCTCACTGATGGGGGTCCAAAGGAAAGCAGAGCAATATATTTGGCACCAGCTTGGCTGCAGGAGTTGCTGGAAGGAAGCGTACAAGGAGCCATCCAACCGTCTTAGGGACTCTACTCTGGATTTGTGAGCCTCTTTGGCTTGATCAGAAGGTCAACAGAGCGAATCTCTGCGACAGGGTGAGCTCCTGTCGCTCTGTCGCCAGTGCGAGTAGATAAATAGGTACTGCTGCAGCGGGAAAGTAAACGGCGTTTCCGTGCTCTCTGCTTTCCATCACGGTGTTCTGTTGCACCAGAAGTGGTTTAGCCATGCTGGCCACATGACCCGGAAATCTGTCTGTGGACAAACCCTTGGCCTGAAAGCGAGATGAGCGCTGCAACCCCAGAGTCGCCTTGGGCTGGACTTAACCATCCAGGGGTCCTTTACCTTTACCTTAGGGTTTACTCCTCAGCCTTTTCTTCCCCTCGGAGATGTTCCACAAGGCAGC
Source organism: Zootoca vivipara (assembly GCF_965207765.1). Taxonomy (NCBI): domain Eukaryota; kingdom Metazoa; phylum Chordata; class Lepidosauria; order Squamata; family Lacertidae; genus Zootoca; species Zootoca vivipara. The sequence goes on along the minus strand of NC_142595.1, from coordinate 13,256,458 downwards.
GGTTACAGATTTCCCCGTGGGGTTTATATGTATATTTCATTTATACAGGCTGCAGGATTTGGGTAACTATGTGGCCAACTAGTAGCGCATAATGACACTGACCTCTGGTCTGGTCTGAAGGGAGACAGGGCCTGGGAAATGGGGCCAGGGCAAAAGCTTGTAGATTCAGGAAGGAGGCTGCTGACTTTTGAGCATGCCGGCTAGCCCAAGACATTTTGCCGCCTGAGGGGGAACAGCACATGGCCTGCCCCCGCAAAGTCAAGATGCATAACACCCGAAGCCAGTCAAGTTATTTCGGCACCTGAGGCAGTAAACCTTACAGGCCCCACTTCCCCTCCATGACAGCAAAAGTACAGCAATAATAAATAACCAGTTGCTGTTCTTTCCTAATGGTAGGGCCGGCCCTGTATCGGTCCCACCGCTGCTTAGCTGAACCTGGGCATCTTGGTCATGCCAGTGAAATATCATCTTGTTCTCTGCACGGTCTTAAAGTGGAGATTGGTTAAGGGTATTGCGATTCGCAGCGCCATCAACTCTCCCTTTTGCTGCAACTCTCCCTTTTGCCTTGCAGGAATCCCTTTTGTCCGATACAACGCCCGGCACCTCAGCCGCATCTACCCGCTGGGTCTGAAGATGAACTCTGCCAACTACAACCCTCAGGAAATGTGGAACGCTGGCTGCCAACTTGGTAAGAGACTACCTAACCCTGGGGCTCTTTCCCATGCCTGCCCCCCCCCCAAGCCTCCCGTGAGCATCATGGGTGGAAAATAGGTCTGGGGGACATAACTCATGAACCCCTGCCCACCGCTCCTTGGAAGTCTAGAAGCAGGGGACCCGGGTTCCTCCTTCCCACTGTGAAATGGTCAATTCTAGTAATCTCCTCGCCACCTCAATAGGCGATGGAAGATGGACAGTCGAAAAGAAGCTTAGTCTGTGCCTGAGTGATGGTGTGATGGCCCTGAGGAGTAGGGATGGGCGAATGTCTTCCTTATTTATTTATTTATTGAATTTATATACCTGGGGGTCTCAGGGCAGTTCACAGAATAAAATCAAGATATGAAACCACAAAAAATATAATAAAAACAAAAACAGCAACCCAATAGCCCCCCCAAAAAAACCCCTCTCATTTTAGGCCGCATCAATTTTACTGTATGACTGATAGAAAGTCTGTTCTGTTCCATTTCTGCCTCTGTGTGTGGCCATAATAATAATAATAATAATAATAATAATAATAATAATAATAATAATAATAATTTATTTATATCCCGCCCATCTGGCTGGGTCTCCCCAGCCACTCTGGGCGGCTTCCAACAGAAAAATAAAACACAATAATCTATTAAACATTAAAAGCCTCCCTGAACAGGGCTGCCTTCAGATGTCTTCTAAAAGTCTGGTAGTTGTTTTCCTTTTTGACATCTGTTGGGAGGGTGTTCCACAGGGCAGGCGCCACCACCGAGAAGGCCCTCTGCCTAGTTCCCTGCAACTTGGCTTCTCGCAACGAGGGAACTGCCAGAAGGCCCTCGGTGCTGGACCTCAGTGTCCGGGCAGAATGATGGAGGTGGAGGTTTTTCTTAAAATAAAAATCCCACACAGGATTCTAGCTATCAGAGCAGCTAGAACAAACAGTAGCTGCTGTGCACCTACAAAAATGACCCTGAGATTGAACATGTGGCAATGTGCCGCCCCTCCCAGGAAGATTGTACCGAAAAAAGATGGCTGCCCTGTCCAATTTTCTGGGCAGGAACAGCATATCAGCATGTACATTGTGGTACCTCTGGTTACGAACTTAATTTGTTCTGGACGTCCATTCTTAACCTGAGGTACCACTTTAGCTAATGGGGGCACCCGTTGCCGCCACGGCGCGATTTCTGTTCTCATCCTCAGGTAAAATTCTTAACCCGAGGTACTACTTCTGGGTTCGTGGAGTCTGTAACCCGAGGTACCACTGTACAGTCACTCTCAAAAGGGCATTTTTGGATACATTTGCTACCACTCTGTATGTGTGTTTGTGTGTGTACCGTACACACACATATATACACACCCTCTCTCGTGTTCTACTATATATGGGGTATCTCTCAGAGTTTGGTCGAATTGAGGATTCCAGGCCACGTTCTGATCCATGCATTGATTTGGGAGTCGCAGTTCAGACGAGTTCATTGCAGGAATGCAGGCCTCTCCCTGCCGCTCCCTCCAAACCAACCTAAATTCCTCAAGCATCCTTGCTGAGGAGCAGGCCAGAGCCAGCCAACTCTCGATGTTTCCCGATTTCCTGCTGAGCTGGTAGATGCAATACATCCCCCCGGCCACCTGCAGTGAATCATAGAATCATAGAGTTGGAAGAGACCACAAGGGCCATCCAGTCCAACCCCCCGCCAAGCAGGAAACACCATCAAAGCACTCCCGACATATGCCTGTCAAGCCTCCGCTTAAAGACCTCCAAAGAAGGAGACTCCACCACACTCCTTGGCAGCAAATTCCACTGCCGAACAGCTCTTACTGTCAGGAAGTTCTTCCTAATGTTTAGGTGGAATCTTCTTTCTTGAAGTTTGAATCCATTGCTCCGTGTCCGCTTCTCTGGAGCAGCAGAAAACAATCTTTCTCCCTCCTCCATATGACATCCTTTCATATATTTGAACATGGCTATCATATCACCCCTTAACCTTCTCTTCTCCAGGCTAAACATACCCAGCTCCCTAAGCCATTCCTCATAAGGCATCGTTTCCAGGCCTTTGACCATTTTCGTTGCCCTCTTCTGGACACGTTCAAGCTTGTCAGTATCCTTCTTGAACTGTGGTGCCCAGAACTGGACACAGTACACCAGGTGAGGTCTGACCAGAGCAGAATACAGTGGTACTATTACTTCCCTAGATCTAGATGCTATACTCCTATTGATGCAGCCCAGAATTGCCTTGGCTTTTTTAGCTGCTGCATCACACTGCTGACTCATGTCAAGTTTGTGGTCTACCAAGACTCCTAGATCCTTTTCACATGTACTGCTCTCAAGCCACTGCTCTCAGTGGTGGCACTGCAGCGCAGCAGAGAACAGGCCAGCAACCGTGTCCTCTGCAGTCGGTTGGAGGAGCACGTAGTAAGACAATTTGAACACTGGCGCCTTTACAGATCCTTTCCCGTAAGCACCCATTGCCTTACACAGCCTACGGAGGCATTTCTAACCCTGATGATGCTGCAGTGGCTGTCCAATCTCCCAGGCAAAGGTCCCTTTAAGGGCTGTTGCTTGAGGCTGCTGGGTGGGCTGGAGATGCCAGAGATTGAGACCTTGTGCGGCCGTAGCAGGTGCTTGGCCACCGAGTTGTGCGCACCCCTCTTCCCCTAAACGAATGCCAGAAACCAAAACATTGAGGCGCTTCATATTACTGTACTGTGCTTGGGGACTCAGAGAAGCCCAGGCAAGGACAGACCTTTCATTTCCTGCCCTGATCTGACTCCCGTTGGCACAGTGTGTCCCCCTCCCTCCCAGTACTGCCCACTAACCACAAAAAAGAAAGTGATTTTTTACGTGCACGTTTTAAAAGGGAAGCGACCCAGGTGGCGCTGTGGTTAAACCACTGAGCCTAGGGCTTGCTGATCAGAAGGTCAGCGGTTCGAATCCCTGTGACGGGGTGAGCTCCCGTTGCTTGGTCCCAGCTCCTGCCAACCTAGCAGTTCGAAAGCACGTCAAAATGCAAGTAGATAAATAGGAACCGCTACAGCGGGAAGGTAAACGACATTTCCATGTGCTGCTCTGGTTTGCCAGAAGCAGCTTTGTCATGCTGGCCACATGACCTGGAAGCTATACGCTGGCTCCCTCGGCCAATAATGCGAGATGAGCGCGCAACCCCAGAGTCGGTCACGACTGGACCTAATGGTCAGGGGCCCCTTTACCTTTACCTTTTTAAAAGGGAACGGTTTACAACAGGCATCCCCAAACTTCGGCCCTCCAGATGTTTTGGACTACAATTCCCATCATCCCTGACCACTGGTCCTCTTAGCTAGGGATCATGGGAGTTGTAGGCCAAAACATCTGGAGGGCCGCAGTTTGGGGATGCCTGGTTTACAACGTGGCTGTTGTACGGTGCTTAATATGTGCTAAGCTATGAGCTGGAAGCAAATCATTGCTTCCTCCTCCTCTTCCCAGTGCTGGGAACAGAAACTTTATCTGTGGCGATTCTTTTGCTGCCGCAGAAAATGAACCCCTTTTCCTAAGGCTGGGTAACTGCTGGGATAGCTCAGCTGGTGAAGCTGGACAAGCTAGGATAGCTCAGTCGTTAGAGGCTGAGGCTCTTAATCTTAGGGTTGTGGGTTCGAGTCCCAGGTTGGGCAAAAGATTCCTACATTGTAGGGGGGGTCAGACTAGATGACCCTGGGGGGTACCCTTTCAACTCTACAGTTCTGTGGTTCTAAGTTCTTAAAACTGTGGCTTTGCTTCATTAAAGCTACTAGACGGGGAAATTCAGAACCTACAAGGATAGGGGTGAAACAAAGATTTGCTCTGGGGAATTTCAAGTCCGGCTGAGAGTAGCTGGTTTTATTTGTAAATGATTGCAAAACTAGATCCTATACATACCTAAGCACCTGGGAGTAAACCCCATTGAAGTCATTGGGATTTAGTTCTGAGCAGACGTGTCTAGTTTGCACTTGCAAGTGTGATGTTCTCTTGGCTTTAAAACAATATGCCGCTTCTCTTTTCCTGGGAAGGAAGGGAGAACGATGCCCTTAAGACACCCTAGGACAAACGATGCCCTTAAGACAAAGGTTTTCAACTTTTTTGAACCCATGGCTCCCTTGACCAACTATGCTCTTTCTGCAGCACCCCCGTGGGGCTCAGGAGCCGGTTATGTCACCCCTTGCCTGCAGAGCTAGCCCTTTTTTCATACACCCTCCCTCATGGACGGCTCCCTAGCCTCCCCTCCCCTCTCCTTGGGAGTCCGCTGGGCACGGTCTCTGAGCTGCCCCCCTGCCCCAGAGAGAGGTGCCCCCTCTTATTGCCCCACAGCAGCCTGGGAAGAGGATGTCCCCAGCCTTAGTGGCTCAACGGAGACCGGCCAAAGGTGAACATGAGGCCAGTACCTTACCTTGGGTGGCAGCAGTGGGCGCTGCCAGGCCTGCATGGCAGAAAGGCTCTCCTTCAGCACCGGGCACTCAGCTCCCAGGCGGGCCTTGCACACAGCAAGCACAAGAAGGGCCACCACAGTGCCTGCCTGCCTGCCCGGCCTCCCACTTGTCTGTCCATTCCCAACAGCAAGAGCTAGCAGACTGGCTGGCTGGTCTTCCTCACCCACTTGCCTGCTTGCTCCGAGGCCGTCTCAGCTCCTGGCATCAGCACCCCCTGGCCAGCCCCAGAGGCACCATTCGCCTGGGGAGCTTGTAGCCAGGGTTGCTGCAACAAACAGCTGGGCAAGCCTTTGGGAGGCAGAGATGCGAGAGGGCATCAGAGGAGGGAGGGAAGGAAAGAGGGACAGAGGCCAGTGTTGTCCGCATCAACCGTGACTATCCTTAAAGGCACCCCAGGGTGCCACGACACACTGGTTGAGAACCACTGCCCTAGGGAGATGGATGTTCCCCTGGGAGAACGATGCCTTCTCCGTCAGATTATCCTTCTTGTCTTTTCCTGGGAAGAGGAGGAGAGAAGCCAATTTTCGTCATAGAAATCCAATCTGCTTATACTGTATGAGATCAGCCTCTGGGCAAAAATAAATTTGATCAGCTTGAAAGCGTTCTTACCAGGCAGCGGCAGACAAAAGAAATGATTTGGCTGCATTCCCCGAAAAGGATTGTTTTGAAAACCTTTCCCAAGAACTTAGGACTAATTGGGACATGTTTGAAAAAGCCTTCAATAGTCAGAATGGGTCTCAACCCAGTTGCTCCATGATTCATTGTTTCTCGCCCTGTTTTGAATGTGTTTGTCCACTGAAGCATATTGAGAGTACATTCATATGCGTGTGGGCTCGTTGGCGGTTGTGCATGGCCTTCGTCACTGCCAATAAGCCGGGAGGCAGCTAGGACAGGACGAAGCTGGTGAACAAGACTGGAAGCAGGATGAAGTGCAGGGGAGTCAAAATATGAATCCCCGTGACCCATGGGTGTGGGGTAAATAACAACAGAATCAACTGGGTGCCTGGATTCAAAATGCAGGGCTTTGCACTCTCTCCAGCAGGAGAGAGCCCCCAATAGCATAGTTTAAACACACAAAAGTCAAGCAGTGGTACATCATTAGGAATATAGGCTATAAGACCCTTTTATCTCAGTGGATAAGTTTAAAACGCTGTTATGTAAGTTTAAAATGCTTTACTTACAGTGTTCCAAAGGTCAGATTCATGCATTTATCCAAGCAGCAGCAAGGAGAACACAGGCAGAACAGTCTTGGATAGAAAATACAGAAAGGTAGCTTCAGGGACATGCTCTAAGCTTGGAGCTTGCTTAGGCACATTAGCCTTGGTGATTACATGGCAAGAAGAAAGAGGGAACAGGAAGAGAAAACTTCACTTCCTCCCTCATTGGAGAAAAGGGGGTGTGACCTAGCAGAGTCTAGGAATCAAACTTGGTTGTCCTAACCCCTTCCTGCATTAATTAGCACTCATGCATAGTTGTGTTTGACTGCAGTTTCCCACAACTCCCAGCAGGAAGGGGCAAGCCGAGGGGGACCTCTATCATTGCAAGAGAGAGAGGAGGGACGATGAGCAGCACGCGAACGGGCTCCGGAGAGGGGGTGCTTAAAATGGTGGCTGCTCGAGTGCTGCTGCTCCTGGCACCAACAAAGCTCAGCCCCCTTCCTCCTCTAGGCAGGGCGGGGAGAAGCCAGGAGGACAGAGGGAGGAGATGCTGGTGCCACCGCCATGTGAGGGAGAGGGAAAGAACGCGCGTGCTAGTGATTCATGTGGCGATTCCCGGACCGTCCGCAGGCCGGATCCAGAAGGCAGTTGGGCCTGATCTGGCCCATGGGCCTTATTTTGCTGACCCATGTTCTAAACCAAGCATCCCCAAACTTCGGCCCTCCAGATGTTTTGGGACTACAATTCCCAACATCCCTGACCACTGGTCCTGTTAGCTAGGGATCATGGGAGTTGTAGGCCAAAACATCTGGAGGGCCGCAGTTTGGGGATGCCTGTTCTAAACTAAGCCCTGTCCTTGGAGCAAAGGATGTGGTTCTGCATATGTTCTATTTTATTGGTAGCATATGGCTCAATGTGTCTTTTGCTCCCAGCCCCTCCCACCAGCCCTTCCCTCCTTCCTTGTGTCGCTCAGTCCTCTTCCGAATTTGCGAACGGCATGGGTCAGAGGTAGGCAATGCAATGCCCATCGGAGGTTGTTGGGACTACAACTCCCATCCGTTGCATGAGAGGTGTCATCCAATGGTGTCTGGAAGACACAGGTATAGATGCAGGTGTGTGCAAAACTGCGCCATCACAGAGTCCCACTTTTCTGCCCCACTTCCTTTCCCGTGTAATCTCCTCTCCTTCCCATGCCCCCTTTCTAGTGGCACTTAATTTCCAGACGCCCGGTGCAGAGATGGATCTGAATGACGGGCGCTTTTTGGTCAACGGCCGTTGCGGCTACGTGCTAAAGCCCGCTTTCCTGCGCAACCACCAGAGCACATTTGATCCTGAAGCTCCCAGGGGCAAGACAGGCCAGCGCCCAGTTGCCCTCACTATCAAGGTATAGTAGCACGCAGAATGTTTTTGTGCAAATGGCTGGCTTCCTTTTTTCTGCATATATTTGGGTATGCATAAAAATGCAATGCGCCATTGGGCTGTTGGATGTCCTCGTTTGGGCTGCATTTTCAGCTGTGTGTATACTGCAGTTCTTCAGAACCCAGAAATACAATGTGTTATTTTAGTTTGCGAAACGTAATTTCTGGGTTCTTCTTTTTAGTGAGGGCTCTTAAAAATATGTTTTGGAGTGTAAGGAATTCAAACTTACTATTGTTCTTGGGATTGGACAACATTTGGCTTGGTGAGTTGATGATTGATGTAGAAGCACATAAACTGTTCTCGGAAAACCAAAAACTTTCATTTTACCTTCTGAAAATGTCAGGTAACGCCGAACAATAACCAATACAGTGGTACCTCCGGTTGCGCACAGGATCTGTTCCGGAGCTCCGGTCTGATCCCGAGGAATTCACAACCGGAAGAGCCTGTTCTGCACATGCACGCAGTGCGGTAGAGCGCTTCTGTGCATGCGCGTGGGGCGAAACCCGGAAATATACTTCTGGGTTTGCTGCGTTTGCATCCTGAAGGATACGCAACCAGAGGTGTGCGTATCCAGAGGTCATAGAATCATAGAGTTGGAAGAGACCACAAGGGCCATCCAGTCCAACCCCCTGCCAAGCAGGAAACACCATCAAAGCATTCTTGACATATGGCTGTCAAGCCTCTGCTTAAAGACCTCCAAAGAAGGAGACTCCACCACACTTCTTGGCAGCAAATTCCACTGTCAAACAGCTCTTACTGTCAGGAAGTTACCACTGCAATAATCGTAATCATAATCATAATATAACTGCAAGTACTTGACAATTATTTTTAATGATTTCTGTGCAATTTTATGCACATTTTTCTTACCAAACAAAACTAATTTATATTAATTTAACCAAAACCATCTTTTGAATTCCCAAGTCATGTTACAACTTTTTTAGTGCCCCTCATTTTTGGAATTTGGAAAGCTGAAAAATTCAACGACGTTCTAGTTGGTGCATAATTCAGTTTCCTGACACTCTTTGTTTTTGTTTCGTTTTTAAAGAGTAACTCTCCAGCCCTCATGGCTGCAAAATGCTTGAAAGGTGTGTAAATATGGTTTTCAGCTTCAGTGCCCATTCCCCCTGCCGGAATGAAGAAAGCAGGGTGGCACAAATTGCTGAATAAATTCTACAATATAAGCGATATTAACTGGCATTGTTTTATGCTGGTTGCAGAATTCAAACTGGGAGTGCCTGAGGGCAGGATTTTAATTTTTATCTTGCTCAGCACAGGTTACTCATTGCTCTGACTTTAGCTCAGCTGGCACAGATTCGTTTTAAATTTGGGATTGCATTTTTAAAATGCTCAGTACCAAATCATATTTTCTGTGGTTTGCTGATGGTTCTTAAAGAGTTGGTGCAGGAAGGGAAGGGAAGCAGGGCATTCTTCTCCCCCTATGGAAGATGTTCTAAACTCTTTCTTTCCACACTGAGAGCCAGTGTGGTGTAGTGGTTAAGAGCGGTAGAAGGTCCAAGGGTCGAGGATCAAGGCGTCGGCAAGGCAAGGGTCCACGGAGCAAGGATCAAGAGGCCAGATGCAACCAGGCAGGGATAGCGTTGCTGTGGCAAAGAGCTGAAGGGAAATGCTGAGCTTTTATCCCTCCCAGCTCCTGCCACCAGGTGCAGTGAGGTATCAAGTGGCCTCACCTGAGTGGCCACTCCTTGCTTCTCCAGCACAAGCTGAGGCAGGCCCCAGAGCCTGACTCCTGCCCATACTCCTGACAAGACGGTTGTCCGATGGGCCAAGAGGCACCAAAGAGGGAACATTTCCTCCTTACCCATTCTGACAAGAGCCAGTGTGGTGTAGTGGTTAAGAGCGGTAATCTGGTGAACCGGATTCGCGTCTCCGCTCCTCCACATGCAGCTGCTGGGTGACCTTGGGCTAGTCTGAAGTCTCCCAGCCCCACTCACCTCACAGAGTGTTTGTTGTGGGGGAGGAAGGGAAAGGAGAATGTTAGCCGCTTTGAGACGCCTTCGGGTAGTGATAAAGCGGGATATCAAATCCAAACTCTTCTTCTTCTTTGCCACTCTCTTCAGGTGATCACAGCTCAGCAGCTGCCCAAACTTAACAAAGAGAAGAGCTCCTCCATCGTGGACCCCTTTGTGCGTATCGAGATCCACGGAGTCCCTGGGGACTGCGCCAAGAAGCATACCGAATACAAATTAAACAACGGTGAGGGGGAAATGGAGTGCATATGACGTAGACGCGTTGCCTGCAAAAAGTCCCAGCATCGATTTCTGGCATCCACAAGCAAAATGAGGCATCCTTTGCCAGCTGGACTATCTCAGCTGGTAGAGCATGAGATCTGAGGGTCGTGGGTTTGAGCCCCACATTGGGCGTTGGAAGGGGTTGTACTAGTTGCCCCTTGTTGCCCCTTCCAACTCTATGATTCCGGAGGGTTGACAGAGGGGGAGATCTGATTTCAATACTGGCCAGTGTTTCACAAACTTGGGCAGAGAAGGGATGTGTGCAGAAAAAAGGGCCAAGGCTTGGGCGTGCAAGTCAGCTTCCTGAGAATCTCTGGGTTTACAAAGGTTTCGGGGCACAATATTCCTCTGGAATTGTGCCACGAGGAAGAAAGTCTCTTGTCTCCTTAACTTCTGATTTCCCACTCTTTGTAGGATTCAATCCGTGTTGGGATGAGACGCTGACTTTCCAGGTTCGGGTGCCAGAGCTGGCGCTGGTACGATTCGTAGTGGAGGATTACGACACGACTTCCTCCAACGACTTTGTGGGGCAGTTCACTCTGCCGTTGCCCAGCCTGAAGGAAGGTGAGTGGCAGCTTCAGGAGAGCTCAGTTGCAGAAATGATCCTGGAATCATGTACAGGTGAAACTCGGGAAATTAGAATATCGTCGAAAAATGCATTTATTTCCGCAATGCAACTTAAAAGGTGAAGCCAATATATGAGATAGATGCATGAAATGCAAAGCAAGGTATGTCAAGCCTTTATTTGTTGTAATTGTAATTATTTGTCGTTAGGCAGGTCAATTATAAATGGAATGGAATTAATGAAATGTTAATAGCTATGTTTATTTTTGTATATTGTAACTATTTGTTTTATTACTGTGGAATTTCCAAAAGAAAGCATTTGTAAAAATTAAAATTAAAATTAACAAGTTGCATTACTGAAATAAATGCACTTTTCGGCGATATTGTAATTTTTCGAGTTTCACCTGTATATGCTAAATATTTTGAATAATTGTAATACATACAGTTGGCAGGTAGCCATGTGGAAGCATACAGTGGTACCATGACTTACAAAGATGATCCGTTCCGCGGCCGTCTTCGTAAGTCGAAGTCTTCGGTTCTCGAAGCGCCCGTTCTGTACATGCACGAAGCGTGATTTTGCGCTTCTGCGCATGCACCGCCCTCGTGCACCACTTCTGCGCAGGCGAAAAGACTTCCGGGGTTGTCGACTTCGGAAGTCGAAACCTTCAGAAGTTGAGTCGTTTGGTTGTCTGTTTTTCCCTTCTTTGTTTTTCCTTATATCCTCTTAACTTTGTTCTCTTTTCTATTGCTTTCGTTTCCTCTTTGCATTTTTATTTTTTGGATGGGAAACATTTATACAAAGGCTTTGGCAGGGTGGGAAGAGAGAAGTCCTTTACTTGGGAACAAATTGGCTCCCGAACGCTGCAAACCCGTAAGTAATTGTACTAGTTTTCGAACGTTTTTCGAAAGCTTCCTGCAGCCAATTGGAAGCCGGCCTTGGTTGTCAAACCATATCGGGAGTTGAATGGACTCCCAGAACGGATAAAGTTTGGGAACCAAGGTTCTACTGTAAATGACAGGATATACATACAATATAGATGTATATACAATATAGATATGGTAAGGGTCCTTAAAATTATTATTTTTTCTCTTGCTTTTTTTCTTCTTTTTAAAAAAATATTGTTTGATTATTGTAGTGTGTGTGTGTGTGTGTGTATACACAGTATGTATGTGTATATATATATATATATACAGTGGTGCCTCGCTAGACGAATTTAATTCGTTCCACGGGTCTTTTCTTATAACGAAAAATTCATCTAGCGAATCCCATAGGAATGCATTGATTTTTTTTTGCCCATAGGAACGCATTAATTGAATTTCAATGCATTCCTATGGGAAACCGCGATTCACTAGACGAATTTTTCGGAAAACAAATTCGTCTAGCGAGGCAACCTCCACTAGAAAAAACCTTTCGTTAAGCGGAAATTTCGTTAAGCAGGGCATTCGTTAAGCGAGGCACCACTGTGTGTGTGTGTGTGTGTGTGTGTGTGTGTGTGTGTGTGTGTGTGTGTGTATATGGAGCTACAGCCAAGATGGTTGGAGAATTGCAGTGTTTTTACTCAGACATTTTCTGCTGCAATGTATCTTTTACATTGTATCTACATACATACAATGTATCTATTTAAAAAAATCTCTTACAATTATTTTATCATTTTTCCTTCCTTTTATCTCTAATCCTTTTATCTCTAATCCTAATTTTTCCTTTCCTTTTATCTCTAATCCTGCCTATGATTTCATTTGACTTTTTTTTTCTTTAATGGTCCACGATAGGCCTCCACTCTTCTGTAAAAAGTTCATCAATCTTCCTTTCTTGGAACCTGCTCTTTCCATTTCTGTGCATATAAATACCTAGATAGTTTGATCATCATCTTTGGAACTTATTTTGTCCCTATTCTGCCTATAAAGAAAGCTTCTGGTCTTCATTTCATTATACAGTACAGTTGTGCCTCGGAAGTCGAACGGAATCCGTTCGGGAAGTCCATTTGACTTCCAAAATGTCCAGAAGCCAAACCGCGGCTTCTGACTGGCTGCAGTTAGCTCCTGCAGCCAATCGGAAGCCCCATCGGACATTCAAGAACATTCGCCGACTGGAACACTAAATTCTGGGTTTGCGGCGCTCGGCAGCCAAAACGTCTGAGTACCAAGGCGTTCGAGATCGAGACTGTACAGTATATCATTTCCCAAAAGCCTTTAGCTTTTTTCCAGGTCTACCACATATCTCCCTCTTCCTTTCTGACTGGATTTTTCCCCTCAGGCTATCGGCATATCCACCTGCTCTCCAAGGATGGGACTTCTCTGTCTCCAGCCACACTGTTTGTGCACGTCAGATGCAGGAAGATGTGAAAGGCATTGGATAGTCAAGAATCCAAGTCAAATCTGGCCTGCAGTGGAGGAGTGGCTCTGCTGATTCCGATAACCGGCCGTCGCTCACCCAGATGTGTGCATCTGGACCACACTGAGGAAGCAGCAGGCCCCCCCAGCCCCCCCCGGTCTGGGCTGGATCGGGTGTGCAAGCAACCCTCGCTCGGAGAGCCTGACTCGCATTAGGGTTAGAAGACTGAAAAAACCTTTGCGCTATTGAAGATAAACAGCCCAAGTGGTGTAGCAACTCCTAGAAAATCTCTCTTCCGGACAGGGTATTTAGATCGGGGAGAGGGCCCAGGCCCACCCCCTTCCCCATTATGGTTTGGGAAGGGATCACAAGATGGGAATATCTTCCTTAAGTTTCCGACAGTCGCACGGCTCTTGTGAGAAGTAGTGAGTGGAAGGATTTGTTGAACTATTTTGCGTAGCTCTTGTTAGAACGGGGATTTTGAAAAAGGAGGTAAGGAGGAGTTGAGGGTTGTGAGCAACCCGCCAGTGGACGGATCCTGTTCAAGGCTTCTGGTACAGCCCTCTAAGCTGCAGAGGAATGTGAGCCACAGATTGAACCGAGCCTAGGCTAGCCTGCCCGTGGCAATATGGGTTTGGAGAGGATCAGCCCCAGCAAAGCGCATTTGGTAGGAACTTGGGTTGATGCTGTAGGAAACTCTTTGCTTCTTTAGGAAATAGGCAGTCAGACCTCTTCAGCTGGCAGTCAGCTTGCGAGGCCAGTCCAGACTTCAGATACCCTGGCAACAAGCTAGCAGATCGTGATTCTAAATCACAAGCCACTGACTTCTGATTGTCCCAAAAGAGCAGGTCAGAACTTGTATTATAACCCACCACTAGGCTCTCATAGTAGTACTGTATATATTTGTTTGAGCATTATCAAATAAATACTAGAGTGTCCAAAGAGTTCGCGTACATGTCACACTATATTTTAAGAAGCTAGGCTCCAAGCACTTTTTCCTACTGGTTCTTTTGAAGATGGGATTACAAAAAGCTCCTGTCCTTCAGGATAAAAAAAAAGGCTTGCTACCTCCACAATCGCTTTTTTCCCTTGGTCACATTAATACACCTAATCTTTCGGCGCTTTGGGTTGTTGCATCACATCACATAAAAGCAGGCGTTATTAGCAAGTTAACTAGTCATTTTGCCAGACCATAGGGTCATTTTGGAGCTCTGCTCAACCTTGCCCCTTCTAGTCGCTTAATATCATGAAGCTTTTTGGCTCAATGCACAGGTTCTGCCCAAGATTGGGCTATGGACCACGGATTAACAGCCATGGATTTCCCAAAATGAGAAATCCCTACTTGGTAGAGGGAAAAGCCAGACAAACCGCATACATTCGATGGGGATGAGGGAGTTTGCTTAATTTCATTTACATGCACAAGGGGAATCACAGCTGTGTGCAACTTCCTACACTTAGGTGAGTGCAGTTAAGGCTCACGTTCAAAACAACTAGCTTGAAACACCTTCCTTTTTGGTACCGGTAAGGCAAGAGCACTTGAAGAGCAGCCACCAAGGGACTGCCAATGCACGTTCTCAGTTATACCTGCTAATGCAAAAATGTGATAAGCTGGCCTTGCCTTTTAAGCCCCCAGTAGGAGCTAATGATGCGGAGGAAGGGAAAGTTGCAAAGCAATGGACATTATCAGCCACTTTGGATTAAGGGATGTTCTCAGAAGGAAGAGGAACCAACTGATCACATGGGGCCACTTTTCCCAGTGGCAGCCCCACACATCTCTTGCCAAGGGGGGGGGGTATAGGACAAGGACAGTTTTCAAAAGGGAGACAAACCTTGTTATTAAACACATCTCCCAAGAAAAGTAGGGAGATGATAGGAGTTCTAGAGAGCACCATTTTGGCTACTTCTAGAACAGGGGATTGGGTTGCAAGCAAAGTAGATTTAAGTAAGGCGGAGCTATTAAAAAAACACCAATCAAACATCTTCCTAGAGATTGTTTTAAAGAAGCAATCAAGTGAGTTTCTGTAGAGTTGGGTTTAGATATTTTGATCTACGGGATCTGGTCTGAGCCCATCTCTAGAACACGGTAGATTGTATGAAAATGTCCTGCATTAGACAAATTCTTCCCAGATCTCCCCCCCACCATCATAATTTAACTGTGAACTAAACATAGTTTACAAATCCAGACTTTGCACATGCAGCACTGGTGTGATTTCACCCTCTTACCCATCTCTCTTCTTTGATATTATAAAGGAAGAAGCCCCCAAGAACCAGAGTCACTTTCTAGAATTTGATTTTGAAAGCTTCTATGTATCAAAAGAGACTGTTTATAATGTATTGAATAGCTATAATAAAAAATATTTTATTTTAACAAAATCCCCGTGTCAAAGAAATTTCAAATTCCATGGAACAAATACGACAACAAAATAGAACTACAATCTTTGCCCTTAACGGAGGCATAACTGTGATGGGAATCAGGGCAGGGAATAAATATCCGTATGGGAATCTGCATTTCAGAATGTGGAGTCTGGTTTCCAAAATCCACATTTCAACATTTAGTATTTAAGTTCTGAGTGAGCAATCGGTTTCTCGGGTAGATGTTGGATTCCGAAGCATGCATATGCTGTTTTCAATGCACAATTTAAGACCTTAAAAGTAGTGTTTGCAAGTAGTGTCTAAGCTTGAGTTCCTACTCTTAAAATCTGGAACTTCCCCCTGAGATGTACAGGACTGTAATACTCTGTAGCCTTTTCCATTTATAAAGTGATGGTAGTGATGTAGTTCTCTCCCCTCTACCAATATTCATGTGTTGTTCAAAAAGCCCTTTCTGCCAATGACAATCACGTCACAATGATGTGGCAAGGAAGATCTATGGCTGCGTCTTTTATTTTTTTATGGAAAATTGAAAGCAAACTTCACTCCGATAGCTGAAAATGTTAACTTTTAGAGTATTCTTCAGGGTACCACAAGAGCGCTCCTCAACAACAAGGGTTGTTCAATTTAGGAATATTGGGTCGAATCAACATTTCCCAGGGAAGAGAGAAAACTTCTGTATCCCAAACGTGGCATTTCTCTGTGTTGTCTTCTCTCGTGGCAAAGCCACCTTTTTTCTCCTCCTTCCTGCCCCTGTGCCATCAACTCTTAGGCTGTCGGCAGCAAGTTGAGACAAAAAGTTATACAAGTCATGATTCAGGACCATCGCCACCACTCCCCAACTATCCATCAAATTTTTAAAAAGGCAGGCAGGACCCAAGGAGAATGCAAAAGGATCTAAGCAAAGGATGGAGAAAGGCAGCCGAAAGCAGCTCCTCCAACAGGTTTGTGTTTTTTAATCTCCTCTGCAATGTTTTGATGGGCCAACCAACGTTTAGCCAGACTATAGACTTTGGGATTGTCTTTATTGATCCCCTCCAGCAGGAAGCTCTTGAAGACAGAGCTCTTTCGCTGGTAGAACACAACCTATAGCCAGACCCTTAAAAAGCATTTCTGTTGAGAGCAGATTAATAGGCTCTGCATCCACAGTAAGGGACATGCGAGGAAGAGATTATGTCCTGCACTGCTGAGCCATCTCCCATTAGCACACAGGAGAAGTGAGGTTGGGAAGAGTGTTCTCCTGCCTCGTTGGAATGGAAAACGTTACTTTCAGCAGGACTTTTTTAAAAGCCACTGTCGCACTCAAAGCCCCCCCCCCCCCAAAAGGCATGGCTATATTCATGTGGTTCCCATCTTAATGTATCACACACTCAAAAGCCATTGAGGTAGGATACCACTGTCAGATCTTTGGCCAAAGTAAGCAGATATTCCTCACCAATAAGCACACAAGGGGTGAAAAGGAATATTACACATTTATCACATTTGAAGAATGCTATACAGAGACTGCAATATATAGAGAGAGTAATGCACAAGTAAGCCCAGGCCGGATGTCTGTGTCCTCATCACAGCACACCTCAAAAGTGTATCCGAAATGAAAATTAATCCAAAACCATGGGCAAAATGCTAGAAGAGGGCCTATCAAAGTCTATACAGGATCTGGAGCTGGGAACATGTCTGCAAAGCAAACGGGAATTAGCCGGGCAAGCTCCAGTGCTCTTTCAATTCCAGAGAGGCATGCCATGTCGAAGGAGCTGCTGCCTTTAGGCTTATAGTTCTTGAGAAGTTTTTGAAGGGAAGCGTTGGAAATTCAAGGGGTATTTTCTCAAACCCCTCTCAGGCAGAAATGAAGGTATTCCCTCCGAATAAAGCAGCAATACACTCGACCGTGGAAAGACACAAAGGCAACTTGGACAAAGCAAGCACAAATCACGGGAGAGATCCTTTTCGCAATGTTCTACTGAACCTCCACTGGTGACGTAACAAGCTGTGAGTCAACTGCACAAGCAGGAGGTTAAAAGCTGCAGGCGTTGCCAGCCTACGACACAAGAATTACACAATTGCCGGTTTCTAGCTTCAGGGGGATTTCCTCTTCCTCTAAATGCGTTTTGAAACCGTTGGGTCTTTATGAATCAGTCTTTGCGAAGGAGGGTCGGTTTCCAAAATGCAATGCTTGGGTAGAAAGCCATCAGCAAAGTAAGGAATGAGATATGCATCTTTTGCAACAGATAAAGCACTTTGATGAGGTGCTAAGTTACCTAGGTAATGCTGTCCTTTTCTGCCCAGCAGTGGAAGGAACCAAGAGTTTTCACTCAAGCGGTAAATATTGTCTGGACTGTACCATTTCAGAGAATGGGTAGTCTCTCACAGAAACGGATGCTCCACCATACAAAGAAGCTAGAGGTGAGGAATATCTGTTGCAGTCCAGCCTTCTCCCCTATGCATGCTAGTTTTCTATATGGAGATTCAGTCTGACAGGATAGGGGCTAGATTAGGGGAGGCGAACCGGTGGTGTCTCCAGTTCGTGTTGGACGCCCAACCTGCATCCGCCCCTGGCAGCATGTTAAGTGGTTAGGGATGGTGGGAGTTGTAGTCAACATCTAGAAGGCCACAGATTCCCCATGCCAAGGATGTAGACACAGGTTTCCCCAGCCTTAACTACAGGTTTCATTGTTAACATTTAAAACCCTAAACAACACAGAACCAGGATAGCTAGCAGTGCATCTCCTTCAATGAAACCCAAACTGACCTGCAAGATATTCCAAGGAGAACCCTTGCTGGCAATGGGGAAGCAGGCCATCGTCTGTAATGCCCTCCCTCTGGAAATCTGTGAGGCGGGGACCATGACGACTTCTAAATGCCTCTTAGAAACTCAAGTTTTCCTAAGCCTGTCCAAACTCTTGACCCTTTCCCCTTGTGTACACTTGCTTATTTTTTATTAGGGATACAGTTGCATTTTTTAGCCAGTTCTTAGCAAATTTCCTTGAATTATGTTGTATTTTTTAAATGTGAATTCCTTATAAAGTTTTATATTAAATGGTCTATTTTTAAAAAAGCAACATAAAAGCCACTGACTTGGCTACAATAAGAGGTACACCCTTCCTAGGATCTCAGCTCAGACCTTGAAGAAGAGTGGCCGTCTCCCACTACAAACACCACTGATGGTTTTTTCACAGATCCAAGGGACACCTCTTTAATTCATGGGAGGCCAATTCCTCCCTCCTGCTCTTCTTCTTCACGGCCCCAGATTCTTTTCAGCCATCCTTGTTTCCCAGCAGATGACTTCCAACACCTTGCAGATATGGAGAAGACCTTTCGAAAAGCCCCTTTTCCCTGATGGCGTTTCCCTCCGTAGCAAAACTTGGGAGAACCCCCTGTGAGACAAGGGCCACCCATCTTGTTCACTGCACAGATAGCAAATCTGCTGATTTTGGAAGACTGACAGCAAGGGTGGGTGCAGAAAGACGTACCGTATCTCCTTAGTGTTGGGTCACATTTTCACTGGGAAACTGGAAAAACCTCTTCCTTGAAAGAGGTCATTGAGTAGAAGCCCTCGACTGAAGGCCTGATCTTCCCAACTTCAGGAAGTAAAATAACCCTGCTGTAACAGATACACCAGCAACATAATATGGTCTGTCTCCCGTTGCAAGTATTCATTGGCAAAGTTACAGATAGCCATTCCCCTGGTAGCTTGAATGAAATTCTCATGGGTTTATGCGGACAGGCAACAGGCACAACTGCCAGGAAAGTTTCTCGTAATACAGTATCAGCAAATTCTCACAGAAGGGAGCACAAAAATGTTCTTTTCAGGGCTGGGCAGTACAAGCGGACTGTTAGTTGATTTAAGAAGGAGGGAGACGTTGCAGCTCAAGAAAGGTCGAAAAACAGGCAGTGTGTTCAATTCTGTTGTAGGAAAACACAGATGGGGTGGAGCTGTAGTTCCAAGACATCGCAAGCCCCAAATGACTCCCATCTCTTGGAGGGGGAAAATGAAGAACTGCTCCCTTAAAGCAAGGCTTGGCCAACATGGATTTTAAGAGCCAAAAGGCACAGGCTGTTAACAGTTTGGAGATTCGAGTGTTGCAGCGACAAACCTCAGCGCAAGTCCAGGACAGGAGGGATGAGAAAGCTACATACATCATCCCACAAGAGTTCAGTTCTGCGACAGCCCTGTAGTCACTAAATTAGCCCTTTATTTCTTTCCAAAAGAAAAGCTGAATAGGAGTATTAAGCACTTTAGCCCTTTGCTGCATGCACATGGCAGAAAATTGGCTTTAAAAAAACAAACAAACCCAACATCATTAACTAGCACCAGCCTAGGGCAACCACACCAGAGAAAACTCACACTGAAGCTCAATTGTGCTTTGGGTGTCACTGAGAAACACTGGATATAGCTGAGTGTTAGGATGCACCACACAACACTGATTTTGCTGGTGATGAGTGGGACAATCTGGGCCATTTTCAAGGCTATTTCTACAACAGAAAGCTAAGCAACCCCGTGGTTCCAGTCCCAGTTCCGCTGAACAGCAAACATGGTTAAAGTATATAATATATAATATATTTTTTTATTATTATTCACCCGTTAACTCCAATATATGCCAATTGTGAGCTAGTTTCTCAGCAGTTACATTCCCTTGATCGTGGTTGTACGGGGTGGGGAGGGGTGGGAAGAGGAGGCCAAGTGCTGATGCTAACATGTCGGCGCACTCCGTGGCGCATGGTACAATCATCAGAAGTGTCAGTGGACGGTCTGCATGGCCAGTGTAGGGGGGGCGCCAGCTCCTCCGCAGGAGGGTCGTACTTCCATAGACATCTGAACGGCAACGGCCAGCAGTTCCACTCTAGCCCGTCTTCAGCGGCTTTGCCAGCACTTCTCCAGAGATTACTGGTTACTGCAGCACCAGGCCAACCTATGGAAATAACCGGTATAAAGGGGAAGGGTTAGGAAAGGTTTTCCACCAACGAACCATCGGCCATCAATCTAATCCAAACCATAGTTTAGCAGACTGATGGGTTCCTGAACCAAAGATTGTAGCTGCAGTGGTTCTCCCTTGGGTCCCGCTGCTACTTGCGTTATCCAGGGCTAAGTCATGATTTGCTATTATCCAAACTAGGACATGTGGCATGCCTTTTCCACATAAACCCCAAGCGGAAAAAGCAAGAACAACTTGTGTTTTGTCAGGAGCAAGAAAAACCACAAGGCCAGGTTCGGCCACGTTGCTAAGGTCAACCATAGCTTAGCCCTGGGTAGCCAGGATGAAAAGAGGAGCACTGCAGCTGTGATCTTCGGTCTGGTTGTTCACGCTAAGTCCTTAGCATTACATGCAAACCTGGTCATTCAATGCTTCATGACTCAACTCTGGAAGATGTGGAGATGCCCTTCATTCAGGTCATTTGCCTAGTCAGAGACAGGCATTCCCAAGACACTCTATAGCAGAGAAGTCCAACAGGTCGATCAGGATCGACTAGTAGATCCCCGGGAGCTTCTGGTCGACCACTGGACTGGCTCCTTTTCTTTATCTTTGGTCTAAAAGCACCCGGCCCGGCCCCCTTTCCCTGGCCTCCATTTGCGCATGATCGCTGGAACGGAAGACAGAGTTTCCGCTGATAGGCGATTGTTTCCTTTGCGATTTTTAGGTGAGTGTTTCGCCCCATTCCCCTTAACTAGAAATTGTTCCTTTTCTCTCCAACAGCTTTGACCTGAACCCCTAAAAAACAGGACTCTCCTTCCTAAAAAAGGTCATCAAATATGACCTGAACTCCCCCAAAAAGGGGTAATCACTGCCTGTTCCCCCCCCCCTGTGAGTAGATTGCAGTCTGCTCTATAGCAATGGTCACCTACCTTCTCTGGCCCCATGCTGGGGCATTTCCAATTGTAGAGATAATACTGCAGATTTCCATCTCCAATCCCGAATTTCAGCTTCTCCAGGAAGGTCTTGTTCTCCATGAGATCCAGTGCATTGAAAACATCGAAGCCCCTCTGCACAAAGAGGTATGGCAAGGAGAGACATTAGACTTATTTGCATGCTTTGTCATTCCTTAGCATCCAGAAAAAATAGGCCAGTTTTTCCCCCTCAAGTGCCATGAGAGTGAGAACGTTGCTTTAAAAAACCCCGCAACTCAGATATTCAGGACTATCAATTCTGTACTGCTCCCCGGGTCTCCTTAATATATACGGTATACTGGGCTCTGATAAACAAGATTGAGGAAATAACCTAAAGAGAGAGCGCAGCTTACCATCTTGGCCAATATAAGGGCATCATTCATGAGGTCGAGAAGTGGTGTCTTGGTGTGGACATTGTAGAATGAATAGGCTGCCTTCAAGCTCTTGTGGGTTGGGTGATTCATAATAGTGGAGGGCAGGGTGTAGAAACTCAGGAAGTCGGTCACCTCCCCATCAGTGTTCTGAAGAAAATAGTGAGATACATTTTAGAATTAAGTCCCCCAGACTCTGGGAACGTTCAGTCAGTCTTCAGTTGCGGGGGAAGCAAGTTGTCTTCATCTGCCATTGGGCCTGCCCTCTCCAACTTAGCAGGGCGAGAAGATCTGATTCCTCCCTTCTCTCCAATTACAATATTATTCTGGTTTAGAAAAGAAACAAGATGAATTGGGAATTAAGATGGCAATGACTCTTAATGGACAGAACTTCGGACTGTAGGTGGGGGAAAGCCATGCAGAAACCTAGCACAGCAAGGAATGGACTGAACTAGAACCTCTCCACTAATGTGGGAATACTTGTTACAGGTAGGTAGCCGTGTTGGTCTGAGTCGAAGCAAAATAAAAAAATTCCTTCAGTAGCACCTTAAAGACCAACTAAGTTTATATTTTGGTATGAGCTTTCGTGTGCATGCACACTTCTTCAGATACCAAATCTTGTGGGAATACTTGTTGCTTTTGAATTTACAGCAGCGGTCCCAAACCGGTGGCCCATAAGCTTCATTCAGGGGGCCTGCAACATGCCTGTGGATTTGTGGCTGAAGACACCGCATGAAATACTGGTGCTGGTTTTAATTGTATTTTTATTGCTTCTTTTGTTTCTTATATTGCAATTTGAATTCTGTGGAGTTCAAACTGTAATACAGGCACACACCCACCCCCATTTACACAGGCATTGCACATTTAAGTGAAATTGCGAATATTTGAAACACCATTGAAAAAGCCTGCAAACACCATGTTCGGCCCCTGCCCTGCCTCTTCTCGTGACATTTTTGGGTCACTTCTAGGTTTGGGAAATACATGTGTGTGCAGTCTCACACAAACTGAACATGCGTAAATTGGGGGGGGGGGTTGCCTATACTGTACAATAAAATACATAAGACAAAAATGAAGCAATAAAAATTCAATTAAAAATCACGCAGCATCTAGCACATTGCAATTGCTGCAACAGGAAGAAAAATCATTAACTGCCCCTCAGCAATTTTCAAGTGGTCTATGGGAAAATAAGTTTGGGAGCCAGTGATTTACAAGGATATTCTTCTATGTGGGGGAGCATTAAAATTGGCATCCCCTCCCACCAGGAGTCTACAAGAGCAAAATCCATTCCAACACCTTATTCAGCTTGAATGCATGAAAAAGCTGTTAAATTTGACTGTAAGTACAGCAATACCCTTCATATATTCACTTCACACAGATGTTCAGGGCTGTTTTTTATCCCAAAGGAGTATGGCTTTTTTACTATACTTCATGTATAGAATCCATTCTGGAAATCCGTTCGACTTCCAAAACATTCGGGGACCAAGGCGCAGCTTCCGATTGCCTGCAGAAAGCTCCTGCAGCCAACTGGAAGCTGCGACACGACGTTTGGGTTCCAAAGAACATTCACAAACCGGAACAATCACTTCGGGGTTTGCGATGTTTGGGAGCCAAATCATTTGACTGGCAAGGCGTTCAACTTCCAAGATATGACTATATTTAAGGATCTTGATTCTGTCTGTGGGGTAAGGTCATAAGATGCGACGCCAGATTTTTTATTATTATTGTGCATCCAGTTATCTAAATCTGCCCACATACATGCAATTTGTCCTACTTCATATTCAGCAGGACAGGGGAGACAAGACACTACAGAACTCCCAAACCCCTTCTCCCTGCCCTCTGGTCATTGGGCTGTGAAGTGACAGGGAAGAAAGCGCTCCTCACCTCAACTACAAATGTGTCTATGATGTTGGGCTGGGGTAGAAACCAGTGCTCCACCTCCTCCTCATTCATGACAGGGGTCAAGTTGAACAGCTTCAGATACCCAGCCAGAAGTTTGTGCACAGCAGGGATGTCTCTCTGCTCCATCGGCCGCAGGCCTGGGGTCTTTGGAGTCTGGAGGAAGAGTCAGAGGAAAAGGGTTTGCTTAGAAAGGCACTTGGGGACCAGAGACCCTGGCTGACAGTGAAGGAAGGGCTTCATAGCTAGACTGGAGGTTTGCAGGCTGTACGCTCAGGACCGCTGGAGGATGGGCTGTGGCTCAGTGACAAGGGTGGTTTTCAACTAAGTTTTACTGCAAGGGCAACCACTGAAATTAATGGATCTAACTTTAGTTGTGCTCATTAATTTCAAGGGGTATACGCTGGTGGAAGCTTAACTGAATACCCACCAAGATGCCCGGTGCTCAATCTCTACAGAAGGGGCTCCTGCTTGACATCCTGGGAAGTCACTGCCAGTCACCATAGACAAAGTGGGCAATAATAATCTGTTTGGGCAAAAGGCAGCAGCATACACCCTGAAGGGAGAAAGGTTGAACCCTGATAAACTAGATCACAGGTGACCTTTACTACTACGTCCTTCTCCGACGGTTTCTAAGCAATCTGCTCTAAAAATTGTTCAGGGTTGTTGTTTCGCTCCCCTTCTGCGATGAGGCGCTGCTGGACACCCTCCCTCCAAGTTGACCCCCGCAGAGAAATCTTAGCCAAGACTGCACAGCCTTGTTCTCTGGCTCCTCCTGCTGTGGCAGCTGTGCAATGCAGTGCCTGTGTTGCGCAGCTTCTGTTCCAAGCAAACCTATGTGCAGGGTCCCCAAAGGAGGAAGCTACGCGGATGAGCCTTCTGCGTGCACATTCCTGTGGCTGGAGATTACGCTCCTGGCCAGTGAAAGCACTTTTGTGTTAGCCCTGGGGTGGCTCAGACAGAAAGGAATATTATATTGGCCTAATTGTATTGCCCAGGCACAGAAGAGAAGTGGCTAGATAAGCGGACAATTCTGGAGGGTGTATGCATGAGATCCAGAGAATTAGGAAGCAGCCACATAAGGCTTTCTTGGGGGACCAAGTGCATTTAAGGGCATTGGGGGGTGGGGGACTCCTCTAGACACACTTACCAGATCAGATTCTGTGCTAGTTTGCTGCCCACTGGCAGGCACTACGGGCACTACGACAACGCAAAATGTGTTGCTAGTGCAGAGTTGCCCAGAGTCACACTAGAACTTCATTTTCTGGAAATCACTGTTGCAATTGTGGTATGATGGGTAATTTCAAAAGATTTGCCTCAGCTATTTAAGGTGGTTCATGTGGCATGGTTGCCACCAGCAACTGTTACCAAGCAGTGCTCAATCACCTGTGTGCCAGGGCCACTTGCAAATTGCAGGATTTCCCTCTATCCCATCTGTTGTTGTTTTTTAAAAAAAGGGGGGGACCTATAGCAAAAATCACTCAATCAGCACAGCGAACAGGTGTGAACTTGGGAGATGGCCGCTCACACAGCAGTCGCAAACACCAGCACAGAGCTGAGCTCAACTTACGGAGACCTGATGCTCTCCCAATTAAAAAAGGTGAGCCCTCTTTACGTCTTGACTTCAAGCAAATATGCTTTGACACAAACAAACCACATTTGATCGACTCTGGAATCAGAATATTTACAGGAAAGGGTCAAAGGATGTCTAAATAACCATCCAAGGGTAGGACCACCCATCCTCTAGCTCCTTACCAAGCAACCTAAATACAATTCACATTATAGTGGGGGCATGAGGATAGAAAGAAGGTGCACATGGAGCTAGTGTCTCAAGCAAACAAGACATATACCCACTCTGCGTCAGTAGCCAATCTAACGCTGGGAAAAATTCCTTAAAAATGTTGGTGGAGGAGGGGGCACATAATCACTGTATCACCCACTATCTTGGCTCTTGACCTGCATTTCCAACACTTCTGGTGGCTGATGCTAGTTTTTCTCCCGAATTAAAAAGAAGGCACGGTTCACCCTTATACTCTACAAAGAAGCCTTTTCAGGGTATAAAAGAGAACTCCCCACACAGCAGAGGTCGCCTCCTCTGTGAATCATGCTTCTCCGGTGTGTGCCTTTAGATTTCGAAGGAAACAAGCCCAGAGCACTGCCTTCTTCGGAGACCAAATAAGCACACTCCTCCCAGGAGAGCCCCTTCTGTGGTCCCTGCACTGCAAGAGGGACTGAATGCTCCAATCACATTCTGATGCAGAGATGTTGCAGAATTATCCAGCCATGGAAGAAGATGATTAGGAGGCAAGGCCAAGACAACACCTTGTGCAGAGATGCAGCTGGCAATCTTCTCTGCAGATGGATGAGCTGGGCTCAGAGGAGCCTGTAATTATTTCTTTGTGGCTTGTGAGCAGTTCTCTCGCAGGACCCCGGTGTGCCCTTGGCAAGGTTTGGGACTGCTGCTCTAGATGCAGAATAATCTCTGGCAATACTGAGGAAGGAGAACAGGGCGGGGGAGAACCTAAGAAAGAAACTAATGCTGAGATTTGATCGGGGTGAGAAGGAAAGCTTTTCTGACCTCAAGGGGTACTGCTCAGGCTTCAGCTCAAAAGGTACTCCTCTTTTAAATGCAATCTGGTTTGGACGAAGAGTGAAGTTCTGAACAGTCGTACCTTGGTTCTCAAACGCCTTGGTACTTGTACGTTTTGGCTCCCGAACGCCGCAAACCCGGAAGTGTTCCGGTTTGCGAACATTTTTCGGAAGCCGAACGTCCGATGTGGCTTCCGCTTGACTGCAGGAAGCTCCTGCAGCCGATCGGAAGCCGGGCATTGGTTTTCGAACCGTTTCGGGAGTCGAATGGACTCCTGGAATGGATTAAGTTTAAGAACCAAGGTACGACTGTACATGGAACTTGTGAGGCGTGGGGAAATAGCACAGAAAGGTCAGGGTCCCCGCATGCTCTAGGGCTCCTTGCCTCGCTCGCGTGAGGAAAAGTGTGGCAAATATACAATCTCGGCTTGAAAGATTCTTACACAAAGGCCCCACTGAGGTTACTGCCCTGCCCATCACAGACCTCCGGAAGCCGATAGAGCTTCATGGTGCGTTGCATAGTCATGTTCCTGCTCAGGTGGGAAAACTTTACTTCAATCAGCTTGCGTGGATTCAGGGACCGGTGCCAGTACCTGCCGGAAAGAAGAGCCATCCTGGTTATACATCCCACTCGGATCCCATTCTTCCTCCATGGAAGCCTTAGTAACTTGAGGCCTAACTCAATATCACCTAAAAGTGGGAGGTACGTTTTACTCCTAGGCCCAGAAAGGTACATACACACACTGATCAATCAATCAATCAATCAATCAATCATCTTGCCAGAATGGCAGAAATTCTTCTTGCAAGAAAGCCCAATTAATATTTATTTCCCAGCATCCCTCTTCCCCATGTTATCCAGTCAGTCAGGGGTTAGAGATGGAGCCCTGCTCTCTGGGCAGTGGTGATACTTCTAGGATCTCCCTTGCCTGTCACAGCTGCAGCACGAGGAGACTCGAAGCTGCATTTGACAGGCTTGGCAAAAGACAGGATGCTATTAGAGAGCCGACGTCAGGGCAGGAACTGTGGAACTCAGAAGAAGCCACCTTTGGGGAGACAAAAGTAAATCTGAGGTGCCCTCAGTGGCTCGGAGTACCTTCTATCAGCTTCGGCTGGTGGCCCAGGTACGCCCCTATCTGAACAGGGATAGCCTAACTACTGTTGTCTATGCTCTGGTAACCTCAAGATCAGATTACTGCAATGCGTTGTACGTAGGGCTGCCTCTGAAGACAGTTCGGAAACTTAAGCTGGTGCAGAATTCAGAAGCCAGGTTGCTCACCGGAGCAAGACGGTTTGAGAGTATTACACCAATCCTGATCTGACTGCACTGGCTACCAATTAGTTTCCGGGCCCAATTCAAAGTGCTGGTTTTGACCTAGAAAGCCTTAAACGACTCAGGACCACAATACCTCAAGGACCACCTCTTGCCATATGAACTACCCAGACCCTGAGATCATCTTCTGAGCCCCTCCTTCGTATGCCTCCTCCTCAAGAGGTCTGGAGGGTGGCGACACGAGAACGGGCCTTCTCTGCAGTGGCTCCCTGTCTGTGAAATGCTCTCCCCAGGGAAGTTCGCCTGGCGCCTTCACTATACACCTTTAGGCGCCAGGCAAAAACATTCCTTTTTAACCAGGCCTTTGCTTGACCTAATCAACATCCCATACTTTTTTGTGAACCGCCCTGAGGGTATAGGGCAGTATATAAATTCAATAAATGAAATGAAATAACACTCACCTACAGGTACCAACAGGCTTCGGCAGCACCACACCGGCAGTGTAAACAGCCTGGAAAATCCCCTCCAAGTGGACCCGTCGGGTGATCTCCCGGATCAGCACAGGGGCCACCCGTTTGGAACGCAGTTTCTTGTGCACACAGAGGAAGTTTATTTCTACCATCTTCTTTTCCCTTCAAAGGAAGAGGGGGAGGGAAGGACAACAACTCTGAAGAACAGTTTCTCCGTCACATTTTGAAAAGCGATCTGAAGGAGAGCAGGAAAGACTGTCCTGGATTTAGTAAGCCTCATATCCACACTGAAGTCCCTATTGTCTCTTCTCCCATCTCCGAACATGATTTAAAGCTCTCTACGTTACACTGCCCCGAGTTATTCACCACCCCACACACCGTTCCTTTGTGCATACACCAATTTACTGGGCTATTTTCAGGCAATACTGTTCAGTCAATATTCTACCTCACCCACATCCTGTTATTATAAAGGCCTGTAGAGCCGCAGAATATCCCAGCCACTACATAACTTGTAACATGAGAGGTGTTGGGGTTCATGCCTGGTTGACTTGTTCCGTGCGGCTTTTCTGCGGCACAAAATTTAAAAAGCACTCTGCACACGCCCAAAGGTCCTCTGCACATTTGAAAGGTTAAAGAGCCGAGACAGTGAAAAATGGCTCCAGGGCTGAGCTCCAGCTCAAATTAAAACCTTTTCTTAAATCCACAAAGGGCATCCAAAGTCAAGGGGAGAGACAGAAGCGTGTGGCTTGACTTACGTGTCGTATATGTGTATAGCAGCCGGGATAGCACTGATGAAGCCAACCAACTTCTTACTGGAAATGACTCTCACACCACAGTGCCACTGGGGCAGCCAGCCTGGGGGACGCAAAGCCCTGAAAGAAACACAGGGTCTTGTCAAAGACATCTTGATCCAAGAGCCCACATGAGATCACTACTGAAGCGCAGGGTGCTTTGCCAAGAAATAAGCCCGGGGGAAACCTCTTCAAGAGGCCTTGCAGTCCAGGCAGACAATATTGAAATGGCAGATACATTTAGCATGGCAGTATAAAGCAGGTGATGGGGAAAACTGTGGCCCTTGAGATGCTGTGGGACTCCAACTACCATCAGTCCCACCAGCATGGCCAATGGTCAGATATAGCTCGGTCGGAAGATTTATCTCAGGTTGTGGGTTCGAGCCCTATGGTGGGCAAAAGTTTCCTGCATTGGACTAGATGACCCACGCGATCCATTCCAACTCTGCAACTCTATAATTTTATGATGGGTATTAAGAGTCCAGCAACATCTCGAGGGTCACAGGTCTCCTCTACTGTGGTATACAGTTGTACCTTGGTTTTCAAACAGTTCCTGAATGTTTTGGCTCCCAAATGCCGCAAACCCAGAAGTGACTGTTCCAGTTTGCAAACTATTTTTGGAAGCCGAATGTCTGACGGGGCTTCCGATTGGCTGCAGGAGCTTCCTGCAGCCAAACATAAGCCACGCTTTGCTTTTCCAACGTTTTGGAAGTTGAACGGACTTCTGGAACGGATTCCATTCAACTTCGGAGGTACAACTGTAAAGGCAGATCGTCACACAATGAAAAAAGTCAAAGTTTCAGCTGCAAGTTTCAAGGCTTTATGGATAGGCTTGGCGCATATATGCCCGGTAAAATTTCAGAACTGAGGTAGCTGGGGAAGAAGAAAACAAGACTCCCAGTGGCCAGGAGATGGCGGACTGCAGAGAACAAATGACCCAAGCATGCTTAATTTGTATAAATTGCAGAGGCTGCAGAATTGTCTTGGAATGGCGATGTGCCCTTTGGATAGAAAGTCTCTTCATCTATCACTATTTTGACTTGGTGGCTGACTTAACAATTGACTCCACAAGTTCCAGCTTATCCCACACATATGTACCCACATTACATATGTTCCCTGTTTCTAATGTTTCCAACTGAAACTATCAGAACAGAAGCAGGCATAGAATCATAGAGTTGGAAGGGACCCTGAGGCTCATCGTCCAACCCCCTGCAATGCAGGAATACGCAGGTGGCCCATATGGGGATCAAACCCACGACCTTGGCGTTTTCAGAACCACACTCTAGCCACTTGAGCTAGCAGGCGCCCCCTGGCCCTTGGAAAAGGGGGATTTACATATGGGGTAGCAGTGACCCATGTTAGGCAAGTCAAGACCTTGGATCAATATGAAGCCAAGCACTTGGGTCAATATTTTAGTTATTTCAGCATATGGAGGCAGTTTTGATTTTTATGTATTAATTTTTTTACAGATGGAGACCACCGCAGAGAAATTCAGACAGACCCTTAACTCACCACAGGAGGAATTCTGGTGAATAATCAAACCGGAACATGTTGTCATCATCTTCCACGTAGTTCTCATTCAGGAGAGTGTACAGCTCTTTGAGCTGAAGAAACCAAGAGAGAAAAGCATAATCTGCTTAAGGAAGCAAAGCTGCCTCTTAAGAGAGAACAGTGTTATCCGAAAGGACACTTGTGGCAAGAATTATTAAGGGAGCCACTGCAGGAAAAACTACCAGCACACTAAAATAGCTTTAGACATAGACTGGGGAAGACCTGACTTCAACTTCTACTTGTAGTTCATATCCTATCAATCGCCTACCTGTAGAAGAACAACTACCCTGCGAGGAACTGGCACAACAAAAATGGCTATACAATGACTTAAAGCAGTTTAAGAGTTTAATGGCACAGGTGTGTCTTGGCTGCAGTGTACCGGACATTTTTTTAAAAAATGAGACTGGGACAAAAAGGCTGCGTTCACACACAATGCTCAACTGTGATTTAGCAGCTGGGGGGGGTGATCTTTGAAGAGATTTTGTTTTAAGCTGTCTGTGTGACACAACAAGCTGTAACTCGTTGACAGCAAAACCAAACTCCTGGAAAGTTTCACAACAATCCAACTGCAAGACAAGGGTTATGTAATCGGCTTGTTTAACTAACCAGTTTGTTTTCAGCCAGGAATCCAGATTCATATGACAGGAAGTTGCTAACATTCTTGGAAAGCAAAACCCATCTCTGTACAAGTCCTTTCCCTGGCTACATAGCAGCAGGAGAGGGGAGACTGCAAAGCCCAATGCTTTGCTCAGGCTTGCTACAACTCATCCATGTAACACCAAACCATGGTTGAGCAGAACGTACGAGTGTAGTCTTGAGTCTCAAACCAGTAACAGAGGGCCAGTTTTTAAGAGATAAAAATATCAGATTAATGTTACAAAAAACCAAAGTGTTATGAAATTGTGCAGATGTTTTAAATGATATCTGTAATGTTTATATCAATAATGACATTTTTAAAAGGTAAACGAGTCAATAAAAATTGAGTCTTAAAGTGCTGGTATGCTCTACATCAGGCATCGGCAACCTCCGGCCCATGGAGGCCATTTATCCGGCCCACGGGCCGCCGGTGAACTGAGCCACCCACTCGCCAAGTCCCCCCCGCGCTACGGTAAACTGCCGCAATGCTGCGTGGAGACTCGCCGAGCGGCACTGGAAATTGCGTCTAAGCAGCCGCAGAAGTGATTTCTGGCGCTGCGGACATTTTGGAAATGGGCAGCCAGCACCGGAAATGGCTTCTGCGCAGCCGCAGACATATGCAGAAGCCATTTCCGGTGTTCCGGACATGGGCGGCGCAGCACCGGAAATCGCTTCTGCGCCTGTGCGGCCCATGTCCTCCGGCCCGTGGGCTGAAAATGTTGCCGACGCCTGCTCTACATGATCAGCAGGAAAGGTTTTGGGCCACACAGAAAAACTATGGCACAAACAAGGGCAAAATGAAGAGAAGTGGACAAGGCAGAACAATGCAGAGATGCAGAGAGAGATCCAGTTGACTCAAGGCAGCCAGCCAAGCTTAAAGCTGTGAGATTAATCCTATGACAAACTTTACTCCCACCAAAAAAAAAAAAAAAAACCCCACAAAAACCTAGCTGGTTTTCAGGAAGAATCTCTGGGTGAAGGGAGAGAAAAAGAAGAACAGCGGCATGGTCAAAATTAAGATGCCAGAAGAACAGCCAAACACAGAGGGGACAGGGAAATAAGAGAAATATGGATCATGTAGCGAAGCTGTGGAAAGCCTTAAAATGCAAGTGGTCAGAATCCTGAGGTGGAACAACTGGACACTATGGTAGCAATGGGGTAGGTTGGTGGAGATGGTTTAGAGGAGAACCTTCTAGGATGGTTAGTTCCGCTGCATCCCTACTCACCACACCTCGATCCCCCAAGTCCAGAGCATCCCACATAAAACCCTGAGGCAAAGTGTAGGGCTCCTGGCGGATGTTGTCCTTGTCTGGTTCAACGGGTCCATGAGTGTTCAC
The DNA here is from genome assembly GCF_965207765.1 of Zootoca vivipara. Taxonomy (NCBI): domain Eukaryota; kingdom Metazoa; phylum Chordata; class Lepidosauria; order Squamata; family Lacertidae; genus Zootoca; species Zootoca vivipara. The sequence goes on along the minus strand of NC_142595.1, from coordinate 13,224,463 downwards.
TACTTCTCCTGAGAATGGGTGGAGAAAGAGAGAGAGGATTGCTGCCATGCATGACAAATAATTACCAAAGGGACCTTCCTAGCCCTCCACACGTGTTAGCACAGTTTCCTGGGCAACTCCTGCCTCCAGACCCCCAATTCTTCCAGGTCCCATATGCTTCTGTCCAAGAGACCTAGTCAGATCCTGCCCGCAGCACTGCTGCAAGGGCCCACATTCCCCGATTCCCCAACCTACCCGCAATCCCATTTCTGGGACTGAAACATCATACACAGCTTGACCACTAACACGATTTACACAGTTTCTTGAGGTTTGGGGAATGCACAAGATGCAGGGGACTGCTGAACCATTGTCCTAATTGGCATAGCAACAGGCTGGAAAGATCTCTCCAACGTTTTGAGGCTATTTAAAGCCAGCCAGATGGAAGAAAGAGAGGAAAGGAAAAGAGACACCAGTAATTTATGTACCTAATTTGGGGACTGGCTGTGTGTCCCAGAACTGATAGCTGCGCTTGGTGGCTTCTTCCATTGTCTTGGCAGGTCCTTGTCCTACGGAGAACAGCTCAATGGCCTTTTGAATCTCCTGCATCCTTTCTGCTGGCAAGGTCACCTGCAAATACACCAAAGGCACAATGAGCCAACTGACCATCATGTCCTATTTTTTCCCCTCCCTGAAAGTTTCAAATTTTGGAGAGCACATTCTCCTGCTGCCCCTTAAAACCATCGAACATTCAAAGCCTACACTGCTCTCCACCCCCACCATTCCACATCTACCCGCACTGAAAACAGAACAAATGTAAATGCAACAATGTAGGTCAACCAGTCCCCATAGAACTTCCCCTGCATGGATCCCCAGCCTTTCCTAATTTAACTTTATGAGTACCCAAAAAAGAACACAGTATAGGGAACGGGAGGCTCAGGGAGTGGAAGAGAACGTGCAGATGGTTCAACATGACCTGTTGCAAAGTATTTTTTACATTTTACCTTTACTGTCTGATCTTGGGCCGAATCAACTTGATCCCCCTTTTCCTTCTTCCGTTTCTGTTTCTTTTTCTTCTTTTTACCGCCACTGTCATCAGCTGGGCTTAAGCCACTGAGGAAGAAATGAAACATGACTGATGGGACTTTACAGATCAACTGCTAAGAGCAGGGCTTCAAGGGAGCTGGGCCCAGGTGCCAAGGTCACGGTTTGCTTCTGCATGGTGTCTTTTGACCAATATACCTTGGGGGAACTCACTCTTTCAAGCTTAGCTCCTGAGTGGACGTACGGGAAGAAAGAAACCACTGCTCTGACTCCTATCTTGCAAGGCTAGAACCACAAATTATACAGACTAAATTGCATGGAATAAATGTGTGTGCTTCACACAATCTGTAGCTTCTTGTGGTGTGGGGGAAGGAGGGTATTTCTGTGTTCCAGTTTTGCAAGGAATTGGGAAAGAAGGGTTGGCTGCAGTATGTGATGCAAATCATTTGCTCTGAGGCTACAAGGTCTTCTGCAACTTTGCCTCGGCACAATTTTTCCACCTTAACGAGACTTTATTGAACCACTTGTGTGAGAAGCCCTGACAATATTGCACCAGCACTGACTAGTTATAACACAGTTATGGACTAGCCACATAGCACAATGTGCACACTCTTAGCTTGTAACTCCTGCCTAATTTAGCACAATGGTGGCTGCTGCAAAGACAAAAGACAATATACCTCAAGCATTCTTTGCAATCCACTTTCTTTGCCTAGGCTGCAAAGTAATCCTCTAGCACGCGATCTGTCGCTCTTCTTAATCACTGTTTTGTTATTGTGGATTAAAATAATATATTGGCCTTGTTTTCCAAAAAAAGGAATGTATAAAAATTAAAATAAGTTCCCTGTACCCACAATGCACCCACTCTCCCAACACCACTAATCTCTTTCCACGGAGGAACATCTGATACGCCACCATGGAACACTGATTCAAAATGTACCTCTACATGAATTTTCATGCCTGCCATGGAAATTCTGTGTGTTGCATATGATTCTGGGGTGTCTTCCAAGGGAGTGCTCTCTGTCAGCACAGGCTGTCAGCAAAATCTACTGAGCCTCACTGCAGCCCTGCACAAGCCAAGTGCACAAACCAGACAGCATTCTCCAATACTAGTGTGCAAGCTGTTTGTTAATGGCTGGCAAACCCAAGCAAGTAGCAAGAGCTTCTCCCACAACTTAAAATCCTAGTGGAAGCCACCAAGGAGCTGCTGCAGAACTCGTCTGCTGGAAAAGGATTCTGGGGATGGAGGAATATTTTATGTGGAGTCGTGCCTCTTGGGCTTTGCTATTGCTCAGTATGAAATCCCCCCCCCCCCAATTTGTAGTAGTACATTGCACAACGCACTGACAGACAACCTGTTTTTAGGTAAGTTTAAATTGTTTTGTTCATTGGTATATCCCGCCTTTCTTTCATCGTGGAACCTAAGGCAGCATAAATTTCCTTTTATTAATCATGCATAAGTTGCTAAGGAATTCCAGGATTCTCTAGAACAAAGTCTGAAAGTCATTCTTTTGAGTCTAACTTCCTCTAAAACAGGAAAACAGTCAATGACATGTTTGAAGCACCCCAGACAGATGTTTGCATGGCTTCAACTATAAAACCATTATGCTACTTCTCTGGGTTGCTTGTTGCCTGATGACTGGCTCTTCAGATTATAAAGTTCTAATGTTAAGCTAAAATCTACATCCTTGCAATATAACACTCACTGCTTCACAACCAAGACTTCTCTGCTCCAGTCTTTCACACTGACTGCTGAGCCATGCAACGTCAAATGTAGATATGCCTCTAAGTCCTACTTGGCAAATCTACAGCTAATACTTACAGCACGTAATCTTTTCAGAAACCAGAGGGATAAGTCTTGACTAGATATTAAGGAATCTCGGCATAGTATGGTCATGCATTGCAGTGGAACTAAATACACTGTAGAGAATTAGACAGCAGCATAAAGCTATTTTAGCACAGACTGATCACATTCTGCACAGTTTTGCACACAATAAAAGTATTACATGCAATTGCCATTCATGTCACAGTTGCCAGAGAATCTCACAAATCTCCTGCACTGCAAATGCTCACACACTCAAAAATGTGATGCTCACTGGTTATTAGTACAGGAGCAATGATCCTACTGAGACAGCAGTGAAAATACTATGTTTCTCAGTGGCAAAAGAAAGTACTCCATGACAAAGTACTTTAAGTGTTCATCTTAACAGGAAAATACATGCTCAACAGATTAATCTAATTTAATAGCTACGTTTCTGAAGGCAGCCCTGTTTAGGGAGGCTTTTAGTCTTTAATAGATTACTGTATTTTATTTTTCTGTTGGAAGCCGCCCAGAGTGGCTGGGGAAACCCAGCCAGGTGGGTGGGGAATAAATTATTATTATTATTATTATTATTATTATTATTATTATTATTATTATTATTATTTCCACCACCTGAATTTTAAGTGGCTCTCATCCTTCATACATACAGGGTCAATTCAGTCTTCAAAACAAACCATGGTTAAGAATTATGAGGCTCATTCACAATGAGCACATGCAGGCTCCTTAGATGATGTTTGGGAGTGGGGAAAAACCTGGACACCTTCCCCCACTGCCCCAAGTGGAATTAAGAGAAAAGAGAGAGACAGATTCTTCAGCTGCAGTGCTGTATCTTGTGCCCCAGGTCTGGCAAGACAAAGACAACCATATGGCTAGAAAGCTCTTCTCTAAACCTTTAGTGGGGTCCTTCCCAAGCCAACTCACCTCCACCAGACAGTTAACCCACAAGATCTAGGTCGCATTGCGCACCACTAGTTGAGGGCAAAGCAAACCAGGTGCCTCCAGCAAGAGCGGGTGGTTCCAGTTTACTGAAAGAAGCAAAACCAAACAAGCAACACCACACCTGAAACAGAAGGGCAAAGAAGATCCACGCAGCCCCCACTATTGGATCACAAGATAGTGAGAGCCATGGAAGCAATGCTTTAAGAGCCTCAAGTGCATGCCCATGTTGCGATATCACAATCCACATCAGCAACTGAAGTCCTTGGTTCAAATGTGCCCTTTCCGATGCATTAACAAAGACTTAGGCATGCCCCTCGCTTTCCATTCCCCTCTACAAAATTGGAATAATAAAACCTACCTTACAGGAGCTGCTGTAAGGATTTTAAAAAGAAAGTGACTTTAACATCTAAAAAGCACTTTCAACCTGAGTGCCTTTAATACAATTAAAACTAGAAAAAACTATACACATGCTAAGTATTGCTTTTATCAAAACACTTCCAGAATCTTCCTTAACTCTTACCCTATCATGTAAGGAACAAAAATTGCTTTCCAGGCGCAATTCAAAGTGCTGGTTTTGACCTAGAAAGCCTTAAACGGCTCAGGACCGCAATACCTGAAGGTCCGCCTCTTTCCATATGAACCTACCCGTACCTTAATATCATCTTCCGAGGCCCTCCTTCACGGGCCTCCTCCTCCAGAGGTCCAGAGGGTGGCAACACAAGAACGGGCCTTCTCTGCAGTGGTTCCCTGTCTGTGGAATGCCCTCCCCAGGGAGGTTTGCCTGGTGCCTTCATTATACACCTTTAGGCACCAGGCAAAAACATTCCTTTTTAACTAGGTCTTTGGTTGATCTTATTGACATCCAATACCCTTTTAGAATGTGGCTCTTTGGGGAGTTTTTTATTGGGCTATTGTTTTTAATTAGATTTTATATATTATTTTGTTTGTGAACTGCCCTGAGATCTCCGGGTATAGGGTGGTGTATTAATCCAATAAATAATAATAGCTACCTCAAAAACCACACTTCAGCAGTTTCCACAGATTCCCACAGTACACTGAAGGAAGCCATTACTTTGTAGATCTGGATTATGGGTGCTACACCACATCAAAGCAGAACATGGAATATGAACCAAGAGGCAAGCCAAACCAGACTGATTAAGCCAGGATAGCCTCACATGCATATTCCCACTGTGGCAAAAGCTAAATCAGAAAACCAGTTTGGTATCAAAGCAGAGAGTTGAGTTATAATAAGATTTGTAGGATTTCTCCAGCCATGTCTTGTAACATTTGGAAGAATTAACACCTGGAAGGTTTAATAAGCAGAGCTTTAAGTCCTACTGCTCGTGACCACCTAATGCAAGTTCTTCAGATGATCTCTGCAGGACTCTAGTCACCAACCATTATCAACACAGCTATTGCACTTAAGCCAAAGCCTCAAAGCTACCTTCCCCCAAAGGAGCTTGCCAGCAAGTCCAAGACCACTTTTGGGGTTCCCATTACACCACTTTGGGAGTGTCACAATTTGGTCCCGAGTGTGCCAGTAGCTCCCTCCTACTTTAGGGGGAAATGAAAGGCCTACTTTACAGAGCTATAAAGCTATACAGTGGAACCTCCGGTTGTGAATGGGACCCGTTCTGGAGGTCCTGTCGCATCCCGAGGAATTCGCAACCGGGGGTGCTGCTTCTGTACATGATTTAGCACTTCTGCGCATGCAGGCGGTGTGTAGAGTGCGTGTGCGCATGTGCACACGGTGAAACCTGGAAAAATACTTCTGGATTTGCCGCGTACGTATCCCAAAGGACACGTAACGGGAGGTGAATGCAACTAGAGGTATAGTACCACTGTATGTGATTGATAATAGTGACAATGAGGAAATAGTTTTGGCTGGGTCATCTAAAAACAGACACACTTTAAATGACTTATGCTCCATCCACAAACCAGTGACACCTATTGCAGAGATAAAAGAAACAAAAAAACTCAACTTTTCAGGTAAGAAGCCTCTAGAAAGATGAGCCAAGTGATGCAACTATTGCTTCAAAGGCATTTATTCCTCCATCAACCACCTACTTGTGTAACAGGGTTGTTGTACCGCGCGCGCCCCCCAAAAAAGTTCTAAGCAAACTTGGCAACAAAGGAGTGGAAAATATGCGCAAGTCGCTTTGTTACCTGTCCAAGCAGGGGAGAAAGAACAAATCATTTAATTTAATCTAATCTAATATATATATATAAATGTAGAAGGGCCATGTTTGTTATAGTCCACTTTTCTTAAGAGGCTCATTCACAATGAGCACATGCAAGTGCCTTAGATGATGTTTGGGGGTTATTTAGATATAGTAGAGCTGTTTCGAGACATAAGAGTGCAAAACAGCTTTTCCCTATACATAACAAACCTTTTTCCTGAAGAAGTGTGCATGCACACGAAAGCTCATACCAAAATAAAAACTTAGTTGGTCTTTAAGGTGCTACTGAAGGAATTTTTTTATTTTTATTTTTCCTCAAGTTTATCAAAGAAAACTAGAAGTACACAGCAAGACACTGGCTGGTTTGACATTACAGTATGTACTCTTATAACACTCTAACTGATTTTTTCTTGACAATCTGGATCTAACTCAGGCCTATGGTAAATGAAAATAGCCCCCTTAGCTCTTTTGCATTTTGCGGCCAGAAATTGTATAAGTGTATGTGGGAGCTACTAACTTGTGAAGACATCGTCATCATAATCATCATCAGTCTCCTGTAACAGTTCACTGCATTTAAAATGCTTTCCACCCCAGTTTTAGATCAAGCAGTGACCCAGGAAATTTTATGTTTTTCCCCAAAGCCAACAAGTCAAGTTTGTACTAGGGAGTCTCCTCTGCAGGCACCTCACAGCAGAATCCTATCCACGTCTATTCAGAATAAAGCCCCACTGAGTCCAATGAGGCTTACTCAATGGCAAGAACATTGCTACTCATGCTACTAATTCCCAAACCAAGTACTGTAGCACAATGATTTACTGGGAGAGAAGTGTTAGTGGGTCATAAAAAAAAATAAAAATAAACCAACATAATCAGATGTTCCTGTGAGCCCATAGCACCTGTACACAGGGGAGGCTGCCCACTACTGCCTGGCCTTTCCTTTTTTCACCAGGAGTTATACTCAAAACAGTTCTTCCTGAAAGAACACAGGAAGATGGGCTTCCTTGATGCAGGTCATCCTTATTCTTTCTTACACCACCAAAAGAAAACCTTTATTGTCGCAGGTACGGAAGTGTGCATCTTATTTGAATTCAGAAAAGGGTGTGCGCCTCAGCTGTCGTACATTTCCCAAATACTGGTTGAGTCACATTATGCTAAGGTCTAGCAAGCCTCTTGTGTGCAGATGTTCTTGTTCTGAGACTGCTAGTGCAGTTAATGACAACTTGGCCTCTTTGAGCCCTAGTTCTACAGTTCTCTATGCAGGTACGACGATTAAAAATAAGCTTAGCGGCAAGAATGAAGACTTTGAGGAGGAATGGCCATATTCAAAGAAATGCTTGTCCATAACATGCCCCCGTTTTCATTCTTGTTGAACAAAAAAGCCACTGGATTGATAAATCTTGGGAGCAAAACCTGTGATATTGGCCTGAAAGCAACTGAGAAACCATTTAGTGCAGCACCCTGCCATAAAAGCAGCAGGGTGATTTTAAATAAGGGTGATTTATGACAGTAACAAAAAAGAAGATATAAGCAGCTGATCCTAATTAAGTTTCCCGTTGGTACTTCATATAATCCCTAATAATGGTACACATTAATTGGTTAGATTACGCTACTTAAAAAGGCACATTCATAGGCAGAAATGCTTTTTTTTTTTAAAAAAAAGTAAGAATGCAGCAGAGGCTTCTCGTTTGGGTTGCAGCTGCCATTTTCACTTTCACTCCCTGACCCACCGCCAACCAGGTCCCTGGCAGTGCCCTGCAACTGGCTTAGCCCTCCAAGACCTGGGCAAGTGTAGTGTATCTGGCTGCCCCCAACAAAGGTTCTTTTAACAGCTTTGTGAGAGGCAGAAATTCAGAAGTTGCATCTCCAGCCAAGGTGTGTATGGAAATGCATCTCTTGTATTTCTGCCCCTCACCCATCAGTTTAAAGACACAGGAACTTGTGGTGTGCAATAACAGCTTTTCTTGGGGGGGGGGGGGGAACCAACCTTATGCTTAGAGTTACAGAATAACATGCATTGCTATACAACAAAAGCATGCAATAAAAACCGTCCGTCTCTCCTTCGACCAGGCTACACTTTCCCTCAAGCTCCTGTTTTTCAGCCCACTTTCTTCACACCCACCCCATAACCCCCAAATATCTAGGTCCCGGACCCCTCCCTATGGCGGGTCCCCTTATCCCTCACACGAAACAGGCCCGGCAAACGCTTCGCCTTCGCAGTCACGCCGCTGGTCTGCAACGGGCGAGGAACCAGCGGCTCCCCCTTTCGGACTGGCAGAGCAACCAACCACTCAGGACGCAACCGCCCAGTCGCCTCGGCCAATCAAGCGCCGCAACAAAGGAAAATGGGCAGGGCCGACTTTACTTCCCGCCTCTTCTCCCACCGGACCGCCCTCCCCCCACTTCGCCGGTTGTGTATCAGGGCGGCTCCCCTCATATCAGAGAGTGGAGGCCCGGACCGGACCGGCTCAGAGTCGCTCACCCTCGGTTGCAGTTGTGCTCGTCCTCATTCTCGCAGTCGCTGCAGTGCTGCTGGTCGTTCTCCTCCTCCCCTGACGGCCGCCTCACTGCTGTATCACTGTCGTCCGCCATCTTGGCGAAGGGCAGCCGCGCCGGCTGCCGCGCCTGCGCAAAAGAAACCGAAGACGGGCCGCGATTGGGCGCCCGGCCGCAATGAGCTTTGGGACTTGTAGTCATCTCTTTGCGGGTCAGGGCGGGAACCGGAAGCGCAGCACACGTGAGCCACGGTGGGGGGGGTGGGGGGGAGGAAGCAAATCCTAGTTGCCTACGCTTTGGTTGTCAATGCTGTGCTAGGAGTTGGGAGGTTTCAAGTCTGATAATGATGAATGGCAATGTGGAAATTAAATTAATAATAATCAGTGCTTTTTTCTGGGGGGACGCAGAGCCCTAAACATTTTGTGAATCTTTATACTTTTGTCCATTTACTGTATTTATTTTTCCCAATTTTAACTATAAATTGGTGATTTTCTTGAGTCAAAAAAAGCACTGATAATGTGACATTAACAACAACAACAACAACAACAACAACAACCCTTTAGTGGGAGAACCCAAATGTAACTGTAGGATGGTGCCTTTATCAAAGCCCTTGCAATGCTGGAATCTCATTTAAGTTGGTTCTGGAGCAGCAGCAAACAAGCTTGCTCCATCTTTCATGTGACAACTGTTCAAATATTTGAAGATGGCTAGCATATCTCCTTTAAATCTTCTCCAAGCTAAACATTCCCAACTCCCTCAACCGTTTCTTATAAGGCTTGGATTCCCAATCCTTTATCATAGATTCACAGATTCCAAGAATTGTGGAGTTGGAAGGGACCGTGAGGATCACCTAGTCCAGGGCCTTACAATGCAGGAATATTTTTGCCCAACATGGGGCTCGAACCCACAATCCTGAGATTAAGAGTCTTGTGCTGTACTAACTGAGCTATCATATGAGTCACCCTCCTCTGCACAAGTTCAAAATATAGTGTTAATTAAACTTTTTGGTTTCAGTGTCTCCTAGACTTTTTGGATAACCACCAAATAAGAGGGGATGCTACTGAAGCCATTATTTTGCTATCAGATTTAGCAAATGAAAAAGATTCTGCTATTTCTACCTTGGCTGGCAGCAGTTCTCCAGAGCCTCACAGAGCCTCCAAACACCTAAAATCCTCTTTTAACAGGAGCTGCAAGGGTCTGAATATTGGGGTTTATTTATTTCTATTGCGGCACATGTTTATACCTCCTTCCCTCAGGGGAGCAGCAAGCAGAATATACAGTACATATGTCCCAGCCCAGGGAGAGCACAACAATTTCTGTGAGGTTTGGCTGAGTGCAGGTCATCCTGTTGAGTAGATATTTAAACCCGATTTCCCCAGCCAAAGTCCATCAACATTCAAGACACAACTACACTAACTAATCTACTTGGGGCAGGGAGGGAACTAGGTGGTTTTTTGTTTGTTTTCAAGTAAGTTGTCCCAAAAGCAAGAAGGGAGAATGTCCCCCACAAGTCTATAGTGTTTTGTTTTTAAGTTAAACACTAGCTGAAAATAGAGATTTTTGCATTCCAGGGCCTATCAGAAATTTTAAATTCAAGAACTGGCAACAATCCTAATTTAACCAGGGGAGGGAGGGCAGCTTGCATTCAAAGGATCTACAGTACTCTACCACAGAACTGTCATCCAGCTGCCTCTGTCAGCTGGGATTTTGTCCCAAAGACTTTCAAGCACCCAGTCGATACTACTAGTTTTGATTCAGGTAGGTAGCCATGTTGGTCTGACGCAGTAGAAATATATATTTAAAAAATAAAAAAATGTCCAGTAGCACCTTAGAGACCAACTAAGTGGTGCTACTGGACATTTTTAAATATTTTAAAATATATATTTCTACTACTGTTGTTGTTGTTGTTTAGTCGTGACCCCATGGACACTTTGTGACCCCATGGACCAGAGCACACCAGGCACTCCTGTCTCCCACTGCCTCCCGCAGTTTGGTCAAACTCATGTTGGTAGCTTCGAGAACACTGTCCAACCATCTCATCCTCTGTCGTCCCCTTCTCCTTGTGCCCTCCATCTTTCCCAATCTCAGGGTCGTTTCCAGGGAGTCTTCTCTTCTCATGAGGTGACCAAAGTATTGGAGCCTCAGCTTCACGATCTGTCCTTCCAGTGAGCGCTCAGGGCTGATTTCCTTCAGAATGGATAGGTTTGATCTTCTTGCAGTCCATGGGACTCTCAAGAGTCTCCTCCAGCACCATAATTCAAAAGCATCAATTCTTCAGCGATCAGCCTTCTTTATGGTCCAGCTCTCACTTCCATACATCACTACTGGGAAAACCATAGCTTTAACTATACGGACCTTTGTCGGCAAGGTGATGTCTCTGCTTTTTAAGATGCTGTCTAGGTTTGTCATTGCTTTTCTCTCAAGAAGCAGGCGTCTTTTAATTTCGTGACTGCTGTCACCATCTGCATCTACTACTAGTTTGTTTATTTATTTCACAAAATTTATATACCGCTTGATTGTAGGGGAAAGCTTCAGAGAGGTTTACATATGGATAAATAGACAAGATAGAGCTTTAAAAATTTGCACCGTAATTTAGAGTTAGAACCCCAATATAATAGGGGTTTTTTTGTAGTCTTTGTTTGAAATGCATTCCTGTTTATTGGTTGTAAACATGATTTTTTTTGTGTGTGTGGAAAAGTGGCACACAAAGAATGAACAGACCCTAACAAATTAAAACTCATACAGGCTTTCTAAACATTAAGGTAGGCTTGTTTAAATAAGAATGCCTTTAGCAGGCGTCGAAAAAGAATGCAGTGAATGAGCTTCTGTCTTTTTCGCTTGCGAAGAGGAGCAGCTTTAAAACTAGCTTTGACCGCCAGGAAGCCTTTCGAATTCCTTGCCCATACCTTGCTCCCCGCCTCGTTCTCCCTCAAATCGCGACACTGGCTTCGCGCTTGGGGAAGCAGAGCCCAGCCTCCGTGGCAGCGATTGGTTGGGTTTCCCAGCGTGACTTCTCTCTGCCAATAGGAAGTCGGAAAAGTTGGACACGGGTGAAGCCGACGAGAGGGCGAAAAGGTCTCGGTCAGCATTTGGTGGCGGAACCGAACTACTCGTGAGTGTGGGATGTTTTCGCGAGGATCGGAACCCTTCCTTTGCTGAACCCGGGGGCTGGGAGGGTAGGCATATCCCATGGGAGAACAAGCTTATTCGGGTTTATTTCCTGCGCGGCGTACCGAGAGTTTCTGAGAACGTGCAGAGTTCCCGCGCCGCATTCACTGTTGAGCCACCTCAGCAAGTCACCTCGCCTCTGAGATTAAGTGGAAGGGATCCCAGGGTAGCCAGACAGTTCTATCCTTCAGCGCTTCTCTCTCTCTTTTAAAAAATAAATAACAGAAATTTTGGAGGTGTAGGTGGCAGGGGGCTCCACACCTGCGGCAGAAGAAAGCAGTGAATTATATTTGTTTTCTCCCAGTTTTTCTGGAGGAATCTCCGTTTTTCAAAACTCCAACCCTGCCTTTCCAAAGTTAAACAACAGCCAGTTTTTGCGCTCTCTCTCTCTTTTAAGAACTACAGATTTCAAATGCAAAGTCTGTACTGATTAGTAATGATAAACTGGGATAAATAAGAGATACTGGAGGTGGAACACAGTAGCATATTGCAGAGGGCCTGAGCCATGCTCTTGTTAGGACCTAAGGGTTCCCTTGAACCCTTTACAACACTGGTTTGGCCAGAAATCCATCTACTGCAATTACTAAGTTTGCAGATGATACTACAATAATGGGTCTAATTACAGGTGGAGATGAATTATCTGTCTATGTATTTCTAATACTGTAGTATAACCAAATCAGTAATTTTTGATATAACTGTAAAAACTACAGTACTCTTGAAAACTTATTATTCCAAAAATGAAACCTTCATCTGGTTGTAAATATTAAGATTATCCCAGCAAGAATGAGTCTTCTTATTAAAAAAAATGATTTAAATCGAGTCTTACTGGTTTGAATCAATTTGATTTAAATCAAATCCACCCTGATAGGATGTTAGGTGGCGAGGTGGGTTGAGAATGAGAGTAGGGAAAAGTTGAAGCTCTTCAGAACGAAGTTTACAAATGAGCACAAGCTGAGTTTCGCATTTCTTTTGTCGCATAATGGTCTTTTTTCTTTTCCATCCAGGGCAGGATGTACCTGGTAGGATTGACGGGTGGCATTGCATCAGGAAAAAGTACAGTGGTTGCTATGCTGCAGGAACTGGGCTGCGTTGTCATTGATGCTGATGTTATAGCCCGACAAGGTGAGCCAGCCTGTGCTCCTTGGTATGAGGGTGAACAGAAGATGCGCTTTTGTTCACCAGTGGATCACTGGCCAGAGGCAATAGATCCTCCAGGATCCCCAAGGGAGTTGTTGTTGGGTCTGCTATTGGGTTCTCGGCCTGGATCCATTTGTGGGATAAAAATGAAACAAATAAATAGATTCCAGGCCAATGCCACATGCCATGCAGTCTTCCAGTTGTCTTGGGGCCTACCCACATACTGGGTTTCTTCCTCAAAAAAAAGCTGCTGAGGAAGAATAGAGCAGGGGTCCCCAAACTAAGGCCTGGGGGCCGGATGCGGCCCAATCGCCTTCTAAATCTAGCCCACGGACGTCCAGGAATCAGCATGTTTTTACATGAGTAGAATGTGTCCTTTTATTTAAAATGCATCTCTGGGTTATTTGTGGGGCCTGCCTTGTGTTTTTACATGAGTAGAATGTGTCCTTTTATTTAAAATGCATCTCTGGGTTATTTGTGGGGCATAGGAATTGCTTCATATTTCCCCCCAAAATATAGTCCAGCCCCCCACAAGGTCTGAGGGACAGTGGACCGGCCCACGGCTGAAAAAGGTTGCTGACCCCTGGAATAGAGGGTTAATTTGGATCAGGCCTGTAGCACTGGGGAATTGGGCTTAATTCTTTGCTTAAGGCAGGGGTCAGCAAACGTTTTCAGCAGGGGGCCGGTCCACTGTCCCTCAGACCTTGTGGGGGGCCAGACTATATTTTGAAGGGGGGGGGAAATGAACGAATTCCTATGCCCCACAAATAACCCAGAGGTGCACCTATATATATAAAAATGTAGAAGGTGCATGTTTGTACGGCCGCACCTTTCTTCACAACCGATTGCCCTAAAATTTGCCCATAACATCGGGTGCACATGTGGGAGTGTCTCTATCCACTTACATTGGCCAGATGACACACCTAGGACAGGTACGTAGAAACCTGGATTTCTATACAAAAAAGTGCCCCCTCCAGTGGACATCCAACAAACAACATGCAACATACTGGCAAAATCCCGCCCACTCAAGGTACAAACATGCACCTTCTACATTTATATATATATAGATGTGAGCTTCTAAACTCATTTGACTCACTGCTGCTAGAAAGACAGGATGCTGAGCTACTGCTCTGTTCTAATAGAGCAGATCTTGTATACTTGTTTGTTAGCCTGTGGATTGGGGCTGGAGGCAGGAGCTCTAAATGCAGAAAGCTTGTTAGAGCTCATGTGGCTTTCTGCTTGCGAGGAAGAGAAGCTGCATTCGTCTCATCCCTCCGTCGACAGCACTTGGAAATGTCTTTTTGCCAGTTGAAGGACCTCTGCAAATAGTTTGGGCCAGTTGAAGCTGGGGTTGCTGTGGATTCTCATGCCAGCTGATCTGCAATTGCTGGCCTAACGTGCAGCTCAGAATGTGGTTATCTGTCAGATTTCACACATCTCCAAATTTCTCGACTCAGGAAAAGGCGCAGTATGCGTTATAAATGCACATATTAGGATAGAAACGCATATGTCGAGAAGTAGTGCATTTTAAATATGCATTTTGTGATAAGAAAGCATATTTTAAATACAAATGTTCATGCGGGTTTTCAAAAAGCAAAATTTGCAAATTAATGGGGCAGCGGGACAGATTAGATGAATGAATGAGCATATGTAGGAATTGACGCAAACTGTCTTATCGCAAGCGACGCTTCTCAACTTGCAAGCTCTGATTGAGTTTCCCAGTGCTACCCCTGACAAAAAATCGAAAGCAACTGTGTTGGAGTCTTAATGTTAACCCCTCTTTCCTCAGTGGTCCAGCCATGCTTCCTGGCATACCAGCGCATTGTGCACTCCTTTGGCCCCGAAATTCTCCTGGAGAGCGGCGAGATCAACCGCGAAGCTCTAGGAAGCATAGTTTTCTCTCAGCCTGAAAAACGTAGGCTGCTGAATTCCATCACTCACCCTGAGATACAGAAGGAGATGCTAAAGCAGATCTTGAAATACTTTATGCTGGGTAAGCTACTGGTGAGGTTGCTTTTTAATTTTTATTTTACTTTGCAGAATCCTCGGGGCATCGATACACGCTGACAAAAGCTGCATCATCTCCCTTTGCCCTGTATTTTATTTTATTTTCCTTTGCCGGCCAAGAGGGGATGGGCTGTAAAAAGGCCTCTGAGCTGCTTCCTTTGTGCCGTGTTTGCGCTCATCCATTCACTGCTTACATCCTGAGAATTCTCCCTTCTTTATCCTTGCCCTTTGCATTTTTGCTCCCTTAACGTTGCCTTTAAAGAGCACACACAAAAGAGTCTTTGGGAAGTATTGTGCATAATGTCATACCTTCTGAAATGCTCGCACGCACCCCCGGCACCCCACACATACACACACACTTTTCCCGGGCGCTCTTATAAAAGCTCTTTTTGAACTCGATAAGGTAAAATAATGGTTTGACAGCTGGGATTTCTGCAGCATCTTTCTATTCCCTTTCATTCCTCTGATAACTGTAACAAATACAGCTGACAAATCTGTCTAGTCAAGGGCCTGATAATATCGCTGGCTGCTTTGGAGGTCTCGGGGTAGCAGAGAAGGGTCGCCTTACAAGGAGGAACTCATTGAAAGTAGACAGGGTGGGAGGGAGAGCCAGAACTCTCTGCCTTCCAGTTTCTAAGGCCAATATAACCCCCTTAGATGAGAGGGGAAAGCATTTAGGGAACTGGGAAAATAGCCTCACTGGTGATCTTCAAAGCTTTTTTCTTCAGAAGACCTAGACTTTTCTGCAAATTAAGGTAACTGAAGTAATTCAACTCCCGTCATTTCAATTAGTGGCAATATTATAAAAGCGGCTCCTCCTTTGAACTGCACACTATAATGCTGGAACTTCCCTGTGCTTCCGAAGGAGTTTGCCACATGAAGCCAGAGGCGTTCCCTGGTCAGAAAAACAACATCCCGATGCCTTGTTCAGTACATGGATCCTGGCCCAATTTTGTTGTTGTTGTTGCTAAATAATTTTTATTAATTTTCAATTACAAAAATCCAATCTGCGCCATATTATATTAACATCAGATAAAGGTACCTTTTACTTTAACACCAAAGAGCAATACCAATTCAAATACAAATCAATTACATAGCCAATTATAAATTTTGTGTGGCTTCCCGCTTGCTGTACTTTAAGGTCTTATTCCCTTTAATTCTGCCTCCAAACTGTTGCTCAAGCCAAATACAATCCATTCTTGATAAAATCCCTTATACTACAGCTTACAGAAATTAACTTCAATCGACACATATAATAATTTGTAAATTCACAGGTGAAGTTCTCCTTTCTTCTCCTCTGTGAGGTTTTAATTCTCGTCAGTTGTTCGTTTCACTTGCGTCGGCAAACTATGGCCCACGGGCCAGATCAGGCCCAGTTGCCTTCAGGATCTGGCCCGCGGACAGTCCATGGATCAGTGTGGGGATTCTGTTCGTTTGGGCTGCACCATTTCCCCCCCTGCGCCATTCCATTTTTTGCCTCTCTCCCTCACACACACCGCGGTGGTGGCGGCACCTCCTCCCTCCCTCCACTTGGCTTCTCCCCGCCCTGCCTAGAGGAGGAAGGGGGCTGGGCTGAGCTGGCTGAGCGCCATTTTAAGCAGCCCCTCTCCAGAGCCAGCCCTTTCATGCCACTCATCTTCCTGCCACTGCCGCCCTGGTGCTCCTGTGGGCCAGAGAGCAGAGCGGACGAGCTCCCTCTGCCTACCCACGAGAAGCAGCAGCAGCAGCGGTGGCAGCCCCTGGGAAGGTAAGTGCAGCGGCTGGGGCAGGGGGGTGGGGAGGAGGACTATTTGCCCCCCTCACCTCTTCATCCAGCTCCCCCCTCCCTGGTGCCACTTCTCTGGCCCGCCACAAGGTCTGAGGGACAGTGGACAGGCCCACGGCTTAAAAAAAATTGCCAACCCCTGCTTTAATTCTTTATCAAATATTACGCCCATATGAGTTATTCCTGATCCCTTTGTGCCTTTTGGCTTTGTTGATTCAGAGTTACTCTGAAGAGATCTCTCTCTTTGTTCTCAACTCTTCGGATTGCAACTGTAAAAAATTCCACTTTTGATTTCAGGCAGGGAGTCTCCCAAATTTTACTCCAGAATCTGACAACGGGAGGAAATCACACAAACTCTTGAATTTGCAGCGCTTTACACAAAACTCGTTGTGCGTGTGTGGAATGAATGCTTGCAGTTTCTACAACATTTCCTATACAAAATTCACCTCCCTCCTCCCCTCCCCAGGCCATCGGTATGTGATCCTGGATATCCCACTACTTTTTGAAACCAACACGCTGACAAAGTTCATGAAGCACACCGTTCTTGTGTACTGGTAAGGACATTACAGGGAATGATGTTGTTATGTTGTTATGCAAAACCACCAGTCAGTCTGATGCAACAAAGGGCAGAGGATGCCCATTGCAATGCATTGGCTCCTGAACTGAGTCAGGAATCATAGAATTTAGAGTTGGAAGGGACCCCCCAGAGTCATCTAGTCTAGCCCCCTAAAATGCAGGAATCTCAACTAGATCATACATGACAGATGGTCGGTCATCCAAGCTCTGCTTACATGGGATTTCCATGTGACCATTCAGATGACCCGAATCCATTATAACTGATTGCTCGTACAGTCGTACTTTGGAGTCGAACAGAACCCGTTCTCGAAGTCCGTTCAACTTCCAAAACATTCGGAAACCAAAGTGCGGCTTCTGATTGGCTGCAGGAAGCTCCTGCAGCCAATCAGAAGCCCCGTCGGACGTTCGCCTTCCAAAAATAGTTTGCAAACTGGAACAGCCACTTCCGGGTTTGCGGTGTTCGGGAGCTAAAACGTTTGACAACGATAAGCTGTTTGAAAACCAAGGTACGACTGTACTGTACAGTGGTACCTCGGGTTAAGAACTTAATTCGTTCTGGAGGTCCGTTCCATTCATCAGAAGATCTCAGGGCCGTTCACAGAATAAAATGCAAGATAAACCACAAGTAGATAATTAAACCAAAACAGCAAAACAATAACAGACACATTAAAAAAGGCTGTAGAATATTAATCAGCCAAAGTGTGTATGTGGCCATAGTCTCTCCCTGATTTTCCATGTCTTAGCCATGCTGGAGTGTGTAAGAGCAGCAGGAATTGACTAGATAGATGGGAGGGGGTGTACACACACACACACACACACACACACAGCCCTTTCTGACTTTCTCGCTGAGCTCAGTTCCTCTTCCCTTCCTTTGCCAAGTGACCCACAGAGCCAGTTGTCCCGCCTTATGTGCCGGAACGGGCTGACCCAGGCGGAGGCCGAAGCACGCATTGCCGCCCAGCTGCCCCTCGACCAAAAGGTCAAGCTGGCCGGCCACGTCATCGACAACTCGAGAGACGTCGAGACCACGAGGAAGCAGGTCCTGAAGCTGCACTCCTCGTTGGAGGACTCCATGGACTTCCTCCTGGTGCGGCTGCTGGCCATCACAGCAGCTGCTGGGGTTTCCGGCTTGGCGTATTTCCTACTGCGGCAGCTCATGTCTTAACTTGCCCTTGGTGTTGGTGACGGGGGAGGTAAGGGGGACCAAACCCTTCCGTGTTGGGAAGGGCAATAGAAACCCAGAACCTTTCCCTACTTTTTGCAGCCTGAACGATCAAAAGACCTCAAAAGCCAGGCAGCAAGTCTGTTGTCTTTCCGAAGTGAAAAGAGGCGTCATTCATTCCAAAGTGGCTCTCCACTATCTTTGTACGAGGCTCCCTTGCAAAAGATTTTAGTCGCGCCTGAGGAATGGAAAGGGCTTGTGGGTGTTGTTAACTAATGCTGGTAGGAATTTTGGTCTGCTGGGCCGAGGGGCTGTGGGTGGGGGCGAAATTTGCTGGCTACTACTGAAGTGTAAAAATGCATCCTATTAAATTTGACATGAGGATAAGCTCACAACAAAGTTACATTTTTTTAAAAAAGGGTACTGTGCACCTCTTCTCCCTCCCTCCAATATGCTATTGACTGCATCCTTGAGAGCTTCATTTTCAATGGTTCTCCAGGAATGTGGTCAATATTGAATATTGCTTGCGGGACACTCTGCCAAAATGCTCTCTGTGGGGAACCGACAAGGAAAAGGCGCCTCTAGGAGGTGTGAAAATACCCTGGGAAGTTGGAGAGGCTGTTCCCCCCCCCCCCGAGGCTGTTTGGTTACTGCATTTCATTTAACATCAATTTATTTGTATGACTCATACAGCTCAAGCATTATGTACTACAGTCTTACAATATAGTATTTGTGATTATGAATTGGAGCTCACCCTGCCTGGCAGTTAACCTGCTCTGTTCCTGGCCATACCTGCCAAGTTGCTGTCAGAGAAATAAGGGACCGGGCCGAAAATAGCAGACCAGAAGTAGTGTTGCCGCCATTTTGGAACTGGGCGGAGCATGCTCAGAAGTGACTTTTGATGCTGCTTTGCCCAGTTCCAAAATGGCCACCGCGCCAGAAGTCGCACTGCAGCCATTTTGGAACTGGGCAGAGCAGCATCAAAAGTCGCTTCTGAGCATGCTCCGCCCAGTTCCAAAATGGCCGCCGCGCCAAAATAAACCGGGGGGAAACAAAAAAAAATGTTTTTTCAGCTAGGAACAGCTGGAAAAACGGGGATTTCCCGGGGAAAACGGGAGGCTTTGCAGCTATGCTCCTGGCTGCTTTCTTCAGCTGGTTGCAAAGCTTCACTGAGAGCTGACTGCAAACCGTCACTGGGAGCTGGCTCATTCATGACAATAGGCATCTGGTCGGCCAGGGCGGAAATAAGAATCACAGAATTATAGAGTTGGAAGGGACCATGAGAGTCTTTATTCCTGCGATGCAGGAATATTTCATCTGACATGGGGCTCAAACCCATGACCCTCAGATTAAGAGTCTCATGGTCTATGGACTGAGCTATGGAGTGGTGGCCCTTCTTACCCTCTTAAGCGGGCTTCCTCAACCTCAGCTCTCCAGATGTTTTTGGCACACAACTCCCATGATCCCTAGCTAGCAGGACCAGTGGTCAGGGATGATGGGAATTGTAGTCTCAAAACATCTGGAGGGCCGATGTTGAGGAAGCAACAGGCATTGACCACTGCCATTGCCTCTTCACTCTTGAGATTGGAAGCTGTTCACTGATCAGGACAGGATAAAAGGAGACCATTGCTCCTGAAGGTTGTCAGCCATTTGTCTTCTTCAACCAACTCCGATTACAGGTCACAGTTCCACCAGGACTTTCTCCAGTGAAATGAATGCCAGCTTTGTTGTGCTTTGAGGAAGTTGACAGAAACGGAATTGCCCCGAGGCTGGCTGGGTTTCACATCCTTTCGATATCAATGCCTCCGCAGGCGAAAAGTGAAGGCAGGTATCATCCGTACATTGCCGAAGGCTTGCAGGCAATATCTTGTTTGGTAAATTCCAACACACACAAGAAGAAAATCTCTACCCAGCTTCAAAATGCGCACCTCTCATTCACCTCTCAATGTCCCTCCCCTTGCTTCTTGCCTGTGTCCTTTAAAAAATAAATAAATCATTGATTCTTATTCAAAGGAATACAGAAATACACACCCATTAAAAAGTACCGTATCTGTTTATAATATATTAAGATAAAACAGCCACTTACTGTAATCTAAAGAGGAAGAAAATACAAGGAAAGGAGAAATCTGAAGAAGGAGAAAACAAGAGAAAAGGAAAAGAATGAAAAAGCTAAAGAATGATAAAAGCAAAACAAAAGGACTTCTGGCTCTCTGTAGAATGAAAATTATATTCATTCTTTAAGATCCAGCCATTCTATCTTCTGTGAACCAGTATTTTTTTCAATCTTGAAATCCAGATATTACAAGATAATTTTCTCTTTCACGCAAAAACCATAAGAAATTTCTAGCCCTTAAGCAATGGTAGTAATGATTTTTCTCTTTATCAAACCTATTAGTTTAGCCATCTCAGCCAAGTCCAACAATTTTCCCTGAGTCTATCCTGACTCATGCCTTGGTGATAGCTCCCTCATAGTTTGTTGTGTGTGTGTTGGAGGGGCACCTGCCCATCAACAAATTTGTGAGCTGACAGCTTCAAATGCCTGGGAGATTTGATTTGCATGATTTCCCTCTCCTGTCACAGGAGAGGCACTGCTTAAGTGGAGCTTTCATGTAAGCAGGTATCACAAGCAGAATGCCTGGCTCAGGTGTTCTTGGAAGGGGAAATGAATATCGCCTCCAACCCAGTGAACCAGGACTTCCTCTGCCCTACGCAATTTCCAGCCCCCTTTCCTCCTCCTTTAGGCAAGTGCTGTGGGTTTGTTTTTTAAAAGAAGAAAAAATCATTGATTTTCAACAAGACACGTGAAAAGATTACACCAATAAGCACAGTGCCGTGTGGAATATCAGACAAAGCCTCACCCCACGAAGGTGATAAACAAACATCCACATGCAAAATTGATCGATCCAGCAATGTAGAAACAAGATACAGTATACTTACAGAAAAGAGGGGAGGGAGCAGAATGACCAAATATATTTATATTAATCTCACCCTATAAATAATACTATATATGAGCACCTCTTACATGTTCACGGGAGACAGACACAGAAAGGAAAAATTATTATAGTAACTAAAACCTTGGGAAAGCCCATTCCCCATGGTTGACCAACGTAATAAAATGGTACCCAACAGAAAGGAATCTGTCTCTTCATTTCACCCCTTGGGATCCTTAGCTGATAAAGTTGGTTTTTCTAAAAGTGCCATTTCCCAAACTTTAGAATACCAGAATGCAACATTAGCACCAGCGAGATCTCTCCAGAACCCGGGCTATTGCAACTCTCGCCACTGTAAGTAAATGGATAATCAGTTGGTTATTACAAAGATTCTCTTCTCTCTGTGTTAGAGCTTCACTGCCGCGTACGCAAGATTGTACGAGACAAACGGATTCTCCTTTAAAGCTGAGAAATGGTTGTGACATTTCTGGAGCACCCCACCCAGAGCTCACAAAGCATGCTGCAGCAGCAAAAGGACAGCAAAAAACAACAACCCTGAACTAATGAAAAAATGCTAGGTATTGTTGACAGCAGGCCGATAATTTCCACAGAGGCAAGCCAAAGTTGCTACTTCAACAGGAAGTCACGGCTAACCCCGGCTCCCTAATGAGCGTACATGTGTTTGCAAATAAATATGCCTCTGCTTATAGCTACTTAGTTTTTTCAAGTGTGTAGTTGCAGTATCTATAATTATATTGTGCCTGTGGCCGCAAAGTCTCTGATGCTGGATTGCCTGCGGCGACCGAGAATTTGCTCTCAGTGCCAGTTTGTAATCCTGTGAGGGAAGGGAAGGGAGTCAGTTTGGCTGGGACTATAAACACGGCAAAGTGTGAAACTGGGAAGAAGCTAATGGGCAGTGTGTATGGAGGTCTTGGACAGCCTGGGTGTTGTGGTCCAAAGGAAAGCAGAGCAATATGTTTGGCACCAGCTTGGCCTCAGGAGTTGCCGGAAGGAGGCGTACAAAGTGCCACCCAACCGTCTTAGGGACTCCATTCTGAATTTGTGCAGGGTTTACTCCTGAGCCTCTTCTTCTCCCGCAAGACGGTAGAGGTTTAGGATCAGAGTCTTCCTTCTCCTGGTGGGGCTACCTTCCCAGGTTGACGAGCCCCATCTGCCCCTCTATGGCAGGGGTCAACAAACTTTTTCAGCAGGGGGCCAGTCCACTGTCCCTCAGACCTGGGGGGGGGGGCAGACTATATTGGGGGGGGGAATGAATGAATTCCTATGCTCCACAAATAATCCAGAGATGCATTTTAAATAAAAGCACACATTCTACTCATGTAAAAACATGCTGATTCCTGGACCATCCGTGGGCCGGATTTAGAAGGTGATTGGGCCAGATCCAGCCCTCGGGCCTTTTGTTTGCCTACCCATGCTCTATGGGGATGTGCAGAAACCGCCTTCTTGACCATTGGACCCACTGTCCGCTCCTCCAGAGCCTGTCTTCACATGCAGGGGAAATCCCTAACTCGCCCAGGGTTTGAGACCCTTCAGCTGCCCTCACCTGGTTTACCTGGCCAGTTGAAGCCATCTTCCCAGGATGCTGCTGTCGCATGCTGACGGCTTCTGGGAGCCACAGGTGAGAGCTGAGTGCAGGGTGGGGACCAAAGGTGGGCAAACCGCCCCAGGAGGAGCATGAAATGTCCCCCACCAGAGGGACCACCCCTCCCCTTCATCACGTGGCGCATAGTTAACAACTATGGAACTCACTTTCATGGGAGGCAGTGATGGTTCCCATCTCGACTGGCTTTAAAAGAGGATTATAGAAGTTCAAGGAGGTTAAGGCTATCTGAGAGCCTTCTGGCGGTTTCCTCACCGCAAGACATGAAGCTGCAGAGATCCAGGCAGAGGGTCTTTTCAGTAGTGGTACCCACCCTGTGCAATACCCTCCCATCACATGTCAAGGAGATAAAAAAACACTATTTGACTATTAGAAGACATCTGAAGGCAGCCCTGTTCAGGGAAGTTTTTAATGGCTGATGTTTTACTGTGTTTTTAATACTTTGTTGGGCAGTGCCCCGAGTGGCTGGGGCAAGCCAGTCAGATAGACGGCTTCTTCTCCTTCTCCTCCTTCTCCCTCTCCTTCCTTCTTCCTTCTTCCAGCTTTATGACCCACAAAACCCCAAAGAGGCAAACGTGTCCAGAAGAGGGCAACCAAAATGGTCAAAGGCCTGGAAACGATGCCTTATGAGGAACGGCTTAGGGAGCTGGGTATGTTTAGCCTGGAGAAGAGAAGGTTAAGGGGTGATATGATAGCCATGTTCAAATATATAAAAGGATGTCATATAGAGGAGGGAGAAAGGTTGTTTTCTGCTGATCCAGAGAAGCGGACACGGAGCAATGGATTCAAACTTCAAGAAAGAAGATTCCACCTAAACATTAGGAAGAACTTCCTGACAGTAAGAGCTGTTCGGCAGTGGAATTTGCTGCCAAGGAGTGTGGTGGAGTCTCCTTCTTTGGAGGTCTTTAAGCAGAGGCTTGACAGGCATATGTCAAGAATGCTTTGATGGTGTTTCCTGCTCGGCAGGGGGTTGGACTGGATGGCCCTTGTGGTCTCTTCCAACTCTACGATTCTATGAAAAAGGGCCTTAAAGCTGTAGACTCAGAATTCCACATATCAATAGGAACTAGTCAACCAATTGCAGCTGCAGGGTGTATGCAATCAGTGAACAACCCCAAACTAACCGATTTGAAAGAAGTCGGGGGGGGGCGGGCGGTACTTCGCTCCCCCAGCAGAGGGCAGTGCCAGCCCAGTTTCGCTCTGGTAGGGTAAAGTAATTAAAGAGAGAGATCCAAGGTGTTTGTGGATGTCTGCACGCCCAGCCCGCAGAAGCTGACGCTCCATTTTTTCCAGAAGTCCACCTTGTCAATTGTTCTCTCTTGATTAAACATAATAAGGGCAGAGAACCCCTATATCCGTCAACTTAAGTTTGGTCCCGTCTGCCGGAGATGTGAGAGGAATAGGGAGATGGCATTTGGCGGGCTCTGCTCACATCGGAGGATTTGGGTGGGCAGGGATTAGGTTAAGTCGTTTGACACTAATTCGCTTTGCTACATCTCTCTCTCGGCTTATCTCTTGCCTTTGCCATCAGCACACTGACCCATCTGGATGGCGGGGCTGCAAGACGGCGGCCGCGGCCGCTCTCAGGATCCCAGCTGTTTTTATCCGAGGCCAAACTGGATCAATCACTGTCTCGCAGCATGAGAAGCCAGGAGGCATGAAATATTGAGGAAGGTGGGAGATAGGGAGGTGGACGTGAAGAAGAGAGAAGCTGCTGTGGAGGAAGGAGGTCACATGGGGCAGTGGTGTGGCATGGAGGGACTGGGTGCCGTGGCCCGGGTGCAAATTTCTGAGGGGGCACAACCACACACCCCCACAACAGGTTTCCCTGTTGAGGCAGGAGGCAAGCCGCACCCGAGCCAGGCCTATGTGGGATGGCCGAGGAGGCCACCACTGCCCATCAAGGAGCATACCTGCCAAGTTCCTTCTTGAAAAATAAGGGATCGGACCGGAAGTAGCAGACCGGAAGTAGTGCTGCCGCCATTTTGGAACTGGGCAGAGCTTGCTCAGAAGTGACTTTTGATGCTGCTGTGCCCAGTTCCAAAATGGCCGCCGCACCAGAAGTCGCGCTGCCGCCATTTTGGAACTGGGCAGAGCAGCATCAAAAGTCGATTCTGAGCATGCTCCGCCCAGTTCCAAAATGGCCGCCGCGCCAGAATAAACCGGGGGGAAACAAAAAAAAATCTGTTTTTTCGGCTGGGAAAAGCTAGAAAAACGGGGGTTTCCCGGGGAATACGGGAGACTTGGCAGCTATGTCAAGGAGGGAAGAAGAGGAAGGCAGGAAAGCACTGCCGGAGCCACATGCATTGCCCAGAGCGCTCCTGGCTTCACATTTCTCTGCCTTAGCTCTTTTTTGCGTCCTTGATTAGACGCTGGTCAGTGAAGGGTCTGACTGCTTTGCCCCAGCTCTGGCAACCCACCCCTGACCAAAGGTAAATGAGGATCCCCACAAGGGTGTTGAGTTGGCCAACTAGAACACCCACCCACCCGGGTCTTGAGCCCAGGGCGAAACTGCCTGGTCTTGAGCCCAGGGGAATATCAAGCAGGGCTTGGCGCTTACGCCATTGCCATGTGCTGCTGGCAAGTTGGAAACGACCAACAGGATCAGGCCTCGTGACCAGCAATACATCAGAGCACATCACATGGTGATGACTGACCCACCTCTCTAAAAGCTTCCTGACCAGGCTGGTTCTTTGGCCTGAGCAACAAGGTATCGCTGAATTTGTACACAGAAGAATTTATTTTTAGTTTGTTATGATAATCTTTATTCAATTTATAAGAAACAATAACAAACAAATAACATTTCTAACAAACAATAAATGAACAATAAGTGAACAAAATACAACAAACAAACTAATACAAAATCAAACAAAACAAAAATACATAAATTTTTATTTTTATTTTTTAATGACTGAGCTTTGTGCGTGCAAGAAACAACAGGCAGGTAACAGCCTACGGTAGTTTCCCCACTTCCAGAACAGGTGTGCTTCTTGTTCCTCTATGTGCATCATGCTTAGGCATTTGGGATTGGAAAGTGCAAACACTGAAAAGGTAGAAGAGAGGGGAAGATCAAACCCACAGGGCCACCCTGCCCCGTTTCCCCTGCACTCCTTTGTTGTGGTGAACCGAGCCTGCGTGTGTACAACTTGTACACAAAGGCTTTCTCTGAACAGACGGAAAACTGCATTTTCCTGGTTCGTGTATACACTCAAAGGCTCTGTTCATAAAAGAACAAAGGGCACAGGGAGATCAGGGCATGGGGTCAACCTGCGACACTCTCACCTGGCCATTCATTACATGCTCTTCCTTCAGATCCACAATGGCCCTGAAAGCTGTTTTCCAGTCACAATGTATTATGCTTTCACACACAAAAATGTACAAACATTTTGTGTGTTGTGCAGCCATAAACACATAACAATTGCTAGCTGGACCAGTCTGTTTCCAGCATTTCATTTTTCCTGCTAGATGACAGCTGGAAACCAAGAGGAGGGCATAAAGGTAGCAAGGTAAAAATAAACAGGTAAAGGACCCCTGGGTGGTAAAGTCTAGTCAAAGGTGACTATGGGGGCTGCAGCGCTCATCTTGCTTTCAGGCCGAGGGAGCCGGTGTTTGTCCACAGACAGCTTTCCAGGTCATGTGGCCAGCGTCCCTAAACCGCTTCTGGCGCAACGGGACACCGTGACAGAAGCCAGAGTGCACGGAAACACCATTTTCCTTCCCGCCGCAGTGGTACCTATTTATCTACTTCCCCCGGTGTGCTTTCAAACTGCTAGGTTAGCAGAAGCTGGGACAGAGCAACAGGAGCGCACCCCGTTGTGGGGATTCGAACCGCTGACCTTCCGGTTGGCAAGCCCAAGAGGTTCAGTACACAAATAGTCACAAAGCCGCTTTTCTCATGCAGCTACTATTTATGTGAGCGGGTGGGTTATGCAGGGCTGTTTGCAAATTCCACTTTCCTTTCACCAGCTGCTAATAACTCTGTTTTCCTTCCCAAGGAAAGCCCAGAGTGGCTCAGAACAGACCAGACCAGAATGAATACAAAATATTAGAATGAGAATCAATATAACAAAGCATAATACATCGAAATACAGGGCTGTGGGGGATCCTTTTGCTAAGCACAGACTACCTCACAAGGATGGAGCAAAGATCATTATTGGAACAACCCCCAGGACCTGGGGTAAGACACCTATTTCTGGTTTTGTTCTTCAAAGAGCCTTAAGTGCAAATGTAAAGAAACAAAATCAAGTATGGAAACCACCACCTCAGCCAATTATAAATCTGACAGAGAGATCAGGCAGACTTAATGGTGAAGATACCATAGTTGGATAGTTGGATGTGGAACGAGGTCTCTCAGAAGCACAATAAATGATGCTTCAAATAAACAGGAATAAGGAGGCAGTCTGAACAGGAGAGGCTTTTGTCAAAGGGTGTATAGACAAGGCCACAAGTCTGTAGCTGCCACTTAGGAATTGTCAAATCCATAGTGAAATTGCTCAGATTCTTTTATTGATTTATTCAAAGTACTTATAGGTAAAGGTAAAGGGGCCCCTGACCATCAGGTCCAGTTGTGTCCGACTCTGGGGTTACGGCACTCATCTCGCTCTATAGGCCGAGGGAGCCAGCATTTGTCCGCAGACAGCTTCTGAGTCATGACAAAGCTGCTTCTGGCGAATCAGAGCAGCGCATGGAAACGCCGTTTACCTTCCCGCTGGAGCGGTCCCTATTTATCTACTTGCACTTTGATGTGCTTTCGAACTGCTAGGTGGGCAGGAGCTGGGACCGAGCAACGGGAGCTCACCCCATCGCAGGGATTCGAACCGCCGACCTTCTGATCAGCAAGCCCTAGACTCTGTGGTTTAACCCACAGCGCCACCTGGGTCCCTGGGTCTAAGTACTTATAGCTCACCCTATAACTCAGTACTCTGGGTGGCTTGCAATAGATTACCCCACTTTTTTTGAGTGAACACAAAATTTGGATGATGGTGTTGCACTGCAACTTGGTATTTGGAGTGTTTAACACAGAAGCACATTTCTTGCATATGCATGCAAGATTCACTAATAGAGGAGACTGGCATCAAAGGATTGGTGTGGAAGCTTGTGTGAAACGCAGACCTGATTGTTGCTGGGGTGTGCGAATTTCCATGGGTGTGCCCCAAACCTGTGAGATTTGGGGGATAAGACCTGGATTTAGCAGTTTCTGAGTAAATAGAGTGAGTGGAGGGCCACACCCTTTCCCCATTAGCAAACCTCTATGCTGCCAGGTGACAAGACGGACTGATCAATGCTCAAAGTTCTCATCATTACTGGCATTATTTATAATTAGACAAGTGACTCTGCCTCCATCAATCATGGACAAGACTTACTTTCCAGGTTAACAACAGTGCTCCTCTCATAGTATTGATAACAGGATCAATGAAAGGCAATGCAGAAGGAGGGAGGGAGGGTTGTCTGTTAACTGTGTGTGCGTAAGAGAGAGAGAATGATAGAGATTTTGTTTTAATATACAAGGTCAAAAAGCTGAACTGAGAATGTGAAGTCTACTTTCTTATCCTTGAATTTTATCTATCCTCTGTCCCCACTACATTACCCATGAGGAATATATAGTCCAGAAAACCGTATACAGAACTGTAAAGGTAAAGGGACCCCTGACCATTAGGTCCAGTCGTGACCTACCCTGGGGTTGCACGCTCATCTCGCATTATTGGTACAGCTTCCAGGTCATGTGGCTAGCATGTTAAAGCTGTTTCTGGTGAACCAGAGCAGCACACGGAAACGCCGTTTACCTTCCCGCTGTAGCAGTACCTATTTATCTACTTGCACTTTGATGTGCTTTCGAACTGCTAGGTTGGCAGGAGCAGGGACCGAGTAACGGGAGCTCACCCCGTCGCAGGGATTCGAACCGCCGACCTTCTGATCAGCAAGCCCTAGGCTCTGTGGTTTAACCCACAGCGCTTAGTGCATATATGGCAACATATTCATTTAGACCTTTTCCTTAAATGTCTGCTAACCGTACCATTCAGAAACATCTAATCATGTTGCTACAAGGCTGAAGCCTGTTTGAAATCTATTGTTCTGCTGTCTACCCCACAATTCCCTCCCTGTTATTTTCCGCTTGGTTCGTTGGCACATGGAAACACAGTCCCCCTTGCAACAACTTAGCTTCCCAAAGCTTAGATTCAGGGAGATTTGTCCCGAAAAGCGGTTAAGGACTTCCAGAAGGCGACCTTCAGGCCTTACAGCTGAACTGTCCTGCATCTCTGCTTTGGCTTAATTAGGTAGCAAAGGGCTTGGCTTTTGCATTAGACGTTTGGGTTTAGTCAAGCATCCCAGGTTCTGCAAAGTTGCTCTTAAGCAGCCTGAGGATCTGAGCTCTCCTGGCATGGCGTTTTGTGCTGTTTTACCAACTACACATGTGACAGCTTACCTTAATTGCCGGCAAGGCTGAGATGGCTGTTAGGAGATCAGGGAAAGCCAACTTCCTTCTTGAAATAGGTAAACTTGGCCTTTGGGACACTGGGCAAGAGAGATGAAAAAGAATCTAGATCTTTCTTTTGGTTATTTCTTGCTATGCCTGAGTTTGTTCGTGAGTCAGAGGGGAAAGACAATTCTGTTCCTGAGTACTGCAGCAGCATACCCTCCAACATTTCTCTGGTGAAAATAGGGACGTCCTATTCCATAATAATACAGTCATACCTCGGCTCTCGAACGCCCCGGAACTTGTACGTTTCGGCTCCCGAGCGATCAAAAACCGGAAGTGAGTGTTCCGATTTTCGAACGTTCTTTTGGAAGCCAAATGTCTGGTGGGGATGCCGTGGCTTCTGATTGGCTGCAGGAGCTTCCTGCAGCCAATCAGAAGCCACGCTTTGGAAGGCAAACATTTCGGAAGGCGAACAGACTTCTGGAGCTGATTCCATTCAACTTCTGAGGTACGATGGTAATAATTTCATTATTTCTACCCTGCCCAACTGACTGGGTTGCCCCAGCCACTCTGGGCGGCTTCCAACATATATAAAAGCATAATAAAACATTAAACAACTTGCCTATACAGGGCTGCCTTCAGACGTTTTCTAAAGGTTGTATAGTTACGTATCTCCTTGCATAACTCCACACCCTCCAACATTTCTCCGATGAAATTAGGGATATCCTAAGGAAAATCAAGACATTTCAGGATCAAATCAGAAACCAAGCTGGCTTTGGTAAATACAGAGCTGTCCCTTGAAAATAGGGAAACTTGGGAGTGTCTGCAACAGCGCTTTCCCCACTTGAAAATCTCAGCAAGCATTGTTGCTGCGTTGGGGTTGAGATGAATTGGGGAGGACCTACATACAGCTGGAGGCTGGAGGCAACTCACCCCTGGCTTAAAGTGTGCCTTTGGGGTGTTTTGAAATGCCCAGAGGAATAGATCCACCAAATAATAATAATAATAATAATAATAATAATAATTTGTTATTTATACCCCGCTCATCTGGCTGGGTTTCCCCAGCCACTCTGGGTGGCTTCCAACAGAAATATTAAAATACACTAATTTCTTAAAGATTAAAAGCTTCCCTAACCAGGGCTGCCTTCAGATGTCCTCTAAAAGTCTGGTAGTTGTTTTTCTTTTTGACATCTGGTGGGAGGGCGTTCCACAGGGCGGGTGCCAAAGGAATACACCCACCCTATTTTGCAATGGCTAAAATCGCCGTACCTTCAGACAAGTGAAACTGACATGGGGTGCTTGTATGCCATGCATTAAAAGTACACTCCCGCCCCTTCAAAGAATCCTGGGAACAGTAGTTTGTCCCCCACAGTGCTACAATTCCCAGCTCCTTTAACAAACTACAGTTCCCATGGTTATTTGATGTGCTTAAAACGTGTGGTATGTATGTAACAGTGGGCTCTCGGGCAGGACAAGGCATCCCTTCTAGACCCTCTGTTTATGTTACTGAAATATCATCTCTGAAATATCAGGGATGCACATCCTGGTCTCCCTTGGTTTTGCCACGACGAGCCCCTGCCGGGGAATCTGCATTAACTGGGAATAGTTATGGCAGCGGAAACAGGTGGGCATTTTTTGGTCAAGGGGTGACCTCTTTCGGATTGTTAAGCATTGGTTGTTCGTTTGCTGGAGTGGAGGCGAGGAGAATGCCATAGCATCTCTCGCTGAAACCTTCCCGGATCGATCGGCTGTGTCTGGATCTAAGAAGCCGTGGGGGGGGGGGCTTTAGCTGTGGTCCCTCGTCTCCCCTTGCTGCTCCTTTCCTCCTTAATTGAAGTTTGTTTGAGCACATCCTGAGAGCACAAGCCAAATATTTAGCTGCTGCAAATTGGCACTCCGGATCAATTACTGTCACTTTCCACCCTCGCTACGCCGTCCCCTTGGGCTCAGGAATCAGCATCTTGCCGCATGTGGGTCCCTCCCCTTCGCAAGCCCGCCTCTGGCGCTCCTTCTGCAAGCACGTTCTTCATCAGGCTCAGCAATCTATCACCTGAGCTAAGGCGAGATTTTCAATGAAGAAAAGTTCTTCTTTGCTAATTCTCCCTGTGCAGGCCTGTGTCTGCCGGGAGCTTTCCCCTCTCTCTCTCCCTGGACTTTCAAAGTTGGAGAAAAATTGGCTGTGTCCTTGCGCATTTATCACATCGGTTCGTCCGTGACTGCAATGCAACAGGCCTGGAGTAACATATTCTTTCTGAAATCAGGAGGTATTCGCAGAGAAAAGAGGTTCCCTACCCTCCTCGTCATCTCGGAATTACTGTACAGTGGTACCTCGGTTTATGAACACAATTGGTTCCGGAAGTCTGTTCATAAACTGAAGCGTTCATAAACTGAAGCGAACTTTCCCATTGAAAGTAATGGAAAGTGAATTAATCCGTTCCAGACGGGTCCGCGGAGTACTTAAACTGAAGTGTTCATAAACTGAAGCATGGGTGTAATTGGTTCCGGAAGTCTGTTCATAAACTGAAGCGTTCATAAACTGAAGCGAACTTTCCCATTGAAAGTAATGGAAAGTGGATTAATCTGTTCCAGACAGTCTGCGGAGTACTTAAACTGAAGTGTTCATAAACTGAAGCAAACTTTCCCATTGAAAGTAATGGAAAGTGGATTAATCCGTTCCAGACGGGTCCGCAGAGTACTCAACCTGAAGCGTACTTAACCCGAAGCATGGGTGTAATTGGTTCCGGAAGTCTGTTCATAAACTGAAGCGTTCATAAACTGAAGCAAACTTTCCCATTGAAAGTAATGGAAAATGAATTAATCCGTTCCAGATGGGTCCGCAGCGTTCATAAACCGAAAATTCATAAACCAAGGTGTTCATAAACCGAGGTTCCACTGTACTTCGTCCTTCTTGTTGCAAACAAGATATGCTGCAGTCACAACTTTCCTCTGCACAGCAATTCTGCTTCTCCCTGTCCCGGCTTTGAAAGCTGGCCTCCCACCCAATGTAGCCTTTGCTCAGTATAAATGACCGGCAATTAAGATGTTCAATTTTGCCATGGTTTAAAGCAGGAATGAGGATCATGTGGCCCTGCATATGCTGTAGGACTCCAACTCCCATAATCCCCAGCAAGCATCGCCAACGCCCAGGGATGATGGGAGTTGGAGTCCAGCAACATCTGGTTCCCCAACCCTGGTTTAAACCAGTGGTCATCCAGATACGGTTGGGGTTTATTGGGCTCGTATGTTGCTTCCACAGAGAAGTCCCAAAGAAAGTTACAATCAAAATCGGGTGGCAAAATGGGTCGGTGCGTCTGGCTACTAACCAGAAAGTTGGTGGTTCGAGCCCAACCAGGGATGTCTTTGGGCAGGATTCCTGCGTTGCAGGGGGCCGATGACCCTCTCCAAACTGAGTGAATAGGCGGTGAAATGGCAAAGTGATGCATGTCAAGGCAAATATATATATCGTATATCTTAATTTCCCATAAACATTTTTATATTTAATCCAGGGTTTTCTCTTGCCATGGAAAATCTGTCAAGTAAAAATAATCTGTTATACAATTGGAGTTGCTGCTGGTGCGAAGCTTATTAGCGCACTTTTTGGGTAGGCGGTTTGTCACACCCGTGGTGATATTTTGGGGTGGGGTGGCCCATATCACCACAGCTCTATATCCTGTTTACTCCTCGTCTCAGCACAACGTAGCTTCTTTGTTTCCAGCCACCCAAAATAATATAAGCATGTCTATTTCTATCCATGTCGGAATTCTGACAATACGGTTAAGAAGATCTGTCCTCTCAAGATCTCAACACGTTGGAGAGGGGCTTTCCTCGGAGGTTACAATCGAATTGCGCACGTACATCTGCACTTTTAAAAACCCAGAATTAATACAGGGGTCTTGTGCATGACCTCTTTAGCAGGATTTTTGACACGGCTAAATATCAGTCTTGTGCAAGATCTGTGCATTCATTAAAATAAAATAAACCAATACGACACCGACTGGAAATGGATATTGTTGTCACCATCACGAAAGCAGAAACCTCCATTTTGCTCATTATGAAAAATGGTAACTGGGATCTGGTAAGCATGGGTGGACCATAACATTGTAAAGTTTGAAGGGACCCTGAACATCATCTAGTCCAGGGGTAGACAACCTAAGGCCCGTGGGCCAGATGCGGCCCAATCACCTTCTCAATCCGGCCCACGGATGGTCCGGGAATCAGTGTGTTTTTACATGAGCAGAATGTGTCCTTTTATTTAAAATGCATCTCTGGGTTATTTGTGGGGCCTGCCTGGTGTTTTTACATGACTGGAACGTGTGCTTTTATTTAAAATGCATCTCTGGGTTATTTGTGGAGCATAGGAATTTGTTCATTCCCCCCCCCCCAAAAAAAATATAGTCTGGCCCCCCACAAGGTCTGAGGAACGGTGGACCGGCCCACAGTTGAAAAAGGTTGCTGACCCCTGATCTAGTCGAACCCCCTGCAATGCAGGAATACGCAGCTGTCTCATACGGGGATCAAACCTCCAACCTTGGTATTATCAGCACCATGTTCTGATCTGTCAATTCTCCCAATTTCTCATTTTCCAGTTCCCCACATCAGTTTGCAATTCTTTTTTTTTTAAGGATCTCAATAAAATTTATTTAGCATTTTCACACAAATTTCTTTCTAATGTACACATTCTGTATGCAATGCTGCCTAATATGCACATTTTTGCAAAGCAATTTTCCCCAATACAATGCATTCTATTTTCACTAATGTGCCTTTGTATCCAAACTTTACCCCAGTACTGTGTGTGCACGCCTTGACTGGAGAACAGCATTGCACAATCGGGAGAAGTGTGAATTTGGAAGGAGGGCTGAGTTTCCAAATTAATTAACACTCAACTTCTAACTGCAAACTGAAGTGAATCCCCAGGTGCTGGCAATGTTTCCTCCTGCACAAAACCTATGGATCTTTTTTATATATATAATAAAATAACTAAAGTTCTCTGCAAGGGGAACAGCGATTGAAAACACAGCCAGGGATCTTTCTATGCAAGACCAACCACCAGCGAGGAGAGAAAACAACAGAATACCTATGACTAAAAAAAGACTAATCTAAGACTAAAACCCAGAGTATGTGGATGGCCCTGGGCCAATTGTGGACGCAGAAAAAAAACCAGCTTTCTATGACCCATCTGTGAGATGATGCTCCCAACAAGAAGGACGCCTTGTGAGTTATTAAAGTGTTACAAAAGTTGGGTGCCCCCCCCCACTGTCTGCCGAGCGACAGTAGGATCCCAGGGGGGTTCCAGGCTCTCGCCCAGGGTCTGTGTTCCTTTGGAGAATTGAGACGCAGCAGAGACTGTCGTAGCTTTTTATTCACCTATTTATGCCTTCAGTCTGCATGGAGGGAGTCCAGATCTTGCAGCATGGTCATTTCAAGAGGGACTTGGCTCCCCGCAGCAGTGGGGCCCTGGAGTCCAAGGCACCTTCTCCAGCCAGCAAGCAGCCAGCCTGCCAAAGATGGATCCCAGTCTTTCTTCCTCCATCTTCTTCCCAGAACACCTTGCTAAAAACTATTTTCATGTCACTTCAAACACACACTCCTTCGCCTTGTGAAATATACTCGGAGTCAAGAGTGAATTTCATGCTCTTTATTCAGCTCATAGTCATCAAGGAGAAGAAGAGAAGAATGGCTCTTTTCCCAAAACCATCTGCTTATATACATTATTTACACAATGGGCCTTGCGTGATTGGCTACTTCAGGGCTACACCTGTGGGCCAATCAGGTTGTGGATTGACTTCCGTCTGCAGCCTGATTGGCTGCTCCTACTGGCCAATCAGGTTGCAGATTCACTTCTGCCAGCCGCCTGATTGGCTGCTCCTGCAGGCCAATCAGGTTGCGGATTCACTTCCACCTGGAGTTGGATTGGGTAGCTCCTGCGGACCAATCAGACTGCTGATTCTGAATCCTATTGTTCTAGGATTCAGCTCAGTACATAACACCTTGACAACATCTGCCTCCCCAGGCCAAAGGATTCCTCTCAGAAGACCTATGGACCCCTTTTGTCAGGAGAACAGATTGGCCAGCCACGCTGGTTTGCATAAGCCAGACCAGGAACTCCTTGCCTGGCACAGCTCTGCAGCTTGTATTTTCATCCTTATCCCAATTGATCAAAATCATCTATTAATTTCTAGAATTTAGGGGGGTCCTCCAGACCCTCCAAGTGTCCCTATTTTCCAAGGACAGTCCCAGATTTACAGAAGCCGTCCCAGTTTCTGATTTGATCCTGGAATGTCCCGTTTTCCCTTAAGACATCCCTATTTTCATCGGAGAAATGTTGGAGGGTATGGAGTTATGCAACCGCTGAGCCAAGGAGATAAGTAACAATACAACCTTTTGAAGACATCCGAGGGCAGCCCTGGATAGGGAAGTTTCTAAATGTTTAATGTTTTATTATGTTTTTGTATATGTCGGAAGCCACCCAGAGTGGCTGGGGAGACCCAGTGAGATAGGAGGTGTATAAATATTATTATTATTATTATTAGTACTAGCTGGCCCTGCACACGTTGCTGTGCGTTAGTCTGTGAAATGGAGGGTAATAGCCCCCCTTCAGATCCCCCTGAGCCTCAGAGTCCCCCTGAGTCGAGGTGAGACACTGTGGAGAGGGCAGGTTTCATCCCTGTGTCTCCCCCCCCCGTTCTGACCCATTACGTATCCCTGCCCTCTATTGCCCCACCCCACTCCACTTGGCCTAGTCTGGAAAGCGGCCTAGTCTGCAAAGCCGAGGTGAGATATTGTGGGGAGGGCAGGTTTCATCCCTGTGTTCCCCCCCCTGTTCTGACCCATTACGTATCCCTGCCCTCTATTGCCCCCCCACCTCCACTTGGCCTAGTCTGGAAAGCGGCCTAGTCTGTCTGATAATGGTCGCCTGTGTGGTTTCAGTTGCTTGGTTGATGATGATGTCATTTGGTTTGTGGGTGTGGCTTAGATTTCACAGGAAGGGAGGGGGTGTACTGTGGGAGGAATTCCACTTGAGGGCGCTGTTTGAGTTGGTGGAAAACCAGGTCTGTACCTGCGCAGGTGTGGTAATTGAGGGATTTTTGCCCCCAACAACGCACGGGGAGTGGCCTGGATCGTTGTGTCAAAATTTCAGGACGATCGGTCAAGTGGTTACGGAGAAAAGTGGAACCTGGATTTTCACGATTTTTACATTTTTATATATATAGATTATGATTATTATTATTATTATTATTATTATTATTATTGAAGAGGACGTCACTATTTTCACTGGAGAAATGTTGGAGGGAAAGAGTCCTCCCAAATCTATAACAATAGGCTAAGAAGCTATGCTTCTTTCATAATATCCCGCACACACACAATCGATGTTTCATACTTTTACCATTTGCTAGCCAATATACCATTTGCTACTGAGATAAGTATAATGAGATAAGAATCCAATGTCTTTATTCAGACCAGGTCTCTCCATGGTTTTAAGTTTGGTAATAAGTTGTCATTATACATTATACTGTATTCGTGTTTTCTGAGTATAATGAGAAAAGAGGGTTGTGGGAGACAACACTGGCATTCTCACAGGGGGAAGAGTAAATTATAAGGAAAGCCTCATCGCCAATGAACAGCGATTTTTGTTCCACGCAACCCACATAAGTAGAGGTGCAGGGGGACCGACGACAAGAGGAGGCCGTTTTAGGCGGGAGGCACAATTATTTTGTGAACTGAAGTGCGATGCGGAAGATTAAATTGCATCTCTGATACGAATCAATAAGAGAGAAATCTAGGACAACGTATAAGGGCCCTGCGCGGGAGCAACTTTGGTCTGTAAAATATCTTCCCCGCCTTTATGTCCGTGTTTTGTTGTTGTGACCAGCTTAAAGCAAAAAGAAAAGGAGGAGGAGGAGAAAAAGACCTCTGTTCGCCTTTGTCCCTCCGTATCGTTGCTGGGCAACAGGAGCCTAAAAGTGGTCTCGTAATGGATCCAAGATAGCTCACCCCTTTTAAACCTTTGAGGCCAAGAGTCAGGAGCCCCTCGGGCCCTCCGTACTAATACTAAATGCTTTGGTGAGGACGCAGCCTCTCTTGACCCCCTTTGGGGGATGGAAAAGAAGGACACACAGCCTTTTCTGGCTCAGCCTGAATCTCCCACTAGTGTGTACTTTCAGATGCTTGGCTCTTGGCAATGGAGAAGAACCTGGATGAATCAGGAAAAGCTTCCACCTAGTTCAGGATCCTGTTTCCAAAAGAGGCCAGACAAATGAATTTGGGATTCAGGGGTGAACTGCAGGCACTCCAAGTGTCCCTATTTTCCAGGTTTACAGAAGCTGTCCAAGTTTCTTATTTGATCCCGGAGTGTTCCGCTTTTCCTTAGAATGTCGCTGTTTTCATTGTAGATATGCTGGAGGGTATGGGATAGGACATCCCTATTTTTGTCAGATAAATGTCTCTTATTTTCATCAGAGTAATGTTGGAGGGCATGGAATAGCAGGGGGCAGCAAACTTTTTCTGCAGGGGGCAGTCCACTGTCCCTAAGACCTTGTGGGGGGCCGGACTATATTTTTTTGGGGGGGATTAACGAATTCCTATACCCAGGTGGCGATGAGGGTTAAACCACTGAGCCTAGGGCTTGCTGATCAGAAGGTCGGCGGTTCGAATCCCTGTGATGGGGTGAGCTCCCGTTGCTTGGTCCCAGCTCTTGCCAACCTAGCAGTTCGAAAGCACCTCAAAAATGCAAGTAGATAAATAGGAACCGCTACAGCGGGAAGGTAAACGGCGTTTCCATGTGCTGCTCTGGTTCGCCAGAAGCGGCTTTGTCATGCTGGCCACATGACCTGGAAGCTGTACGCCGGCTCCCTTGGCCAATAATGCGAGATGAGCGTGCAACCCCAGAATCAGTCATGACTGGACCTAATGGTCAGGGGTCCCTTTACCTTTATGCCTCATAAATAACCCAGAGATGCATTTTAAATAAAAGGACACATTCTGTTCATGTAAAAACACACTGATTCCCGGACCATCCGCAAGCCAGGTTTAGAAGGCGATTGGGCTGCACCCGGCCCCCGGGCCTTAGTTTGCCTACCCATGGAATAGGGCAGGGGTAGGCAACCTAAGGCCCATGGACCACAAGTGGCCCACGGGGGTCGTTTAACCGGCCCACGAGCTGCCCCCAAACCAAGCCACTCGCTTCCGTGGTGCCAGAAATCACGTCTGCGCATGTGCGGACGCCAAAAATTGTGTCGGCACAGACACAGATGCCGGAAATCGCGGCTGCGCACTCTCATGTGCACACACAATCTGGCCCACGGGGGGATCTCCACTGGAGTCAACCGGCCCAGGCGAGGTAAACCTTGCCGACCCCTGGAATAGGGTGTCCCTGTTTTCACGGGAGACATATTGGAGGGTATGGAACAGATCCTGGCATTTCCATTGGAAAATAGTTACTAGTAGCTAGACCCTCCTCTGTAGGCCTTTCACATTTGAGCATAGAATCATAGGATCGTAGAGTTGGAAGGGACCCCGAGGGTCATCCAGTCCAGCCCCCTGCAATGCAGGAATCTCTGCTAAATCATCCATGACAGGTGGCCTGCTTAAAGCCTCTGCTTAAAATCCTCCAAGGAAGGAGAGTCCACAGCCTCCCAACAGGGAGACTGTGTCCTCAGCATCCCTATTGGGCAGTGGGACTGCCCTCCTCCCACCCACCAGTGCCAAAGGGCATGATTCTGCTTTACATGTGTATTGCAGTTGGAGCCTTGGAGCAGAATTGTGGTGATGGGCTGAGATCTGTCTCCCTTCCACATCACTGTATAGAAGCAACTTCAGACACCTTCTTCTCTCAATATATGCCTACTTAATCTTTCTTTGAGAGACAAAGGCCTTTTGGAGCTGACATTTCAATATCATGTTTGTTTAGCACTGGGGTGGGTGAGTTGCTGCTGCAAGAAGGATATATTACAATGTCATAGTAATATTACTCGGGAAGAAGCCAGAGATTCTGCCACTCTATCACAACAGCACGCCCCCCCCCCTCCACGATTCACATCAACTTGTGTAACTTTAATATTGGCGCTTATGGCACCTTCTGTGTGTAGAGGTTTATTGTTAACGCTGATCCTCAAAATAGGTGTCGATGCAAGATGGTTATTGGGTCGCTACCTTTGATTGGCACATGGGTAAACATAATAAAAGCAGCAAGCAAGGGCAATGGGGTGGGGGAGAAAGAGTTTGCCAAGGTTGTGATCAGGGCCGTCTTAAACATATCCAGCGCTGTGGTGCAAAGATCCCTCTGGTGCCCCCCCCTTTCCCAGAGTTGCCGACCTTTTTGAAGGGGGGGACCCCAAAGTTTGACTTTTCTTAGGAAAGGCTGCTCCCACCCTCGCACGCTGCCGGGCATCGGCTCCCGCAGCAGGATCATGGTGTGGGGCTGGGCAGCCGGGCACGTTGGGGGCGGCACAGGAGGCAGCCGGGGGTCTCATCCGGGCAGGGACAGGCGAAACGAGCTGGGCCATCCCCGTTGCCGCGGCAGAGAAGCACGCTCACTCAGCCGCAGTCTCACCGTCCTTGCTTGGGGAGGAAGGGGGGGAGGAGAGAGCGTGACTGGGAGAGGATTGGGCAGGAGAAGGAAACGTGTGAAGGAGTACAGAGGTGGTGGAGGCAGTGGGAGGAGGCAGACTCCGTGCAAGGCGTTGGAGATGCAGGGGAAGGAGGGAGGGGTGCTGGGGGCAGCAGTTGCAGCATGTAGCCTGGAGTGTGGGGATCTTTCAAGGTAGAGTGGACGGGGGGGTGTCACGGTCTGGTCGGCAGGCGGTTGAAGCCCTGGCTGAGGACGTCAGGACCAGTGGCAAGATGGTGGTGTAGAAGCAGGAGCAGGTGCAGGGCTGAGGGTCCAGCAGCAGGCAGCCGCAGGGTCAAGGAGCAAGGCAGAGGCGAAGGTCTGGGAGTCAAGGAGCAAGGCGTCGGCAAGGCAAAGGTCCAAGGGTCGAGGAGCAAGACGTTGGCAAGGCAAGGGTCCAAGGAGCAAGAGGCCAGAGGCAACCAGGCAGGGGTAGCATTGCTGTGGCAAAGAGCTGAAGAGAAATGCTGACCTTTTATCCCTCCCAGCTCCTGCCACCAGGTGCAGTGAGGTATCAAGTGGCCTCACCTGAGTGACCATTCCTTGCCTCTCCAGCACAAGCTGAGGCAGGCCCCAGAGCCTGACTGCTGCCCATACTCCTGACAGGGGGGAGCGGTGGTAGAGTCATGTTTATTATGCACAGAGCTTGGGATGCAAGCACACACCACACAGCCGAGGAGGTGGTGTGTCGCGGAGCCAGCGGAGAGAGCTTCGGACTGTGGGAAAGCATCTGGAGCCGTCCCACCCCCAACGGGCGCTGGAGGCACAAAGGCACCAAGCCCCGCTCCGCCTCGTTTACCTCCCCGCTCTCCCCTCCCCGGACTCTCCTTGGACTCTCCGCCTGGTGCCCTCCACTGCTTGGCGCCCTGGCTCACTGCACCACTACGGCCAATGGTAAAGACGTCCCTGGTTGTGATCCAGAGCACACGTCAACTGTGAAAGAAGCCAGTGCGTAGAAAAAGCCAGTGTGTTGTGATGTCTGGGGCTGCAAACACACCCTATTTTTAAAGCACCTCCCCTCTGTAGTTTGCTAAGGGCACTGGGAGTTGTAGCTTTGTGAGAGATACGCTGTGGTTCTTTCGGAGAAGCCTTGTGCTTTAAATGGACAGTCGTACCTTGGTTTTCAAACAGCTTAGTTCGCAAGCGTTTTGACTCCTGAACACCGCAAACCCGGAAGGGACTGTTCCGGTTTGCAAACTATTTTTGGAAGCCGAATGTCAGATGGGGTTTCCAATTGGATCAGAATGTTTCTGAATGTTTTGGAAGTCGAACGGACTTCCAGAATGGATTCTGTTCGACGTCCAAGGCACAACTGTACAGTGCAGAAGCAGCCCTTGGTTCCTGAGGCCTCTGCAATGCAAGCAAATAATGAATTCTATTTGGAATGCCACTTCAACATTTAAAGCAATTTTCCCCTAGCGGTCATTGTAGGGACTGGTGAGGGGTGATTCAATTCAGCTTGCATTTAAATCCAAATTTATTAAATTTATGCTTTCTGAAACAACGTGAGAGTCAAAATATAGCCGTCCTTCAAAGTTCCTGTTTATCTGAATCTTGCATTGCAGTTGTCCAACCAGCCAATGTTTACAAAAATGCACATATTAGGATATAATGTGCATAGAGAATAATATATTGCTGAAGAATAACAGGCAAAAAGCCCTTGTTTTTCCCCCCAGGACTAATTGCAGCCATCAGCAGCCGTTAACAGCCATCCACAGGTTTACCACTCCCATCAGCCCATCAGCCATTCCCACCCACCCCCACCACCCTCTGTATATATATAAGGGTCTGACACTTCCATTTCCAGAGTATCTGAAGAAGTGTGCATGCACACGAAAGCTCATACCAAAATAAAAACTTAGTTGGTCTTTAAGGTGCTACTGAAGGAATTTTTCTATTTAGGCAAAAATGAGTTAGATTGGGAGAACCTGCAAAAATGTGTACGTTAGTCGAAACTGCGTATAAAACGCTCCTATTTGGAGAAATTCATGCTAAAATGGTCCGGGAATTCATGCTAAAATGGTGAATAATTTTCATGAGGTTGTTTGTTTGTTTGTTTGTTTTGCAAATTTCTGCATAAATGTGGAGAACTGAATGTGGAGAACTGAAATTGACAGATCCTTCCTCCCTTGCTTCACAGTGAGAATCAGGTCTCCTACCATTAGCTAAGGAAAACCAAGATGCCTATCTGCCTGTTCTATTTAATTGTGTCCTAAGAAAGTCAGTACTAGCACAGTAAAGGAGGCAGCTCAAGCTATAAATCCCATTACACAATTATTTTCGTCATTATATTGGTTTCTTCCTTATTTGATGAAGCGGCCTCAAGCCTACGAAAGCCTCTCCCAGAATGTCAGGCGCTACCAGACTCTTGCAGCTTTCATTTTTACTGCAACGGAGTTAATGTGGCTGCTTGTTTGAATATCTGGGAAGTTCCCAGTGACGATAGATAGATAGATAGATAGATAGATAGATAGATAGATAGATAGATAGATAGATAGATAGATATAGATAGATAGATAGATAGATAGATGATAGATAGATACTTTATTGTCATTGTACATAGTACAACGAAATTGAATGCCGTCCCATAAAAAACAAAACAAAAACAGCCACACACACACATACAGACAGACACACCCATCACAACTCCCCAAGATCATATTACTGTATTTAGTTACAGCATTTAAGATGGTTATAGCTCTTGGTTAGAAACTGTTTTTTAATCTATTCGTTCTTGATTTAATTGTTCTGTGTCTCTTGCCCGAAGGCAACGGTGCAAAAAGACTATATCCAGGATGAGGTGAATCTTGTAAAATATTATCTGCGTTTTTTAAGTCAACAGGAATTGTATAGTTCTTCCAGAGATGGGAGAGGATGACCGATAATCTTTTGGGCTGTGGTTATGACCTTCTGGAGCACTTTCCTGTCCATGACTGTGCAGCTGGAAAACCAAGCACAGATACAGTATGTGAGAATGCTCTCTATGGAGCCTCGGTAGGAAGACACCAGCAGTCTCTCACTCAGCTTGTTCTTTTTCAAAAGTCAAATGGGAAAGAGGTGGATGTGCAGAGTTTTAAATGTGTGACTTAGAAGCTGAAGTCAATGCAGAGTGAAGGACCATCAGCTGGAGACACAGACTAATTAGAAGCAAAAAGAGATGAGAGCGAGTTTGAGGGTGGGAAGTTGTCATCCATATCCCCAGTGCTATTTTTCTGGAAAAAGAGGTGCAAGAACTCACCATGAATGTCTATATTGTTCTCTGAGAACGGCAACGGAGCCCTTCTGAGAGGTGTCGGAACTAAGTTCCGGTGAGTTCCAGCTGAAAAAAGCCCTAATTTTAAACTGGACACCTACAATGCAGAACATACACTTTTGGAAATTCAAAACGTTCTCAAAATTTGACCATAAAGATTTGCTGTTTTGAATCTCCCCATTGCCAGGGGCACATTCGAGTTTTGGAATAAATGACCCTTCACACAAATAACTTTTCCCAGAG
This sequence comes from Zootoca vivipara, assembly GCF_965207765.1. NCBI lineage: Eukaryota > Metazoa > Chordata > Lepidosauria > Squamata > Lacertidae > Zootoca > Zootoca vivipara. The sequence continues at coordinate 13,181,126 of NC_142595.1, read as the reverse complement.
CTGATTTAAGGACAGGTCAAACTTTAAGCCACATGTTGCTGTCTTACATGGCTTTGTCCCCACATACCTGAACGAGCCTCTCCACTCCTATCATTCAGTCTGCAGATCCAACTCCGAGGGCCTTTTGGCATTTCCCTCACTGCGAGAAAAGAGGTTACAGGGAACCAGGCAGAGGGCCTTCTCGGTAGTGGCACCTGCCCTGTGGAATGCCTGCCTGTCAGATGTCAAGGACATAAACAGCTACATGATTTTTATTTTATTTTATTTCTATATAATTTTTATTAAATTTTCTGCTTTACAATTTTAAGGCCTCATTTTTTATATCCTTAAGATATCAGTGACTTCCCTTCTTCTCTTTCCATGGTTCATTTTACATGTCATAAATCCCTGCATATTTTACAAAAACCATACCATTCAGTATTCTGTTATTGCATCCATCAAAACTTATTTACACTGTAGAATTTATCTTAATGCTGCCAGCGTTTTCAGCTGTACGCAATTATTTCCCATATATTCAATAAACGCTTTCCAATCTTCTCTAAACATGTCTTCTTCTTGTTCTCTTATTCCATATATTAAGTCTGCAAGCTGCGCATATTCTGTCAACTTAAGTCGCCATTCTTCTTTGGTTGGGACCTCGCTCGTTCTCCATTTTGGGGCTAACAAAACACGGGCTGCAGTAGTGGCATACATAAATAACCTTTTTTGACACCTGGGAATTTCAGTCTGAATTACCCCCAACTGAAAGGGCAGCTACGGTACATGACTTTTAGAAGACATCTGAAGGCAGGGAAGTCCAGGGAAGTTTCTAATGTTTGATGTCTTGCTGTGTTTTAATTTGTTGGAAGCCTCCCAAAGTGGCTGGGGCAACCCAGTCAGATGGGTAGCATGTAAATAAATGAATCGTTTGTTGTTGTTGTTGTTGTTGTTGTTGTTGTTGTTGTTGTTGTTGTTGTTGTTGTTACTACAGCTCTCATCATCCTTGGCTTTCCTGGCTGGGGCTGATGGGAGTTGGGGTCCAATAGCATACGGAGGACCACAGTTTCCTTGTCTTTGGCTTAAGCAAATGGGAGAGAAGTGAATGAATGAATGACAACAAAGCCAGGAATATCTCCACCCAGCTCCTCCTCCTCATTTGCAAAGGCAGGATTGAAGGGGGCTTTGTCTTGGGGTACTGACGCCTGCCATTCACCCACCCACCATTCTCCATAGAGTCTTGACAGCTCCATTAATCATACAGAGAAGCTTTGTGCATCATTAGCACCGCAATATACTCCCCACCACCACCAAAGCTGGCTCTTTGTCAGAGCTTAGGACCAGCGTAACGTAGCTGCCGCCTCCTCCCTACCCTCCCATTACGATCTCTACAACCCACTGTGGGTGTCCCCCTTCGCGACACCATTTGTGTCAGGTTCATTCAGCGAAGACACGGTGAGAGAATTGTTACTGAGCACCTCTCGCTTAGGGATTTCCCTTCCACCGCATATATTTCCGAAATCCGAACCTGAACTCCTTCTGGAGGCACTGTTTAAGACCACAATAGAACCAGGGCAGAAGCAGGTGGAGGTGTTTAATGGAGTTGGATTTGAAATGGTTCAGAGCCTGCCCTGATCTTTGGCATCCCCAAAACACCGTTTACCTTCCCGCTGTAGCGGTACCTATTTATCTACTTGCACTTTAATGTGCTTTCGAACTGTTAGGTGGGCAGGAGCTGGGACCGAGCAACGGGAGTTCAACCTGTTGCAGGGATTCGAACAGCCGACCTTCTGATCGGCAGGCCCTAGGCTCTGTGGTTTAGGCCATAGCGCCACCCGTGTCCATTCTTAGTACTATTGCTATTTTATTTATTGCATTTGTATGCCACCTTTTTCTCCAAGGAGCTCAAGGCAGTGCACATGGCTCCCCCCCCTCATTTAATTCATGAAACAACCCTGTGAAGTAGGATAGGCTAAGAGGCGTTGACTGTCCCAACGTCGCCCAGTGTGCTTCATGGTTGAGTGGGAATTCGATCCTTGGTCTCCCAGGTCCTAGTCTGACACTCTAACCCAGGCATCCCCAAACTTCGGCCCTCCAGATGTTTTGGACTACAGTTCCCATCATCCCTGACCACTGGTCCTGTTAGCTAGGGATCATGGGAGTTGTAGGCCAAAACATCTGGAGGGCTGCAGTTTGGGGATGCATGCTCTAACCACTACACCCCACTGACTCTCTCCCTTGCCAACAGTTAGTCAGCATTCTGTCTCCATGGAGCCTGCACAGTTCTCCTTTTTACTATTGTCCAAGTTAAAACATGAAAAACAAGTCTTTCCCTCACACAGAAACTGGCTGGGGCAATGAAGGGGCAATTCAACACTGTTAAGCCAAATCATGATCAAAATGAGTGCATAAAATGGGCAGGGCCTGCAAACTGGGGGACCTTTTCTAAACAGCTCTTAAAAGTTCAGGTAGTGTTTTGTCTTTCCACAGCTGAGAAGCTGGTGCGGCAGTTACCGTATTGACCCGAATATAAGCCGCACCCGCAAATAAGCCATACCTTTAAAAATCGGGGGGGGGGGAGAGAAAAAGGCAATACCCGGATATAGGCCGCTCCCTTAAAATTCCTCAGGCACTCACACATGTAAATGGCAAATGTAGAAAATCCTATGCGTACCATTCCCCCGCACTCCTGGGCTGCTTCCGGGAGGGAGCTGCACCACTTTGCCAGCGGCCTTCCCCCCTTCCCCCTTCTTTCTGGCTGTTCGGGGGAGGCTTGGGAGCCGGGTGTCATTGTCCCGCACACCCGACGGCCCTCGTAGTGGCAGTGGCATCCTGGGGGGGGGGGGGGAAGCTGTCTCCATTCTGGCCTTGGAAGGCAAGGCAGGGCTGTGGACCTAGGGCAGCTGTTTCAACAGCGTTATTGTAAGGTCGCAAATATAAGCCGCGCTTTAACTTTTCACGATTGGAGAAAAAAGTGTGCCTTATATTCGGGCCAATACGGTATGTTGCGTTTTTATATTTTTTTTAAGCCACGACAGATCTGGAGAAAACAACAACTCGGGAATGAAATGGCCTGATAACAAGGCTGTCTGGATGCGCTGTAAAAGCTGAGTGACCAAAAGGTGGCAATCCCATTGCAAAGGATGATCCTTTGCTAAATAGCTTCAGATCAGAAAGGGTTTTGTTCTCCGTTTGGCTGCACTAGTCAGCTCTTGTTCTAACTGCCTGATTTATGGGCCGCAATTAATTGACTTCATTGCTTTCCAATGATGGGAGGTGGACACTTGGAGTATCTCAATAAGCAGCAGTGATGAATGGGGGTCAGGCTCCTGAGCATTGCTTCTCGGGCTTCGGGAAGACCATTTCTGTTGCGCCTTGCCATAATAAAATGTTGAACTCAATAGGAGGTCAATATGTGGTTCCTAAATATTCTAGTGCCGGATACTTTCGAGTCCCTTCTTGGCATCCTCGATTTTGCTATTGATCTCCGGGGGTTGGTGTGAGTAATTATGCCACGTGGCTCACCTTCCTCTCATTTCTGAGGCAAGTGACGCCCGCTTTCTTGAGTGGCAGGAGACTAAAAAGGCTGGATGCAGTATGGGGGTTGCCTCACTTCCGTAAAGGACCATTCTGTGCTTCTCCTCAAGGGATTTAGGATTCTGATCTAACAATGAGTCAAAAGCTGTGAATACAACTCCCTTTCACAATTCTGTCATAGGAAACAGACCAAAAAACATTTTGGTGCAAACTAAAGTTGGATGTTCAGATTTAGAGAAGGAAGGAGGGAGAAAGGGGACTTTTTTGTTTAAAGTTTTCAGTAGATTCTAGGCCAGCCTTCCCATTTTTAACTGCAACTCCCACCAGCCCCAGGCAGCCCATAGAGTTTCTCTCCCATCTCCACTTGCGACATGACATGTATAGGCTTCCAGAGTAAAGTTATCAGGGAAAATCAGCAGTACAGTGAATGAAAAATACCCTCGCATCATATTCAAAATTAGCCAAAGGCTTTTTTAAAAAAACAAAAGCATCTATATGTGGGATCTAAAAGCCAGCGATGACTGGCAGTGGTGTAGCATTGATTGCTGGTGCCCGGGGTGCACTTGTGCGCTGCTGGAGCAACCCCAACCCAATCGGAGCAAAGCAGGGTTGTGCTGAGCAGCCTGCCTCTCCCGGCCAGCGGACAGAGAGGAGTACCAGGCTGGGGCATGCTGGAGGCACCTGGTTCGTGCCCTCTCAAGAAATGTGTGCCCAGGGCCTCGGCCCTTCTGCACAACCCCAAGCTACGCCCCTGATGATGACTAGGCCTAGTGTGTCCTGCTTCCAAAGGACAGAAGCCACTACTTTGAAAGTATTGCTGCCGCTCCCGTCGAGCCCAGGGGTTCCCCGACTGTGGTGCATGAACCGACTGTGGTCCACAAGCTTAATTCTGGTGGTCCGTGGTGTGTCTGTGGATTTGTGGTTGAACACAGAAGACCGTACATCCGTACATCAAATATTCGCATTGGTTTTTAATTGTGTTTTATTGCTTCTTTTATTACTTACGTTGCGCTTCCTTGTATTACAGTTTGAATTTGGAACCTCGGTTTTCAAGCGTCTTGGAAGCTGAACATTTCAGAATCCGAATGCCAAAAACCCGGAGGTAATTACTTCAGTTTTCGAACACTTCCATTGCGGTTTTTCTATTTTCCCCATTGACTTTGCCGACTGCCCTTTGTGCCTCGGTTGTTGAACATTTCGGAAGTCGAATGGCCTTCCAGAATGGATTACATTCAACAACCGAGGTTCCACTGTACTAGATATAAGTGTGAGCTGAGAGGGTTAATAGCTCAGCAATCGTCCTGGATCACGGGGCCTCTGTGACATGTCCATGTAAACAGGAAGTAGTACCTGTTGCTGTTGTATACTTTCTGTTATATAGGACTGTATGTTTGTATCCTGTCTGTTCGTGTCACAGTTCCAGCCGAGGATGGAGTTGAACTCTCCTGGTTGTAAGCAATAAATCTATTTGTTTTAATGAACAAGGGAGTGGACGTGAGTTATTTCACAGGCACGGAAAGTCATGGAAAGTCAGATAAAGTTTCCGCTGCCACAGACTGTTATCTAAACTCAGAAGGAAAAGTTTCTGGACGTTTTTGAAACAGAAGCAAAGACATTTGTGACGGAGCGTACTGGGCGAGTATTTTGCAAGTGTCTGCAACACAGCTAAAGTTGTTCGTAGGCAGATAGATTCCTCTGCTATCCTTCTGTCTCACAAAGCTGTGTTATCGATAATTGCCAATTAGACAATTGGACAATCTAATAATAAGAAATATAAGATGCAGTAAAACTAAAGTTGCTCCAACAGGCAGAAAAACCATGAAGAGGTACATCAAAACCCTCAGCAATTTTCAAATGGTTTGGGGGGGGGTGGCGCAGGAAGTTTGGGCACCCACTGCTCCAGCCTAATTTCAAAAAGTCATGGCACTCGGTACTGGAAATCAATCTCCACCCCTCGGGTTGGCATGTTTGCTGCCCCCCCCAATTTTATCCTCAAAACAACCCTGTGAGATAAGTTAATCAGAGAGACAGCGACTGACCCAAAGTTACCCAGTGATCTTCATGACTGAGTGGAGATTCAAACCCAGGCCGCAGCGCTCTTAGTCCGACAAGCGAGCCACTGTACCACATCAACTGTGCTTCCAGACCATTTGTTTATTGAGCATTCATCCTGATTTGTTTGCAGGGAAGTTATACCCTTGTGCAAATTAATTGAAACAAAGTGTTATGTCGTGAGTGTGATTTCAGCTCTTCGTGAAGTCAGCTCAGAATAGTGATTCAGCATACTAGCAAGGAACTGCTAGGAGTCAAGGATTCAGCATACTAGCAAGGAACTGCTAGGAGTCAAGTGTAACAAGAACAGTCTTCTTTATTGCAGTAGGAATCTTGACTTTTATACTCTCAGGAGCAGGGGTTGGGGAAAGGATACATTTAGATTTTGGCGGGACCTATCAGAGTGAGGATCCAAATTGTGCTAACAAGTTAACCAATAGCAACTGTCACCGCACCCATTTGAATCACCCAGGAGCGGGAAAGGTAGTTACAGGACTAGCAGAGAAACTCATGTACACAAATTAAACCAATACATAACACCAAGCATGTTTTCTATCTTACTCGCAATCCTGTACTCAAAACAAAAACACGAAAAGTCAGTTGATCATTATGGTGTCGGACGCCTTCAGCCAATAGAAGGAATGAGGCGCTCGCCACAATATATTGAGGTTCTCCGAAAGTGTGTCTGAAGAAGGTATCTGAAGAAGTGTGCATGCACACGAAAGCTCATACCAATGACAAACTTAGTTGGTCTCTAAAGTGCTACTGGAAGGAATTTTTTATTTTGTTTCGACTACGGCAGACCGACACGGCTACCTACCTGTAACTAGAACCACGAAAGAGAGTTATTCCAGAGCTGGAAAATAGGTATCCTGACGGTACTGGGATATTGCAGGAGGACCTATCCCCCAGTCACACATCGAAAGTGGTGAAGAAATTCATGACAGAGCAGCAAATACAGGTACTTGATTGGCCAGGGAATTCCCCGGACGTAAATCCCATTGAGAAATTGTGGGCTATATGCAAAAGTCGCCTCCGTGCTGTACACTGTACGACTATGGAAAAGCTCATTCAGGCGCTGATTCAAGGGATCCGAAAATCAACAATGACTGTTTGAAACTGGTAGACTCCACGCCAATACTAATGTACTTATATGTGAGTTTTGTACATGTATGTGTGAGTTTTGTACAATAAACTACATTGTTTGTTTCAATTAATTTGCACAAGGGTGTAGATGTTGTTGGCTGTTCAATGAGCATTCGTCCTTATTTGTTTGAGCAGAGGTTCGTTGATGCTACGTCAAAGGCAGCGTTATCCCCCGGTGTATTTCCTCGTCCTTTTCCTTATTGCAGAGAGCCCAACCTTTCAGGGAAGTGGGTTTGCCGCACAAGATCTCCCAACTGACTCTTCATTGCGCAACCTGGAAATAACAACAGCCTGGAACCTCTCTGTATGGGAGAAGCGCCTTTGGCCACACATTTTCGTTGACTATTTTCAGTGCCAGAGTTTGAGAACCTGACCCAGAGCAAGGTTACATTTGCCCACACCCTGAGTAAGCACAGCACATCCCTCGCTCTTCTGGGACAGATTTAGGGATTCCGAAAGAGGCACCACGATTCTGCAACAAGGTCTCAGCACTATTCTGGTCCAGAGGTCCTTGCCGCGTTGACTTCTGTCCCTCCCACCACCAAATCCATCTTAAGCCGACCGAGTGCCAGAGCTACACAGGGGGGGAAGTGCGATTCCCTACCCACCAACAGTGGTAGGAGCCGGTCGTTAACTGGCAGGCGAGGAGTGATTTTCCATCAATCAAGAAGCCTCTCATCTAATTAAGTATCGGTCTTCCCATCCTTTGATTAAAGATGATCCTGGAAATAATTCTTCCCACCTCCCTTAGCTCTGATGAAACTGTTAATTAGGGTGGTGTGGTTTTTTTAAGGCAAATGCTGGCAGATGGCCCTGTCATTTAAGAAAATGGGTTCAAGACCTGCCACGCTAGGAGTTAATATCTCAAAATACAGGGTTGGAGGTGTGTGTTAAATGTATGCTGCGTATACACATCCCTCTAGATGTTGTTGGACTACAACTTCCCTCCTTGCTGACTGCTGGACGTGCTGGATACAACTTGTTATGTACTGAGCTGAATCCTAGAACAATAGGATTCAGAACCAGCAGTCTGATTGGTCCGCAGGAGCTACCCAATCCAACTCCAGCTGGAAGTGAATCCGCAACCTGATTGGCCTGCAGGAGCAGCCAATCAGGCGGCTGGCAGAAGTGAATCTGCAACCTGATTGGCCTGTAGGAGCAGCCAATTAGGCTGCAGGCAGAAGTCAATCCACAACCTGATTGGCCCACAGGTGTAGCCCTGAAGTAGCCAATCACGCAATGTAAAGAATGTATATAAGCAGATGGTTTTGGGAAAAGAGCCATTCTTCTCCTCTTCTCCTTGATGACTATGAGCTGAATAAAGAGCATGAAATTCACTCTCGACTCCGAGTATATTTCACAACTCTAAATGGGAGTTGGAGTCCATAGGTTCTCCGTCTGTGCTGAAGGGCATTGTGGTGATATCTATCCAGCAGGCGGAGTCTGATAATGGACTGCTATGGTTTGGTCTGCATGGCTCAAAGCTGCCAATAGGTCTATCTTCCATGGCTTGGATCCTTCTGACACAGTGGCGTAGCATGGGGTGGTTGCCCCAGATGCAAAATTGCTAGGGGTGCAAAATTTCTACACCTGGTGCTGCCTCGATATAGCCGTGCACTTCCATCGCTTGCCTCCGTTGAAAACGGCTTCTCCAAGCGAACCAGGAAGTGACCTCTCCAGACGACAGAACCGCTCTTCATTTATTATCTCTGCGGCCGTGATCTCCTGGGTGGCGCAGATGCCGTTAGGCAGTTGAATGTGAATGTGTACTCTGCCTTGGGCACTGGCAACCCACGCTACGCCACTGTACAGACAAGCCGCTCATTCCAGCCTCCATGAATCCTGTGGTCATGAATCCCATAGGTTGGAAGTTTGCCTTCCCCTCGCCATTCACCTGTTGCCCTGAGATCAACTGATCAATTGATCTCACCCCCACACAAACAAATCCCACCTCAGCCAACCAAAGACAATCAACATGCACCCTAGGCCACCCCTAATGCTCTTAGCACCAAGGAAATATAATAAGCGAATAGAAAGAGAACCTTTCCAAGTGACACTGGCACAAAAACCCCACACGTACACTAAGTAAAAGAACATAAGCTTTACTCTCCTGACTCCCCCACTCTTTTCTTCCCAACCCTATACTGCATATAACACCAATGAGTGGCTGGGGAAACTCAGCCAGATGGGTGGGGTATGAATATATTATTATTATTATTATTATTATTATTATTATTATTATTATTATTATTATTATTATGTCTCACAACAAATGTAACTGATCTGTAGAAAACGCAGCCTGAAGAAAGAGATGGTGCATGTGCTTTTGTAAACGAGGAAAATCTTTAATAAAAATTAAATATATATATAAAAAAACAAGCTGTTCTTCACTCTTTCTGTGCAATGCCCAGGGCCGGAGCATCCATTTAGGCGAACTAGGCCATCGCCTAGGGTGCCAAAATGGAGGGGGCGCTGCCCAGCCTGCCCCCCAGCCACCGCCTGCCACCGCCGCCCTCGCCTGTGGCTTCGTTTCTTTTTTTTTTCTTCTCCCGACGTTGCCGGGTGAGGGGCGGGCTAGCGAGGCACCACGCTAGTGGCTGACTGCCATGACGCCCCTCCTCGCTGGCCCGCCCCTCGCCCGGCAACGTCGGGAGAAGAAAAAATAAAAAAGAAGCTGCTGGCCGAGCGAGGCTGCAGCTTCCTTTTTTTCTTCTTCTCCCGCTGTTGCCGGGTGAGGGGCGGGCTAGCCATTCACACTGGGGAGGGCGGCAGAAGGTGACCTCGCCTAGGGCGCCAAAAACCGTAGCACCGGCCCTGGCAATGCCAGAAGTTATAAACCACGGCCATGTCCCTCCAGCTCCTCTTCCTCCTCACATATCTTCTTTACAAGCTAACACCACCCCCCACCCCCCGGCAAACTACCCCACTTACTTCAGGCAAGCCTTCCATTGTAAGGAAAGTTACTCACTACTTTGATGGTGTCACTTTCTTTTTTCAGGGAATTGGCTACGTGCCGGTGGGCTAAACGGAACCGTAAGCTGTACAGTGGTGCCTCAACTTACGAATTTTAATCCGTCCCGAAGGCACCTTCGTAGGTCGAAAAATCCGTAAGTCGAAAAGCGCCATTGGAAACGCGGTTTCCCATAGGAATGCATTGGAAACGGAAAAATTCCTAAGTCGAAGCAACCCCATCTAAAAATCCGTAAGTCGAAAAAACCCTATCTAAAACTGCCGCGGTTTCCATTTGGATGTCGAAAAAAGCGCGGCCATTTGCCCCATTCGTAAGTCGCAAAATTTGGTTGTCGAGTCGTTCGTAAGTCGAGGTACCACTGTATTCTAAATTGCGGGGGGGGGAAGCAACAGATAGTCAGGCAATCTCCCCCAATAATATTATTGCCTTAACCTCGTCGCCGTTGGGAGGGTGGCTGAAATAATGTACGTGGTTGCACTCTGGTGGCAAGAAAGCACTCCTTTCAAGGCACAGTGTTATTAAATGAGTTTTATTAAATGTCAAAACTAGGTTCGCCTGCTACCAAGTTCAATACCGTATCTGAGAGACAAGGATGCCAGACTCGGCTGCCCCCTCCCTTAGTCTTTTTTTGGGGGGGGTGGATAGCTGATCTCCAGCTCCTAATGCATCAAACGACAAGAACCAAGGTTGAAGCCCTTCATCAGCCAAAACCGAATCAAAGGGTCTGCATGGAAGCCGTGCTCCAAGAAGCTAGGAGGCTGGCACCCAGCAATGAGGCTGCTTTCTGATGTAACACTTCCCTGTTTTGTTTTCTTTTTTTTTCTAGCTCCAAAGCTGTTTCCCCTGTAGGGTGGCTGGCTCATGCCTTTGGCCGGCTTACCCCCCACCCCCTGCCGGCGTTCCAGACCTCTGACAGCGGAAGAAAAGGGTCGGCTTGGCGTTCCTGCTGTCTAAGTCTCCATAACTCGATGCAGCTCACACACAAACGCCTGCTGATGGGCTGGAAAAATGCGTATCGATCGGTTGGACTTTGCAGACGGGTCTGATCAAGGAAAAGAGCGTGTGTGTGCGCGCGCTTGTATCGGTGCGTGTGCATGCAGCATGCCTCATCCCTACCCCCCACGCTGCAGACAGCATGGGGTCGGCCTGCCTTGCCCCCCCTCCTGTGAGAAAGCAAGCACCTCTTTAATGGAATCCTGTACCAGGAGGGTCTGCGACAAAGTTTTGCAGTGTATTTCCCGCCCTCTCCACCCCCAAGAATGCTTTTGCTCAGGGATATGGCGAACTAGCCTAGACTTGGAGTCTGGTAGGGCCGTTCAGGCCCAGGGAAAGGAACAGCGGGGTGGGGGAGGTTAAGGAAGGATGGCTCTCCCACTACTCTGCAAGCTTCTAGTCCCAAACATGAGCATTTTATTGGTATATATACCAAGGGAAATGGGGCAGCTTTGGGGAGCAGGAAACAGGAGAAAGTGTTCTCTCCCTGTACATTCCTCCTGCAACATTCCCATATAGCACAGTTGTGGGGTGTGGGTGTGAGTGTATGAACAGTTATAGAATCTCAGAGTTGGAAGGGACCCAGCGCAGGAGTCGGACTAGATTACGTTCAATAATTCTGTGATTCTAACAAAAGCGCGCTCTGTTCACGGAGGCAACAGGCTTCTCAGGACACAGCTGTTGCTTTATACCAGGTGTTGGGGGAACCTTTGGCCCTCCAGATGTCGCAAAACCACAGCTCCCAACGTCCTTGGCCATTTTCCGTGCTTGCAAGGGCTGGTGGGAGTTGTAGTTCAGCGGCATCCGGAATGTGCAAGCTCCACACACACACACCCCGCTCCTGCTTTGCGCTTTTCCGGGCATGTGATTTCATGTGCCAAGAGACCCGCGGAGAAAAAGTTTCTGTATCATGTTTATCTTGCCTGTGGCTGGATAATAGATCATCTTACCCTGATTATCTACATCTCGAAATCAATCTCTGCCCAACTCCCAAGCCGATCTGTCATTCCTGACGGGCCACTTTTGTCCAGTCACTGCGCTTCTTCCACTGGCATCAATTTATCTCAAAGAGCAAATTTGTTCTGTTTATTTGCATTAGATGCCCAGTCCGTGCCTGGTTTTCCACTTCAACCTCTCTGTCCTGTCCACCCTCCCAAAAGCCAACCAGTTTGGGATGCACACCCCTTCCAGGACAAATTGATACCCTCTGATGAAAACAGGGACACCCAATTCCACAACAACAACAACAACAACAACAACAACAACAACAACATTTGATAATTAGAATAATAGAATCATAGAATCATAGAGTTGGAAGAGACCACAAGGGCCATCCAGTCCAACCCCCTGCCAAGCAGGAAACACCATCAAAGCATTCTTGACATATGGCTGTCAAGCCTCTGCTTAAAGACATCCAAAGAAGGAGACTCCACCACACTTCTTGGCAGCAAATTCCACTGTCAAACAGCTCTTACTGTCATTATACCCCACCCATCTGACTGGGTTGCCCCAGCCACTCTGAGTGGCTTCCAACATATAAAAAACATAATAAAACATTAATTTTTTTAATATAAAAAACCCCTTCCCCATACAGGGCTGCCTTCAGATGGCATGGGAGTCAGCCAGGGGTCAGCAAACTTTTTCAGCTGTGGGGGGCTGGACTATATTTTGAAAGAGGGGGAAAAAGAACGAATTCCTATGCCCCACAAATAACCCAGAGATTCATTTTAAATAAAATGACACATTCTACTCATGTAAAAACATGCTGATTCCCAGACCATCCTGGGCTGGATTTAGAAGGCGATTGGGCCGGATCCGGCCCCCAGGCCTTAGCTTGCCTACCTATGCACTAAACTCTCCCCTCCAGCGCACAAAGGCATATTTTTTCAGTGCAGGAAAGCCGAGCACACCAGCTTATGGATGAGATTGGATACCCAAAGGATCCTTGTATCACCCAAGATGTCGGTGGTGACAGGGAATGCTTTGTGCAGGACATTCGGGTGTTGGGAGCCGACCTGGAGCCTGGGGCGCTGTCAGTTCAGGCGCCCGGCGGCTGCGAAGATTCCCCCAACTGTAGCTGACAGCATCATCTCGGGACACAAGAGCGTCTTGTCTCCGCAACACAGCGGCATGGCGTCCGCTGCATCCGATCAACGTTAAAAGCCGCAGAGAGTCCCGGGATGGGTGATCTGGGCTGGCAGAGATTAAAGGAAGTTCCAGTGATGCAGAAATACAGGAGGCTGTGGATACCTGGAAGAAGAAGAAGAAGAAGAAGAAGAAGAAGAAGAAGAAGAAGAAGAAGAAGAAGAAGAAGAAGAAGAAGAAGAAGAAGAAGAAGAAGAAGAAGAAGAAGAAGCAGCAGCAGCAAGGGCAGCCAATGTCAATGAGAGGCAGCTTTGACCATGCCTCTGCCATTGTGTAATCTTTAGGGCTTGCGACCTGATTCTCTCTGCTTTGGCACCCATTAGTATTAGGAATGTGGTTTTGCACTAGGATGGGAGGGCCAAGCTCAGGAACTAGTTTTTGGGTGCTGGGACTTTAGCACGATCGAGTAACCTCCTTTCATACCCACCAAGAGACTACAGACTTTATGTAACCTGGAGATGCATTTCATAACACACATCTGGTATTAGAGTGGATTCCCTAAATGGCCTTGGTCCAGAATACCTGAAGGAGCGTCTCCACCCCCATCGTTCTGCCCGGACACTGAGGTCCAGTGCTGAGGGCCTTCTGGCGGTTCCCTCATTGCGAGAAGCCAAGTTGCAGAGAAACAGGCAGAGGGCCTTCTCGGTGGTGGCGCCCGCCCTGTGGAACGCCCTCCCATCAGATGTCAAAGAGGAAAACAGTTACCAGATTTTTAGAAGACATCTGAAGGCAGCCCTGTTTAGGGAGGCTTTTAATGTTTAATAGATTATTTTATTTCATTTTTCTGTTGGAAGCCGCCCAGAGTGGCTGGGGAAACCCAGCCAGATGGGTGGGGTATAAATAATAAATTTATTATTATTATTTTTATTATTCTCGCTGGCATCCGTCCGTCCTCAAGAGCTCTGGGGGCGAAGTCAAACTGCACTGAACTGACTTCCCCAGGGCATGAGCCTGGGCAGTGTGTCTGGAGGTCCTGGGCTGCCCAGACAACAAGACCCCCCTCTTGTCCTCAATGATGTGGTCCAAAGGAAAGCAGAGCAATAATATGTTTGGCACCAGCTTGCTGCAGGAGTTGCTGGAAAGAGGCGTACAAGGCACCATCCAGCCGTCTAAGAGACTCCACTCTGGTTTTGTGAAGGGTTTCCCCCTGAGCCTTTTCTTCTGAAGATATCCCACAAGGAAGAGGAGGAAAAGTGCGTAGATTAAATACAATAACTTCCTGGAGGCTGAAGCCCTGACCCCTCCGCTTCTGTTTGCCGTCTCGGGGAGACAGAAATTGCAGCCTGTACATTGGAAGAAGCTTCCTTGTCCTATGTCAGGTTATGGGTTCATCCAGCTCAATATTGTCGACACTCACTTGCATAACAACAGACCCTCCAACATTTCTCTGATGAAAATAAGGTAAAGGTAAAGGGACCCCTGACCATTAGGTCCAGTCGTGACCGACTCTGGGGTTGCGCGCTCATCTCGCATTATTGGCCGAGGGAGCCGGCGTATAGCTTCCAGGTCATGTGGCCAGCATGACAAAGCCGCTTCTGGCAAACCAGAGCAGCACACGGAAACACCGTTTACCTTCCCGCTTGGAGCGGTACCTATTTATCTACTTGCACTTTGATGTGCTTTCGAACTGCTAGGTTGGCAGGAGCTGGGACCGAGCAACGGGAGCTCACCCCATTGCAGGGATTCGAACCGCCGACCTTCTGATCAGCAAGCCCTAGGCTCTGTGGTTTAACCCGCCACCTGCGTCCCTGACGAAAATAGGGACATCCTAAGGAGAAGCAGGATCAAATTAGAAACCGGGAGGGCGTCTGTAAATCTGGGACTGTCCCTGGAAAATAGGGAAACTTGGAAGCTCTGCATTAGTTTTATTTTTATTTATTGAATTTATATACTGCCCAAACCCAGAGGTCTCAGGGCGGTTCACAGAATAAAATCAAGATATCAAACCACAAAATACATAATAAAAACAAAAACATCAATCCAATAACCCCCACAACCACATTTTAAACGGGCATAGGATGTAAATCGGATCAACCACAGGCCTGGTTAAAAAGGAACGTCTTTGCCTGGTGCCTAAAGGTGCAAAATGAAGCCGCCAGGTGAACTTCCCTGGGGAGAGCATTCCACAGAAGGGGAGCCACTGCAGAGAAGGCCCCGTTCTTGTGTTGCCACCCTCCGGACCTCTTGAGGAGGAGGCCTCAGAAGATGATCTCAGGGTCCGGGTAGGTTCATATGGAAAGAGGCGGTCCTTGAGGTATTGCGGTCCTGAGCCGTTTTTCAGGGTTCCAGGACACAACCAAGCCCGGCAAAATAACTAATGGTGCGCAGAACTGGTCTGGAGACGGGAGGGCATTTGCAAGTGAAGAGGAGGAGGTGAAGCCTGGGCAGAATCCTAAGAGCCAGACAGAGAGGCCTGGAGGTTTCCTTTGGCCTCCGAGACAGAGGTTCCGTTTCCCTAACCTACACCATTGGTCTCTGGAAATCCTTCCCTGTGAAGACATCTTTCCATCTTATACCTCTGCTGCCTGAGGCACACTGTGGTCAGCGCGGCACGAGAGTGTGCAAGTAGAGGTGAGCGGTTTTCTCCCGGCTTCAGGGGGTTACTTTTGATTCCTCCCGACGTTCTGGTGCAACAAGAGAGGCTTGTCAGAGCCCCTGCTGCAAGCGGGAAAGATTAAATTATCGAACAACTAAAAACTCGAGTCTTCTTCTTTGCCTCATTAATTTCCCGGGAACTATTAGCTGTCAGCGGCCAGTGGACCTTACATTCAAATTACGGGGCCTGAATTGCTAATTTCTCATAATCCATCAGCGTGCTGATTTCCCCGGCTAATATTAGCAGCACCGGTTCCCCCCCCCCCATACGGCGGGAGGGGTGGCAATGGCTTCCCGGCCTAAAACAGGAAAGACGGCTCTGAGGCAAGAGAAAGATCGCCCTACAAAATCAGGAACTTCATTTGCTGGGGTTCCATGGCTGTGGTGGTAACATGGAACCAGCGAAGTCCTGCCCCATGGGATTTCGCCGCCCGAGATAGCTGCTTCAGTCCGCCTCAAGAGAGGGCCGGCCCCGTGTTCAGGATCTGCTTTGTGTTGCCAGACCCTCTAAGCAAGGCATGGGGAACCTGTGACCCTTCAGATTTTGCTGGACTCCAGCACCCATCACCCCGGCCAGCACTGCAAATGGTTAGGGACAGGGATGGGTGAAAATGTCAGTTTTCGGTTTTTCTCATTGTTCCAGTCCTAAACTGAGTTCTTCACATTTCAACATTAGTATTATTTTTTTAAGGGGGGGGGAATCCTAATGGAAATTCATTGTGTGTGAATTTCTGTGAGTTTCTTTGAATATACTCATTTTGTATGCAATTTTCCCTAATATGCCCATTTTCCTTTGTTATTTTCACAACAGCAGCAGCAGCAACAACAACAAATTATTATTTATACCCCGCCCATCTGGCTGGGTTTCCCCAGACACTCTGGGCAGCTCCCAACAGAATATTAAA
This sequence comes from Zootoca vivipara, assembly GCF_965207765.1. Lineage (NCBI taxonomy): Eukaryota > Metazoa > Chordata > Lepidosauria > Squamata > Lacertidae > Zootoca > Zootoca vivipara. The sequence goes on along the minus strand of NC_142595.1, from coordinate 13,164,806 downwards.
AGCATGATAAAACATCAAACATTAAAAACTTCCCTAAACAGGGCTCCCTTCAGATGTCTTCTAAAAGTCAGATAGCTGTTTATTTCCTTGACATCTGATGGAAGGGCATTGCACAGGGCGGGTGCCACTACCGAGAAGGCCCTCTGCCTGGTTCCCTGTAACCTGGCTTCTCACAGTGAGAGAACTGGCAGAAGGCCCTCGGAGCTGGACCTCAGTGTCTGGGCTGAAGGATGGGGATGGAGACGCTCCTTCAGGTATACTGAATATATATACTAATATACTGTATATGCATTTTCCCCAGTACATGCATTTTCATGCTTTGGGAGTAAATCTGGAGAATTGTGAATTTCAAAGGACGGCCGAGAGTCAGTTCGCTTATTGTTTCAGAAAGTGCATATCAGATAAGTGCACTTTTAAATATGAACTGAGTTGAATTTATTCCCCCAACTCCCAGTTAGGGATAATGGGAGCAACAGTCTGGCAACATCTAAAACAGGGGTCAGCAAACTTTTTCAGCAGGGGGCCGGTCCACTGTCCTTCAGACCTTGTGGGGGGGCCGGACTATATTTTGGAAAAAAATATGAACGAATTCCTATGCCCCACAAATAACCCAGAGATGCATTTTAAATAAAAGGACACATTCTACTCATGTAAAAACACCAGGCAGGCCCCACAAATAACCCAGAGATGCATTTTAAATAAAAGGACACATTCTACTCATGTAAAAACATGCTGATTCCCAGACTGTCTACGGGCCGGATTTAGAAGGCGATTGGGCCGCATCCGGCCCCCGGGGACCCCTGATCTAAAAAGTAGCAGGGTCTCCTGCCCCTGGTCTAATCACTGTGTACAGTGGTACCTCTGGTTAAGAACTTAATTTGTTCTGGAGGTCCATTCTTAACCTGAAACTGTTCTTAACCTGAAGCGCACCACTTTAGCTAATGGGGCCTCCCGCTGCCGCCGCGCCGCCAGAGCACGATTTCTGTTCTCATCCTGAAGCAAAGTTCTTAACCTGAGATACTATTTCTGGGTTAGCGGAGTCTGTAACCTGAAGTGTCTGTAACCTGAAGCGTTTGTAACCCGAGGTACCACTGTAATAGCCTGCAACTGAGAGTATATGAGCTTGTACGCAATATTAGAGAGAGGCAACAGTAGTGGCTTTTTGCCTTAGCAGCTGTGCTTTAATTAAAGCGACTGCCGAAAACTCAGAAAGAGACAAAAAGAGTGTCACAGCTGCTTAACTAAACACCAATCTCAAAAGATCCACAAAGACCAAAATATCCTTCCTTGTCAAGCTCTGCGGTGAGTAACAGTTGAACCACACGCTGCAATGCGAGGGAAGGAGGCATGGCTGGATGTTGAAGTGAGAGCCACCAAACAAATCCAGGCAAAAAAATGGAAATAAAGAAATCTAAGGATCTGGTTTTATTTTTAGAACATTTCCTGATGTGTTTCAAAAATGCGGCTCTTTTTCAGTTATCCCAAAAGATGCATGCAAATAAGTAATATATTGTGCAGACTAGACAATATCAAACCAAGATATTAATATTCCTTTTTTATCATTACAGTGGTACCTCGGGTTACAAACTTAATTCGTTCTGGAGGTCCATTCTTAACCCTAAATCGTTTCTGCACAGCATAACTCTTCCCTTTTACAACAATGCTTTTCCTTCAACACATTTTATCATAAAAGTAACCAACATCAACACACTTTTAGGCATAACTACTCAGGCTATGATCTAAACTGTTAAGACTAAAGTTTTAAGTAAAGTAAGGCTCAGGTGGTGAGAAGTATGAATAAATAATTCACCATTCCTTTTGCGGCACTCTCCAAAAGGAATTGCACATCCTTGGCTGAGAGACGGAAGAGAAGCCCCGAGTTCAAATTCCACAATCTGCCAAGTTCATGAGATGATCTTCAGCAAGCTGTTCTCTCTCACGCACCCCATTATCTGTGAAATGTAGAGAGTTGTGCTGACCTACCTTTCAGGGGTCATTGTAAGGACCGGTACAGAATAATATACAAGACATGAGCTGAACGTTCAAAAATACGATATATCGGAATGGCTGATGTTTTCTTCAGCTTGAATTGTTTCCTCACCCGTTCGCCATCCCACTATTTCCTTTTGTTGTTCGAAACCTCACATCTTTTCTGCACTTCTTCTTGACCTTAGACATGCTGTACACAAAGACACATAAATAAACCAGGAAACAGAAAGATATGTGCAGCCTCCCCATAAAAGAAAAGCAAAGGGGTGGGGGAGCTGGGTGTGGGTAGACAAGCACAAAACAATCCTTCTGCAGCACCACAAATCCAACTCAATGGTGTAACGCTGGAAAATGTTGGTCACTTTCCCTACCTGGGCAGTTATCTTTCCACAAGGGCCGACATTGATGCTGAAATCCAGCATCGCCTGAGCTCTGCAAATGCGGCTTTCTCCCGACTGAAGTGCAGAGTGTTTGAGGAGCGGGACATTCGCAGGGAAACCAAAATGCTTGCTTGCAAAGCTATTGTACTACCAAGCTTACTGTATGCTTGTGAAACGTGGACCACTTATCAATGCCATCTCCAACTCCTCAAAAGATATTACACATCACTTGGGAAGACAGGCGAACTAATGCCAGGGTACTGGAAGAAGCAAAGATCACCAGTGTTGAAGCAATGATTCTCAACATCAACTTTGTTGGACTGGTCATTTAGTATAAATTTAGTATAAACACCAACAACTGGGAAACACTGGCCTGCGAGCACTCCAATTGGGGGCCAACCTTTACCAAAGGTGTCATGGGCTTTGAAGACACTCGAACTCAGGATGAAAGGGAGAAATGTGCTAAGAGAAAGGCATGTTTGGCAAACCCTCACCATGATCAACTCCTGCCTGGAAACCTATGTCCCCACTGTGGAAGGAGGTGTGGATCCAGAATTGGCCTCCATCCATAGTCACTTATGGACCCACTGTTAAAACCAGGTTTATGGATGACAACCTTACTTGGTCATGAGTGATCACCAAAGAAGAAGAAGAAGAAGAAGAAGAAGAAGAAGAAGAAGAAGAAGAAGAAGAAGAAGAAGAAGAAGAAGAAGACTCGGGGACATTTCTTTGAACAGCCAGGGCTCACGTCTAGGGCTCCATCTGCACTATATATTTAATGCAGCATCATACCGCTGTAGACAGGCATGGCTTCCCGCAAAGAATGCGGGAAACTTTAGTTTGTAAAATCATGTGATGTTAGGGCACCCCTATTCCCCTCACAGAGCTATACTCTCATCAGACTTTCCTGAGAATAAATACCGGCTGTTAAACTACGCAGGAAATTGTAGGTTTGTGAGGGTAATAAGGTTGTCCTCACAACTCTCAGCATCCTTAATAAACTACAGTTGCCAGAATTCCAGACCCTCCAAGTATCCCTATTTGCAGATTTACAGAAGCCGCCCCAGTTTCTGGTTTGATCCCGGAATGTCCTGCTTTTCCTTAGAACGTCTCCACTTTCACTGGAGAAATGTTGGAGGTTATGGAGTTATGCGATCCCCGAGTCAAGGAGATAAGTAACTCGACAACCTTCAGAAGACAGCCCTGGATAGGGAAGTTTTTAAATGTTTCATTATGTTTTATATATGTTGGAAGCCGCCCAGAGTGGCTGGGGCAACCCAGTCAGATGGGCGTGGTATAAATCATAAAATTATTGTAGTTATGATTATGGAAGAAGACGTCCCTATTTTTATCGGAGAAATGTTGGAGGGTATGGAATTCTTTGGGGAAAGCCATGACAGTTAAAAGCGCCAATTAATAGTGCAGAGGAGGCCTTATATACCACTTTAACAGTCATGGCTTCCCACCAGGAATCCTGGGAACTGCCATTTGCTAAGGGTGTATAGGGACCCAGGTGGCGCTGTGGTTAAACCACTGAGCCTAGGGCTTGCCGATCAGAAGGTTGGCGGTTCGAATCCCTGTGACGGGGTGAGCTCCCGTTGCTTGGTCCCAGCTCCTGCCAACGTAGCAGTTTGAAAGCATGTCAAAGTGCAAGTAGATAAATAGGAACCGCTACAGCGGGAAGGTAAACGGCGTTTCCATGTGCTGCTCTGGTTTGCCAGAAGCGGCTTTGTCATGCTGGCCACATGACCTGGAAGCTATACGTCGGCTCCCTCGGCCAATAATGCGAGATGAGCGCGCAACCCCAGAGTCGGTCACGACTGGACCTAATGGTCAGGGGTCCCTTTACCTTTACCTGGGAAATGTAGCTCTGTGAGGGGACGTCTCCTAACAACTCTCGCCACCTTTGACAAATGGCAGTTCCCAGGATTCTTTGGGAGAAGCCATGATGGTTAAAGTGGTATGAGAGTGCTTTCAATGTAGGGTGCGAATGTGATTTAAGTAACTATAGGTAGCCCACCCCACCAAAGGTAGGAAGCAGAAACAGGAAGAATAAAGGCTGAGGTCTCATAGTTTTTCAGCATGCCAGCTCCCAGGACCTCTTATTTGACAATTAAACACAGGAATGCAGTTCAATGCCCTCTGCCTCATTTTCCTTTCTCCTTGATAGCTGCGTTGTCCCCCGCCGTTCGCCAAATCAACTTATTTGTTTAGTATGCTCAAGAGTTTCCTAACTAGGATTAAACCACCATGGAGATTTAGACTTCACCTCTTTTCAAAGTCATCCGAAACACGCACACAACAGCTGGGGTTGCTTTTCTCCTCTCCTGGTGGTGCCATCAAATGCCTGGCCAGAAGAACAGGTCCTTCTTCGCTGATTCTTCCAGGCGGCTCTATAGTTTTGTCACCCGGCAGAGATATTGTGAGTGCAAAATCCACAAATATCAGGCCCGTTCAGAGCAACGTGCGCATGTTTCAGATGCACCTTCAGTATACATGGAAGAGGGTGGTAGGAGAGAATCAGGGAATCTTTGTTGACCCCCTGGAGCATTACCTTCATTTTCATTTCATTTCACTTTTAACTTGTACCCAGGTGGCGCTGTGGGCTAAACCACTGAGCCTAGGGCTTGCCAATCAGAAGGTCGGCGGTTCGAATCCCTGTGACAGGGTGAGCTCCTGTTGCTTGGTCCCAGCTCCTGCCAACCTAGCAGTTCGAAAGCACATCAAAATGCAAGTAGATAAATAGGAACCGCTATAGCGGGAAGGTAAACGGCGTTTCCGTGTGCTGCTCTGGTTTGCCAGAAGCAGCTTTGCCATGCTGGCCACATGACCTGGAAGCTGTACGCCGGCTCCCTCAGCCAATAATGCAAGATGAGCGCACAACCCCAGAGTCGGTCACGACTGGACCTAATGGTCAGGGGTCCCTTTACCTTTACCTTTACCCTTTCTATATTACCATACGCAAGGCTGTTTAGAAGCTGAAGAAACAACAAAACAGCACAGATCACACACAAAATAATGCAAAAAACGCAATGCAAAAAAAAGTCAAGATAACTTTAAAATAATCAACTTATCTCAAACAAAGCAATATCTAGTAATCCATTAGGGTATAATAATAATAAACAGTAAAAATAAATATCAGCAAATAATAATTAAACAGTTTACACCTGTTGTTGTTGTTTAGTCATTCAGTCGTGTCCGACTACATGGACCAGAGCACGCCAGGCACTCCTGTCTTCCACTGCCTCCCGCAGTTTGGTCAGACTCATGTTGGTGGCTTCAAGAACACTGTCCAACCATCTCGTCCTCTGTCATCCCCTTCTCCTTGTGCCCTCCATCTTTCCCAACATCAGGGTCTTTTCCAGGGAGTCTTCTCTTCTCATGAGGTGGCCAAAGTATTGGAGCCTCAGCTTCAGGATCTGTCCTTCCAGTGAGCACTCAGGGCTGATTTCCTTCAGGATGGATAGGTTTGATCTTCTTGCAGTCCATGGGACTCTCAAGAGTCTCCTCCAGCACCTATCATTTACAATAAAGAATTACTAAACTGCAATCCGTCACATTAACGGCGAGTCACAATGCATAAAATGCCACAAAACACATGAAACACTCGCAGGGGTGAGGATGACGACTACAGTTCCCAAGAAACTTTTGAGGAAGTCGGGTGTGTTGTACTTTCAGTAAATGTATAGTGCGGATTTGCCTGTTGGAAACTGTGGCCTTCCAGATGCCGATAGACTCCAACTCCCATCAGCCCCTGCCAGAGCAGCCAAGAACCCGGGGTGATGGGAGATGTAGTCCAAAAGCTTTTAGAGGTCCACGGGTTTCTCATCCCAAGCTTAGGCCATGGTCGCCCTACATGATAACATGCCATAATGACTTCCTTCGGAGGCAAAGTCAGATGCATAAGGAGCCCTTCTTTTCCCTCCCGCCCGGCTTTTTGTGCCGTTGAATCTTCCCTTGCCCTTCGGATGAAAAGGCATCGATCTGACCACATCTATAACCCCTCGCTTTCCACCCGGCCCGGCCCAGTTTCCTGTGTAATTATGCAAAGCAAATAACTGCCACACGGCTGCTCATTGATTTTGTAGCTGATGCTGTTTGCTTAACCTTTCGAGACAGAAACTGCTGTTGCGCTGCATCTTGGAGGCTTTGCTATTCCCACCACCGACAGTCTCCCCGCTGCTGACGCTGAAGAAAATAAAAGTGAAAACCTTCAAGATTCACTGCCCTTCTTCAGTCTGGAGAGGTCTGAGGGAGACGAGGAGACTAGCTGGCCCATCCATTTGGCGGGGAGGTGAAGCAGCCGAAACAGGATGGGACACTTGTAGAAATCAGTCGCTGGCATGTGTGTTGTCGATACTCACCAGGATGCCCAATTAGAAATGGGTTTGCAGAATGGCTGGTAGGACTACATGCCCTCCAACATTTCTCCAATGAAACGTAGAACAACAACAACAACAACAACCATTTTATTATTTATACTCCATTCATCTGGTTGGGTTTCCCCAGTCACTCTGCGAGGCTTATATAGCATATATGAAAACATGATGGTCCTATTCCATTAATAATAATAATAATAATAATAATAATAATAATAATAATAATAATACCCCACCCATCTGATTAGGTTGCCCCAGCCACTCTGGACGACTAAACAGGTCCGTGCCTGGTCTGTGCCTGGATAGGGAGAACACCAGCTTCAGAGATCTATTTAAGCTATCTTAAGTTCCATAGAAGAAAAGATGATTATAAGGAACAAATGTAACCAAATAAGATTTCAAAATCTTTCCGGTTCACAGTGGACAGAGTTGTTGTTTTCCAAAGGGAGCACAGGCTTTTCACGATCAAGTTCTAGGCTTCACCAACCCTTCAGTAACACAGTCCAAAGGGATTGCAAGACTAATTCATTATTATTATTATTATTTTCAAAAAGAGGGTTCCTTCTCAGTTGGCTAGAGGGTGGTGCTGATAACGGCAAGGTTGCTGGTTCGATCCCAGTATGGGACAGCTGCATATTCCTGCACCGCAGGGGGCTGGACTAGATGATCCTCAGGGTCCCTTCCAACTCTGCAGTTCTATGGTTCTCAAAACTTTGGTACCAGCTCCCTCGCCGCAGCCCTCCCCTGCCACCCACCACCACTCACAGCGTTCGGCAAATGTCTCGTTCAAATGTCAGAATCCCGCGTGGTTTTGGACCTGTCGGGATTTGCCAGCAATTGGTCAAAACGGGAGAGAGAGGCTGACTCATTTAGCCCACAGTCTCCGTGAAGAATATTTTTAGGAGCTCATTAAAAGAGAAAGGAGACTGAAGAAGAAGAAGAATAAAAGAGAGAAAGAGAGAGATGCTGGTGAGAGGAAGGAAGCCAAAGCCGAGCTATTATTTTTCATTCCAGTGACAGCTCTTAGCAGTGCCACTGGGCCTGTCAGACGTAGCAGTGGCATATCTGAGTGTCTAATACGGTCAAGGCCTTTTGCGCGCGCACACACACACACACACACACACACACACGTGTGCGAGGGAAGAGGCTGGCACACGCGTGTGACGGAGGGCATGCACACGGAAGCAACACAATGCGCTCTTGAACAGCTACTGGAAAGCTTGTACTGTATACAGAAAGTGCCAAACTTGGATAAAGAAATATACCCACCCACTCCCCGCTTAATGGGTAAAGCAAGCATATCAGTATTTCTACCCTGAGATTCGCAGTACTTGGAAGAAAAACAAAACTTTTAATAATAGTGACTTATTTAGTGCTGCTAGGTGACCAAACAAAAAAAAAAGATAATTTTTCTCCACCACCTTAAGTCCTTTAAAAAACAAAAATTTATTTCAGGTATATGCAACAAGCCTATGCAGCCTTGCCAGATTTTGAGGTATTGTTATGTCCAAATATCTAAATGACTTTGTGCAGAAGGTTATATAGGGAGTGACCTATGCATTCCTGAAGTTTTGGGGTGGGCAGTGATAGGGTTACGCTAAAGCAAAGTACCTCTGACTTTACTATGGTTGCTTTGCCTTATTGTCCCATATCTTTCTAATTTCAGCTTTCTTTCCCTGGCTACCTCTTCCAGATTTGACAATGGCAGAGTCGCTTTATCAGTGCAAAGGCTTATTTATTGCTTGTGTGTGTGTGTGTGTGTGTGGCGTTGTCGCTTTCGCTTTTTTCCGCCTCTCCTCAGCTTTCCACAAATAAACTTGTGTTTTGATACTTGGACATCATTTGGCTTCATTGGTTTAAAAAGGAACGTCTCACTAAAACCTTCCCCACGTGTATGATTATGAGCGCATCCAGACTTGTTGCTATTTTTGCACGAGATTCAGTCACATCCCGGCAAACTCAGGTTGCGCAGTTTGAGTTGATTGGCGGGTCCAGCGCAACAAACCTGGTTCTGCAAAAGATCGGACTTTTTTTGGGGGGGGGGTGAGGCGTAAGGAAAGTGACAGAAGCATGTGATAATACTGGTGGTAGATGCAATATCTTCTAACCTCCCCTCAAACAAATCAGAATGAATGCTCAATAAAAGGCGCTGTCGTCTAATCTCCCTGCAGAGAAATCAGGATGAATGTGAAATGAGAAGGTTGTCTGAAAGTGCCCTGTGTGGTTGAAGATAATGCAACCTTGTGCTATAAGGATATTTCAGACCGTTTTCTTAAGTTCTGTGTTCACCAGGTTTGGGCCTTTTTGAACCCCCAAACCTATTTTCTGCTGTCTTAGCTGGTTATCTCATCATATAGGGAGTGACTGGGTCATGGGACCTTGGTGTGTACAGTGGAACATCTCATCTGCTGAACTTTTCGGAAGCCAAACGCCAAAAACCCAGAACGCGGGTTTTCGAACGCGCCTCGGAAGTCAAACGGCCCTTTGATCCTCAGTTTTCCAACGTTTCAGAAGCCGAATGGACTTCCAGAATGGATTACGTTCGAAAACCGAGGTTCCACTGTCATACAGAGGCCAGAGTACAGTGGTACCTCGGGTTACAAACTTAATTTGTTCTGGAGCTCCGTTCTTAACCCCAAACCGTTCTTAACTTGAGGCACGCTTTCTCTAATGGGGACTCCCACTGCCGCCGCGCTGCAGCCACGTCATTTCCGTTCTCATCCTGGGGCAAAGTTCGCAACCCGAAGCAACTACTTCCGGGTTAGCGGAGCTTGTAACCCGAAGCGTTTGTAACTGTACTGCAAAATCCAAGAGGAGCTGGGAGGGAGATTGGAGGGAGCATCAGGGCAGAGCCGAGTCAATATCTCTGATATTATTCCAACTGCATCTCCTAACCCTTTGTTTCTGTTGTTTGTCTAGTTGTTTAAAAACGTGCCTAAACCGCTTACCGTAATATTTCAATAAACTGTAAGTGGTGTTTGAATCCCCAGACAGTCTGGTCACCATCTAAGGCTCTGCTCTGCGTTCCAGTTGCCTTGGAAAGCGAAGAGACGGGGTCTTTTCTGCTGTGGCACCGCGACGCCAAAATAACCTCCCAAGGGGGTGCGTTGCCAGCCTCAGTCGCTGCTTGCCTTTTGATGAGAGCGCGAACTTGACTCTTTGAGCTGAGCCAACACAGGGACGTCTGCGGGATCAATCCTAGTTTGATGTTTTGGCATGTTTTTTTCTTTCCTTTGTAGTATGGCAGGCCTCTGCTAACCATGTTCCAGTCTTCTACGATTGTTTTATTACGGCTTTATTATTGTTTTAATCCTTTGCAATCTGCCTCGGGGGTTCACCGAGACAATGTGTAGAACATTAAGCGTCCTAATCAATCAGTCGATCAATCTGCAATGGGCAGAAAATCTGAGCCCTGTCTCGTGAATGTACACACTATTCCAATCGTGCAGCAAATTATGGGGAAGGAGGACAGGGGACGGACGTCGACTCGGGGGAGAGGTCATGTGGGGGGAGGCTGTCATGTTGATTTTCAAATGTATATATTGCTTCCGAAACCTGAGAGTGCAAAAATCTGGAATTTAAATTTGATATTCCTCAGTGGACTTCCAATTTGTTGGGTGGATTTCATCTTTTAATGAGTGGCCTTAAATCCCTCTGTGCGTGTGTGCTCAGAAAGAGCATGACAGTTCTCACGAAAGCCCAATTAATTCTGATTAGCTCTACCACACCCCTTCACTCTTGGGAGGCTTCCACAGAACACTTATCAAAGTCCCTAAGCAACCCGGAAGGCTTTTTCCAAAAATGAAATTTCCTTCCTTAAAATGATGTTCTGTAACAGCTAAAGAAGTGGAGCAGATGGGTCTTTTGAAATTCTTCTTTGTAAAAGGAGGGGGAGGGCTCTCGTTAAGATAAATTAAATAAGAATAATTGTCTGTTCTGCAACAATTCTTGTTAATAATTCTTTTTTTGGTCCAGGGTGGTGTCTTTATCTATTGCTACAGTAAGTAAAACTGCAGGTCATAAATGACTAATTGATTTCTTACGCGGATTAAATTTGAAGCACTTTACACGAGCAATGGGAGGGAAAAAAGGAGGTCACGGAGGCTATACTGCGTTGCGAAAGAGACAAAGAAATTGATTTGAAAATCGATGCTTTGAGAAATGATTAAATGTTCTCCTTGCCAGAATGGACCTAAATGAGTCTCTGAGGTTCTCACAAAGATGAATTAATTAGAAGACTCTACAGATGCCGGTGGGATGTTGCGTCTCTGCGCTCCGATTTGTTCTTTTAACCTGCTGCATTGACGAGGAAGGAGGAGGCACATCAGAGGCCTTCGGGAGATGCTGGAGAAAGGGAGATTCGATATGGTGCTGCAAGCATTTTGAACAAATGTGGTGTCTCCCCCCCCTCCTTTTTTGGGGGGGAAACTGACATTCTACTTCTGACACCATTGTTCCCCCTTTGTAAAACAGCTGGAGCAGGATGAAGATCTTTTTCCCCCAACAGAGGAGGGTGGTTATTGGAGCCTTGTATCATTAGTTCCAATCCAGCATCGGCTGCTCGATAGTCTTAACAATAAAAGGAGGGGAGGCTGGGAATTCTGAATATTCCTAGTCGAATTACAGTTGCCACTCTTGATCCCATACGAAGCTCTGGAGTAGTGAAATTGATAGGAGCAGGTTACAAGCAGTTTCTGGTCTAGTCGCTGAGGAGGAGGAGACCCGTACGTTTTTCTTTCTACCCATCTGTGAGGGGGAAAGAGTACAGAAAACACCCCCCCCCCAATCCTGAGGAGTAGTTCCTCCACCAGCAGCGGAGCCAGCGGGGAGGGGGAAGAGTCCAGTGGGGAAGGAGGAAGTAGGGAACAGGGCTCTGGCAGGATAGCAGAGCCGCTGCTGCACGTGGGAGAGGAAGAGAGAGCGGGGGAAAAGGGGGAGAAGGAAAACATGGAAAGGAGACCCTTTTCCCCTCCGGTTCCGGAATTACGCAGGAGGAAACGCAGAAGGAGATTTGGGGTGCCCAGACTCTTATGTTGGAAGAAAACGCGGGAAGCGCCATTCCAGGGTTCTGGGTCAGACTGAGAACATGTACCCTGTACAGCTCTAGCACTGTAAATAGCCTGCACACAATAAAAGCATGAAAAGGCAACGGTCTGGAGAGTCGTTACTTTAGAGTAGTTGCAGCGCACCATCTGTGACACCATCATTTCACAAACATTATTTTAAAAAGAGCTTTTAAAAACAATGGTCAAAACATGTGAATGAGTTACATTTACAGCCGTTAAACCTCAGCTGATGAAGCACAGAGATCCATTGAACAAATCTTTGTGGATTTAGAGAGGAATGAATATGCTTGCTTTCCATAATGCTGTACATCTGAATCTTCCTTGATGAACAGTGAGGAGGATTTTACCACCTTATTGGAAATCCTAGAAGAAGGATGGTCTCAGAGACCAGACTGAGGAATACAGCTCTGATGGGGAATGGTGGGAACCTTCCCCTCTTCCTGCTCCTGATCAGGATCTTGAAGCTGCCCAGGAACAGTGGAGCAGTATAGATTTAGATACTTGGTTTGCAGAGGGACATAGTTCAGAAAACAACAGCTGGGCTGAGGTGAGTGGGAAACAGCTACGGTAGGAGAAGCAGAACAGGAAAAGAGAGAGATTACTGACTCCCCTTCGCTGGAAATTGTCCAGCCTCCCTCTCCAAGGACAAGGAGAGCTGATAAGGTTGCTACACAGAAGGCTCAGTGGTTGTGAGATCAGGTTGCAAGAAGGGGAAGTAACAGGAATAACTCTGGGGGAAGTAGGAGGAAAACTTAATTGGGAACATCTTCACTCCGAGAATGGCTGCATTGTTCTTTTGCTGTGATCATTAAACATTCTTAAACTGGTAAGAGACTCTAATTGCTTTGTTCTGCTGATGCACAGCCAAAGGGAGGGGGAGGAAGCCGTTTCCCCGACACCTGCCAGGTAGAATTCAGGATGAAACAATAGGAGTAGTTCACATAGTTCAGGGGCAGGGAAACTTTATGGGTCTCTCTCCTGCAACCTGTGGGTGAACTTTGGCGGGTGGGTTGGCCATGTACTTGTCAATCATCTGACAACTGATGAGCAGAGAGTTTTAATCCTGAGCTCTGCAGGCGTCTGCATCACCAGTGCCTTCCCCACAGAGAACATGCTGATGAAGCAGCACACAGCAAGATGGCTTCATGCAGAAGTTCCCTGTGGGGAAGGAGTGGGCCCAGTCAACACATAATTGAACCCTGTCCCTGCCTGTCAGCCAACATCACCCACCCATTGAGATGATGTCAGTTGATTGGCAGGTGGTCATGACTTGGGGGAGACGGCCTTGTGGGCCATATTGGCTGGCCAAGATTGGGGCATGGGACAGAAGCTCGCTATGTGGTAACTCATCACATGATAAATGTTTGTGTTGGAGTAGGGCTGGGCTAGGGGCCATAGCTGCCAAGTTTTCCCTTTTCTCGTGAGGAAGCCTATTCAGCATAATGGAAAATCCCTTAAAAAAAGGGATAACTTGGCAGCTATGCTAGGGGCAACAGGCTAACAGGCAAGTCCAAAGTCCATTGTGGGGGCCTAATTTGGGCCCCCAGCCAGGTTTATCCAGCCCCTGTGGCAGTTTATTTATTGGGGTCAAATCCTCAACCATTTCAATCCTTAAAAAAAAAGCTCAATAACTTTGGTCGGCCCACGCATGTTCACTTCATCAAATCTGGCCCTCTTTGAAAAAAGTTTGGGCACCCCTGAGCCAGGAGCTGTGGGTACAGAACTGAAGGACAAAACTAGGGGGCAGGATTGAGGAGCAAGCCAGAAGTCAGAACCAAGGGATAGAGGAACACTCCAGAGATTTGCTGATCAATCAAGGCTAAGCTGGAACAGGAAGTCCTCTTATGCGTGCTTCCTGTGGCAAAAAAGAGAGGGAATCCTACTTGTAGGCTTCACATTCGTATCCGGTTGGCTACTATGGGAAAGAGGATGCTTGGCTAGGTGGGCCTTTATCCGGATCCAGCAGGCCTCTTGTTTATATACTTCAGTTCTTACAGTAGGAAAGGAGCCCTCCAGAAGGCAGACAGACAGCAGTGGGCATGGTTTGCTTACCTCTGTCTTCCTCTGACTGTTGCGGGGAGAGTCACTGGCATGCTCAAGAGAGGCCATGCTCGCCTGGGGCGAGCATAACGTCAGCCTAGACACTGACACCGTTTACCAGTTTGTGTGATTGCAGAGATGGTGGTGGGCAGCTGGACCAAGCTGTGGAACGGGACCCCCATCGTCTGCTACACTCGAATGGTGTTACAAAATTCACCCACTACTCTGGCTTCCCATCAAGACACATCCTCTGAGTGGCTGAATCTTCCTTGCTTTTTCCTCCTCTTTTTTTGTTTTCTTTCATTGAACTGATTCTCTCTCATTTATTTCCCACGTGATGCCGAATATGTCACATCTAATGAGGTATTTGGAGGAAGACATATCAGTGAGGGGGCAGTGGAGGGTTGGTGGGGGTAGAGAGCAGGGAGAAAGGGCAGCGCTTGCGGATATGACACTGGGATCAACTAGCTTTAAAGGAACTGAGCTGGGAAATCGGAGCCTTTGTCTCCCGGACCTCCACAGTCTGGAACAGAGTCAGAGATGTATTGGGGCTGGTGGCCAGGAGAGGCTGATATTACTCTTTGTCTGTTGATGAAGGACATCTGTGTCTGGAGGAGCACAGCCAGAGAGGGCCCTTCATTACTGCTGTCCAAGACGCAGAGCTGTCTGACCTAGTGAAACCTTTTCCAGACCCACCAGGCACTGGGCTTTTGAGTCGAGTCCAGCTGAGCACACTGCGAGGCATTTCGAGTAAACACATAACAACAAGGTCCCAGGAAGACGTGTTCTAATTGAAACCCAGAAGGCCTCATATTCCCTTGCTTGGTTATTAGGGAATTCAGCCCCACCATGGTGAATATGCATTTGCCACAAGACTGTCAAGCCACGTATAGAATCATAGAGTTGGAGGGGACCTTGTGGGTCATCTAGTCCAACCCCTTGCAATGCAGGCTTTGCAATGCAGGAATCCTGCCCACAGGGTGGGCTCAAACCACCAACCTTCTGGTTTATAGCCAGACACACTGACCCATTGTGCCACTGGGGACACCTGACACCTCCCATGTTGAAATGCATGTATTTAAAAGTCTTGGGAATCCATTTGGAAATGATATAACCCTCATGTACCACATAGGGTGTAAAGGACAAGGAATGGGTTGGCAAAGTAATGGTTGGTAGGGTTGGAATGAATTTTTGTGTAATTTTTTAGAATTGGAAAATTTCCCCAAACTAAGACAAAATTTTGAAATTCTATTAAAAGCTTGATGTTGAGAACACCATTAAAGAAACATTGAATCTTAAGGTATTGTGTGCCAAAGGAGGAGCGTCTAAGGAATCAGTCAAGATGTCCTACCTAACCATGAGTGGGTCTCCATAGGCAGGATCGGAGACATAGTTAACTTTGTAGCAGGTAAGGTCAGGATGGAGTTACAGGAACCTTGGACAGCTCCATATAGACCATCTGCAGTAGCTGATACATCCCCATCTGTGCCCTGGCCATTGCTCAGGAACCGGCACACAAGGTCTACCTATATTAGCCTTTCTCAACCTTGGGTTCCCAGATGTTGTTGGACTACCACTCCCATCATCCCTGACTGCTGCCCCTGCATCTGGATGATGGGAGTTGTAGTCCAACGACATCAAGGGACACAAGGTTGGGAAAGTCTGGTCTATGCAGTTTAAATTTTCTTTATAGGCCTTTTGCGTTGTCCCTGTGTTGTTGGGTCAGTTAAGGGAAAGCCTGATCCATAGTTTGGCTGGGATGTGGAGAGTTTCAGAACTCACCAAGGGTAGCTGCAGATTTCTCCATTCCGTTCCTATGCATCTTATTTCCCTCAAGGGAAAGGTTCAGTGGTAGAGCATTTCCTTTGCATGCAGAATGTCCCAGTCCCGATTCTTGGTGTCGGAAGTGGAGGAGGCAACAGGGTTTAATGAGCAGGAAGAGGCTGTGGCAGAGAGTAGGCCAGACTCAGAGGCCGAAGTAGGGGCTGGAGAATTGGGGGTGGGGTCAAGAGGCAGAGTGGAGGCAGGCGGCTTAAGAAGCCAGGGGGTCTTCCCTTCTGCTGTGACCAACTCTCCTCCCCTCTGGTCTCTCAGAACTCAAAGAGGTATGAAGAGGGCAGAGCAAAGGCAGACAAGATGGCGGAGTCTCAGATTGCTTCGGAAAAACTCTGGGGAGGAGGAGACTTAGGGAGATGTGGGAAGATGGAGGACCTCCAGTCCTCGCAACTGCCTCCTTGTGGCAAGACCTGCTGGGAAGAGTTGTTGTGCTCACCAGGCCTGAACTGTTTGGTTTCTTTGACTAAAGAGTGAACTACACGGACACCTTGTGATTTATTGCTCACCTGCTCCCGATTCCCACCTTGACAAGTTCCCTGTTTTGGCTGAACAATAGCAGCGGACTGCACAAGCCCCTCTGCCAGGGCACACTAGGCCCTGTCATAAGCAAACACAAATTGAGCCCTGGTAATTGCACCTGCCGGAGCAATGCCAAGTGTCTGAGCCTGGCTGCCATTTTAATTTCCCACAATGCCCCTGGTGCAGTGTAACTCCGAAGCATTTGTGGCAAATGAAAATGGTTGCTTGTAGCCACCCGGCACGGCTTCTACAAGCTGCCATTGCTGCCAGGTAAGCCAACAAGGCCTCAACCACAGAGGAGGGGCCTGACCCAACGCCAGTTTCTACAAGGCCCCCTCAAACATGGAACTGCTGGCCCTGCAAGTTTGGCAGGATGATATGCAGTACATCCCCCCCCACCCAGGTTTATGTCTCCCAGAAATTTAATGAAAAAAAGTAAAAAAAATACAAAATTACATGAACAAAAAGAATCTGCCATGGCTGATGTGCAAACGGCTGATCTTTTGGCCTCAGCGGATATTAATTGGTTGCTTTTGTCCACAGCTTTGTGCAGGGGTCACTGGCGAATTTTTGAGTTCTGTGTTAGAATTAGCGTTATGAGGTTATGAGGTACCTGTATCAGATATTCAAGTTATCCCAGTTATATGACCCATAGGTTGTAGTAATGGGTAGTTGGCTACACACAATACTTTTTTGGCGGTGAAATTAATGCTGTGCCAGTACTAGTATACTGGGTGCCAGCACAAAATGGCTGCCATGGTCTACAAAAACAAAAGAGGTGACTGTATTCCATATTAGTGACTATCATTAAAAAAAAAAGAACTGGCCCCACCATCACTTGACCTCAGGGTTGAAGAGGGGGTGGGAAGTGTAGGCCTCTTAGGCCGCCCTTTTAGCATGCATAAAGGGGAAGAAATGGAGGCAGTGAGAGATTTTACTTTCTTGGGCTCCTTGATCACTGCAGATGGTGACAGCAGTCACGAAATTAAAAGACGCCTGCTTCTTGGGAGAAAAGCAATGACAAACCTAGATAGCATCTTAAAAAGCAGAGACATCACCTTGCCAACAAAGGTCCGTATACCGGTAGTTAAAGCTATGGTTTTCCCAGTAGTGATGTATGGAAGTGAGAGCTGGACCATAAAGAAGGCTGATCGCCGAAGAATTGATGCTTTTGAATTATGGTGCTGGAGGAGA
This sequence comes from Zootoca vivipara, assembly GCF_965207765.1. Classification (NCBI taxonomy): domain Eukaryota; kingdom Metazoa; phylum Chordata; class Lepidosauria; order Squamata; family Lacertidae; genus Zootoca; species Zootoca vivipara. The sequence goes on along the minus strand of NC_142595.1, from coordinate 13,147,403 downwards.
CTCTTGAGAGTCCCATGGACTGCAAGAAGATCAAACCTATCCATTCTTAAGGAAATCAGCCCTGAGTGCTCCCTGGAAGGACAGATCGTGAAGCTGAGGCTCCAATACTTTGGCCACCTCATGGGAAGAGAAGACTCCCTGGAAAAGACCCTGAGGTTGGGAAAGACTGAGGCACAAGGAGAAGGGGACGACAGAGGACGAGATGGTTGGACAGTGTTCTCGAAGCTACGAACATGAGTCTGACCAAACTGTGGGAGGCAGTGCAAGACAGGAGTGCCTGGCGTGCTATGGTCCATGGGGTCACGAAGAGTCGGACACGACTAAACAATAAAGTGCTTCATATATGTTATCCCAGCAATCCGTACAACAGCCCTGTAAGGTAGGTCAGTATTATTATTTCCATTTTGCAGATTGAAAGGCAGGGAGCAAAGGACTGCCTGCGGTCACTGTGACTGCATTAGCAACTGAAAGCCCAGCTAGGTTATTCTTTTTCTGAAGTCGAACAGGGTTTTTGGCGGCCAGGGGGCGGGGGAATACATCAAAATGCAGTATTCCATAAAAAAAACGACAGGATGGATATGAATCGTGGCTAACATTTGTGTGCGCACTGCTTCCCAAGCCAGCAGCAGGAGCACACTGGATGCAGAATAAATGGGAATGTCTACATTCTGGCCCATGCTCCTAGCTCCTGTGTGCTATACCAGCTTTCCATGTTGACATGCAGAGACCCCCTGACTCTCCCTCCCTCTGTGCTTGCTAGGCCCACATTCCATTGCAGATGGTGGTCGGGCTGGGGCCTGGGGGAGGAAGAGCCGAGGCTGCGCAGAGTGCAAAATACCACTCCGTAAATGCACCAGTGTCCTGACGGCGTTGCTCCTCCCCAGGGAACCCGAGACGGAGGCTGCCTGCTTCTTCATTCATTCTAGAGAGCCGTCTCCCTCTGGGCACCTGTCATTCCTTATCGATGGCAATGGATATGGCAGACAATGGAACGGCCCAGGCTCAGACACTGCAGACAGCTGCCGGCTCCCGGGTCAGGCCAGGCGGCCTCCTTCCTTAAATCCCAGATGAGTCCACCCATGCTGGCTTTAACCATTTGGAGGCATTTCAAGTCCGCCCAGCTTGCACTGTATGTGTGTGTTGGTCCTATGCTATTTCCTGCAATGGCTCGGAGGTGGGGAGAAGGCGCTGCTAAGAAGACGGAGGTTGCAGGCCTACACTCCTGGCCAGTCATTCCCTTTCTTCTGTGCAGACATGCATAGGACTGCAACTTCAGAGGCTCAGGACTTCTTAGAAGGTGAGGCACCAATGTTCTTTGCTGAATTCAGGGCGGAGTGAATCAAAACCAGGCTGGCAGACCCTCCAAATGTACCCATTTTACAGGGACAGTCCTGGATTCACAGAAGCCGTCCCAGCTTCTGATTTGATCCCGGAATGTCCTGCTTTTCCTAGGGTGTCCCTATTTTCATTGGAGAAGTGTTGGAGGGTACGAGAAATTCCGTTCTGTTCCTGAACACTGCAACAGCGCTCTTCTCACTTGCGATTCTCAGCAAATGTTGTTGCTGTGTTGAGGATGAAAGGAGTTATACTACTACTACTACTACTACTACTAATAATAATAATAATAATAATGGAATCAGACATCCCTATTTTCATTGGAGAAATGTTGGAGGCTTCCCTTCTAATAAGCCCTGGAAAGGAAGTGGTTGACCAGCAGAATTTTTATTATTATTTTTAATTTTAAAAAAACTTTAAAATTTAGCACATTCTTTCGGGAAGTTCTCCTGCAAAAGCCCTGTCAAAATAAAGAGAAGCTGAGCAAAGAGTTTTGCAGGCCCTTACTTGGCAGGAAATATTTTGCCCAGCCGAACTTGTCTTGGCCTACCAGGAAGTTTCCTCTGGGATCAGGGGGCTGCGCGCGACCACACAAAAGTCGCGCTTTTGATGTGTGGAGCAGTAATTCTCATTTTAATTTGATGGGGATGTACACATTCATCTATCTATGTATCTATCTATCTATCTATCTATCTATCTATCTATCTATCATCGAACTATCTATCAAATGACTACTGTGGAGGCCGTCTGAGTTTTGATGCAGAAATGGCAGGGCGGCTTGGATCGGGACATCCTTCCCATAAATGCTGTCACATTCCTGGTGTCGCGTGGAAGGATCAGCCAGCGGGCAATAGCTTTGTGCTGGCGCCACGCCAAATTCTAATGCCCAACGACTTCAAGCGACCGGCTGCTGACATGATGCGGAGCGATAGCTGTCTGGGCAGGGCGGCGCAGCTTCCCACCCCCTCCCCTTCCTTCCTACCCCCTTCAGCTATTTTGTCCCAGTTTTTTTTCCTCCTCCCCACCCCTCCTGGGCTCCCCAAGTACGCAAGGACAAATCGGCAGCGACAAGATCCAGGGTCTGGGTTGGGCGGGGGGGGGGGGGGGAAGCTGGCGTGTGACTCAGAGGACATGACAAACTGTGACTCTAGGGTTCTTTTTTGGAAGAGGGTCTATTAGGGATGATCCAGGAGAGAGATTTGTTTTTGAGAGCCTGTTTCTAAGCGGGGGAGAAAAAAACACATTGTTTTTCAAATAATTCAAGCCTGTGGACTTGTACAATAGAATCAACATATGTCTTATTCCAATAATCCAAAAATGCCCTCCGGACTTCATAATACAATCCTTCTCTTTGTGGTAGGTCTTTCCTTATACAAATAGGGCTTAACCGGATCTGCTTTTAACCATTGATGGCCCTGGATGCTGTTACAGTTGAAGAACGGGAAGAAGACAGGGCCGGCCCATCCAATAGGCAGATGGGACATTTCCCCATATGATGTTGCAACTCCACTAGTTACTGCTGTTTGATTGCCAGTTTCCACTTCATTATTATTTTCATTATGAATGTGTTGGTTTTTTGGTCAGTTTTGCACTTGCTGAAGAATGGTGCTTAAGATATTGAGATGGCTAACTAAAAGCAGGCGGCAAGCATTGTAAAGACTCGGCTGACGTTTCACAGCACAGCATTGTGGGATTGGCGTGGGCACGATGAAGACCTCTTTTGCAAACTGAAGCAAAACCTCAGCATCTGGACCAGGGATGGGGAACGACTCTAGCCCATGAGCCAAACTTAGCACAACAGGCCTTCCTATTTGGCCTAGGAAGCTGTTCTCCCCCAAGCTAAGTCCACACATGATGTTATGTGCAATGTCAGGTATTAAGGCATTTGCAAAAAAATCAGGACTGAACCCTCTGCATATCAGCTGAGGAAATTCAATCCTGCTTGATCTGGGCATGCCAGCCAGTTCTCGGCAGGAGGGGAACTAGCTGGCTTCCCCGACCTCTGTAGAAATCAGGCTTGAACCATAGATCTATGATGAATCTAGCTCAGAGGAGAGCAGGACCTGGGCTGGATGCTACACTTCACCCTGGAATCAACTCAGCAGAATCAGATGCCGAGGTTCCACACACCCGTGGACCTCAATTTATAATAAGAACACCGGAAGCTACCTTAGACTAGATTATGTTGTCCATCTAACTCGGTATTATATTCTCTACCCAGAAGCAGATCTCCAGGGTCTCAGGCAGAGGAAGATCTTCCCTGCCATTTGCTATTCCTAATCCCTTTTCAACTAGTGATTCCAGAGATCTAACAGATCCCGGGATAGCTCAGTCAGTAGAGCATGAGAATCTCAGGATCGTGGGTTCGAGCCCCACGCTGGGCATTGCAGGGGGTTGGACTAGATGACCCTTGTGGTCCCTTCCAACTCTACATTTCTATGATTCTCCTGCATGCAGGACAGCTGCTCTGGTTCAGCCATCACCACCTCTCCTCTAAACAACCTACCAGGTCACCATCATACAGCTTAGTACTTTTCTGTGGGTTTGTATCCAACTAAGTCCTAGTCTGAGTAAAAAGGTAAAGGTAAAGGACCCCTGATAGTTAAGTCCAGTCGCAAACGACTCTGGGGTTGTGGCGCTCATCTCGCTTTACTGGCCGAGGGAACCGGCGTTTGTCCGCAGACAGTTTTTCCAGGTCATGTGGCCAGCATGACTAAGCTGCTTCTGGCGAAACCAGAGCAGGGCACGGAAACGCCGTTTACCTTCCCGCCGGAGTGGTACCTATTTATCTACTTGCACTTTGATGTGCTTTCGAACTGCTAGGTTGGCAGGAGCTGGGACCGAGCAACGGGAGCTCACCCCACCGCGGGGATTCAAACCACCGACCTTCCGATCAGCAAGCCCTAGGCTCTGTGGTTTAGACCACAGCGGAAATGAAAGAACCTATGTTCACTATGAGTAGGACTAAAGGTAAAGGTAAAGGGACCTGGCTGTTAGGTCCACTCGCAGACGACTCTGGGGTTGCGGTGCTCATCTCGCTTTATTGGCCGAGGAAGCCGGCGTACAGCTTCCGGGTCTTGTGGCCAGCATGACTAAGCCACTTCTGGCGAACCAGAGCAGCGCACGGAAACACCGTTCACCTTCCCGCCGGAGCGGTACCTATTTATCTACTTGCACTTTGACGTGCTTTCGAACTGCTAGGTTGGCAGGAGCTGGGACCGAGCAACGGGAACTCACCCCGTTGCAGGGATTTGAACTGCTGACCTTCCGATTGGCAAGCCCTAGGCTCTGTGGATATAACCTGGTGACTCCAGAGGCTGCTGCGGGCTGCAATGCGCATCGTGTGCCGTGACCTCCCCCTTATCTGTTGTGCAGCTCAAATGTCCTTCTTTGGGATGTGTTTGGGGGCACCAAGCTGCTTTGCGAGCTTGCAGTTTTGTTGGAGTTTTGCTGGAGCAGGAGGAAACGGGGTTGCCTAGCAACCACAAAGTGCTTACCTCCCTCCCCAGAACTAAATGTCTACAGCAGTGCCGGAAGGATGAGCTATCTCCAGAGCCTGGTGGGGAGGGAGTTCAGCATCATCCCGTGCCCCCTTTCTGGGTAGCCAGCACCAAAAAGTTGGCCTTCATTGTCCCCACTGCTTTCTCAGAGGGTGCTTAGTTCCCCCCACCCCACCCCACCCCATATATCTGTGGTGGTAGTCGGAAAGCTGCCTCCTGCCAGCCACCGCTCCCAAACACAATCGCTTCCCTGCAGCTCTGCTTTGACCTTGCCCTCGCAGCAGCCTGACCTTCCCAGAGCCTGAACATTCATCCTTGCCTAGCACAGAGTCAGCAGCCGGGCCGGGGCAGAAGTCGCACGGGACGCTGACAGGCCTGCAGCCTGAGACGAGCTGGATGGGGAAAGGATCTGTCAGCGGCTAGGCTAGGCCAGATGCACATGGCCACTTTCAGGAGTTGGGCCCCCCACAGGCGAGATAGACTCTCTAACTAACCATTGCAAAAGGGCTAGGCCCCACATACGGAGACAGTGTACCAAAGTCTTCTGTGCAGATGAATCAAGCAAGCTAGCAATGCATTTTTGGCTTTCTCTTTTTACCTTTGCCTGCTTCCAGCTCTTCACAGTGAAAGCAGCATGCTGCTTCCTAAAAGCGCCTAATCTCTTCATTCTCTGTAAGGTTGCTGGGCCATGAACAGTGTGCCTGCCATTCCACCATGCTCTGTTGTCCTGGGCTACCTTTATGTGGCACATTAATCTTCCAGACCAGTGGTGGGGAGCCACTGGCCTAATTTCATGCAGACCTTCAGCTGCTCTGGGCTCGCTCTTGCTTTCTGGACTGCCCTTCTGGGAATCACTTGTTGTTCTGCTGCTTGCGTGTGGTGCGGGGAGACGTAGAGAAGGAGACATGGCTGCACTAGCATAAGCCCGGCCTCAAGGCTTAAATTTTGGAAGGACGCAGGAGGGGATCCAATTCAGTTCATGTTTCACGGCAAACTTACTTTGCACTTCCTGAAACAATCAACGAACCCCAAACTCCACTGTCCTTCGAAATTCCCATTTTTGCCATCATGCAGTTCCCCGGGCCAAGTTATGCGCCCCAAAATACATGCTAAGGTGAAGTGTAGATAAAAAAGACACATTTTTACATTGTTTCACACTATGAAACTGTTGAGGAAAGCGCTTTGCAAAAACGTGTTGTTTGTTGTTTAGTCGTTTAGTCGTGTCCGACTTTTCATGACCCCATGGACCATAGCACGCCAGGCACTCCTGTCTTCCACTGCCTCCCGCAGTTTGGTCTAACTCATGTTCGTAGCTTCAAGAACACTGTCCAACCATCTCGTCCCCTGTCGTCCCCTTCTCCTAGTGCCCTCCATCTTTCCCAACATCAAGGTCTTTTCCAAGGATTAGGCCAAAGCTGGTCTGAAATTTGCACAAAAATACTGGAGGACTTTCCCGTGCACTTGTTTAAAAAATTTTAAGACCGCTGCAAGCCGGTGTGGAAATGTGGGAGAACTGAAGGCTTGAAAAAGGAGTAGCTGCGAGAAACCAAAATGGACAGATTTTCTCGTTTGGTGAGGCTTACTGGGGTGGGGGAGTCCTAATAGGGAGGGAAAGGATGGGGGGGGGGTAAATGGAGTCCAAATGTTGGCCAGTGGTTAGGGTTGATGTGAGCTATAGTCCAACAACATATGGAAGGCCATCGGTTCCTGAACTCCAATGTTCCACTTTCTGAATTAATGTTTGCTTATGTTTGAGCGGGTTTTCCAGGAGAAAGCAATGGGGCAAAGGCCAAACCACTCGGACCCTTCCTTTCTCATCACAGGACAAGCGGAAATGTGGACAAGCTATAACTAGAGAAGGCTGGGCCCAGAGATCAATTATAAGCCACCTGACTTATTTCTGTCCTGGAAATCTGTCCGGTCTGGCCACCAGTAAAGGGTTGACATATGTCTGGAATTTCCAGGACATAACCAGAATACAGCAGTCGGAATCCAGACAACCCATGTTGGAAGTCTAAAAATAGCTCAAAAACTTTTTTCTTTTTATATTTTTTTTGGGGGGGGGAATAATTCAACAATGTTGGGCAAAACGAAAAAAAGCTCAGCAACTTTTGCGTCCAAATTGTCACCTTTTGAAATATGGCAACCCTAGGCTGCCAGTAGCTGGCCTGAAGGATATTTGGGATTTTGTGCTCATTGTCCTGAGTTCCTTAGTGCTGTGTAACTAGATATTTTTTGTGTTTGGAAAAAGACTGTTTGTATGCCTCTCTCCCCCTCTCCAGAGCCAGTGTAGTTTAGAGAGTCAGAATAGGCCCTGAGAGACCAGGATTCTAGTCATCACTCAAGCATGAAGCTCATTGGATGACTTGGGGCCAGTCACAGTCTCTAAGCCTAACCTACCTCACAGGGTTGTTGTGAGGATGAAATGGAGGGGAGGGGGTGACACCTTGAGCTGCTTTGGGTGGGTGGAGTGGCGCATCTGGGAAACACATTTAATAAAGAAATAGATGCATTTGGCCAGGATCAAACACTCCCCACAGGGATCAGTTCAAGGGTATCTATCTATCTATCTATCTATCTATCTATCTATCTATCTATCTATCTATCTATCTATCATCTATCTATCTATCATCTATCTATCTATCTATCTATCTATCTATCTATCTATCTATCTATCTATCTATAGTTGTTGCTTAGTCATTCAGTCGTGTCCGACTCTTCTTGACCCCATGGACCAGAGCACACCAGGCACTCCTGTCTTCCGCTGCCTCTCGCAGTTTGGTCAGACTCATGTTGGTGGCTTTGAGAACACTATCCAACCATCTTGTCCTCTGCCGTCCCCTTCTCCTTGTGCCCTCCATCTTTCCCACCATCAGGGTTTCTTCCAGGGAGTCTTCTCTTCTCATGAGGTGGCCAAAGTATTGGAGCCTCCGCTTCACGATCTGTCCTTCCAGTGAGCACTCAGGGCTGATTTCCTTCAGAATGGATAGGTTTGATCTTCTTGCAGTCCATGGGACTCTCAAGAGTCTCCTCCAGCACCATAATTCAAAAGCATCAATTCTTCGGTGATCAGCCTTCTTTATGGTCCAGCTCTCACTTCCATACATCACTACTGGGAAAACCATAGCTTTAAGTATACGGACCTTTGCCGGCAAGGTGATGTCTCTGCTTTTTAAGATGCTGTCTAGGTTTGTCATTGCTTTTCTCCCAAGAAGCAGGCGTCTTTTAATTTTCTGACTGCTGTCACCATCTGCAGTGATCAAGGAGCCCAAGAAAGTAAAATCTCTCACTGCCTCCATTTCTTCCCTTTCTATTTGCCAGGAGGTGATGGTACCAGTGGCCATGATCTTGATTTTTTTGATGTTGAGCTTCAGACCATATTTTGCGCTCTCCTCTTTCACCCTCATTAAAAGGTTCATTCATACACACAGAGAGACACACAGTAATACCTCTGGTTATGTACCGTCCTCCTTGTGAACTCTTTGGGTAACGAGGTCCACTAACCCGGACGTAGGTGCTCCTGGAAGCGAACTTTGCGCCAGGATGTGAGCGGAAGCCACGTGTCGGAGGCGCACGCACAAAGGGAAGCCCCATTAGCAAAAGCATGCCTCATATTAAGAACAGTTTTAGGATAAGAACGGACCTCCGGAACGGTTTGTGGTACCACTGTACACACACACACACCGGAGGTACCACTGTACACACACACACACACACACACGTATATATAATAACAATAATTTATTATTTATACCCCACCCATCAGGCTGGGTTTCCCCAGCCATTCTGGGCAGCTCCCAACCGAATATAAGAAACACAATACAGCATTAAACATTAAAAACTTCCATAAACAGGGCTGCCTTCAGATGTCTTTTAAAAGTCAGATAGTTGCTTATTTCCTTGACATCTGATGGGAGGGTGTTCCACAGGGCGGGTGCCATTACCGAGAAGGCCCTCTGCCTGGTTCCCTGTAACCTCACTTCCATAATATGTATCAGGAAGTTTGATTTTTTTCCCTTATGTTTTTCTGTGTTGGAAGCTATATAATAATAATAATAATAATAATAATAATAATAATAATAATAATAATAATAATAATAATTGGCATGTCCAATCATCAACAGGTGGCTGCAGTCCTGAGCTGCTTTGCAGTTTAACGAAACCCAAGTCTTAACCCCGTCATAGCAACCTTTGCTCTGTCCTCCGCAACCTCTTCTCTTAAACCCTGACAGGCTGGCCAGCCACTCTCAGGGGCCAAGTCTGGCCCAGAGGTTGCCAGTTGCCAATCAATGTGGCAAATGAACAGCTTTTCAATATCGTTCTTTTCTCTCTCTTCTTTTCTGGAGGAGACGGGTGCTTCAGCCCTTGCCCTCGAGCTTTCCACTGTTCATTAAAAGGTAAGCGAAAGACCATTCCCTTTGGACAAGCTGCTGAACGGCTGAGTGGGAACAAATTCCAGCCGGCTCTTGCCACCCCCACCCGACAGCAGCAGCTGCCTGATTAAACCTGGCTAATTATCGATCAATATCAGACTACCTATGATTCTCCGGTTGCTATGCCAATTAAGCTTGTATCTCCACTAGGTGCTGGTTTGTTACAGAAGGACCACATAACACAGTCTTCCCAATATGAAGGGGATTGTCAAGAGATCTTGGTTTTCTTTCTTTCTTTTTTAAAAAATCTAACAGGACTGCGACAAGTGAAAATACCACATAGAGTCATATCTCAGTTTAAGGACGCTTTGGTTTGAGTACTTTCAGTTTAAGTACTCCGCAGACCCGTCTGGAACGGATTAATCCACTTTCCATTACTTTCAATGGGAAAATTCACTTCAAGTTAAGTACACTTCAGTTTAAGTATTCCGCAGACCGTCTGGAATGGATTAATCCACTTTCCATTACTTTCAATGGGAAAGTTCGCTTCAGGTTAAGTACGCTTCAGGTTAAGTACAGACTTCCGGAACCAACTGTGTACTTAATCCGACGTACCACTGTAGTTCCCTTATTCTAGGGGTGAGGGGGGGGTCTCATTCCATTGTGGGGGGGTATTGGGGGGGCATATGAAAGTGGTAGTTGGACCAGAGGCAAAAATGGACAGACTACTGGATGTCTCTGAAGTTGTGACCAGCTATGCAACAGTCAGAGGTTTCTGTACATAGATATCTAGATCTAGATCTAGATAGAGATATAGATAGATATATAGATATATAGATATATAATCTCCATTCAGCATCCCAGCAAGCAAGAGGCATTTGCAGAATTCAGACAGGCAAAATCACTCAAGAAGCAGGTAGACGGGCTGGTTTGAGGTTTGCCATGACGATAAGAGGGGTACCAGGGGAAGACGTGTGTCCCAGAGGCAGAAAGTGGGGGGCCACTTTTGGCTCCTGGACCGGTGTGGTGTTGGAGGACAGATTCAAGAAAAGCCCTACCTAATTCACATTTTATGGAAAAGTATCAGAACCAAGAGCTGTCCTGCGGAATTCGCACTTCTTGAATTTTGCAATGGTACTCGGACGTTTTGGCTCCTGAATGCCGCAAACCCGGAAGTGACTGTTCTGGTTTGTGAACGTGCTTTGGAACCCAAACGTGCAGCTTCCGATTGGCTGTAGAAGCTTCCTTCAGCCAATCAGAAGCCGAGCTTTGGTTTCTGAACGTTTTGGAAGTCGAATGGACTTCCAGAACGGATTCAGTTTGACTTTCAAGGTACGACTGTATCTCCCAGCTCTAGTTGCCATACGTTCGGAATTTCCTGGACATAGCCAGGAGTCGGCTGCCAGAAACAGTGTCTTAAGTGTAGATTTCAGCGAATTTCCTTTAAAAAAAAAACTTGCAAAGGAAGCTCAACAACTGTGGCCAAAAGAATCTTAACAACGTTTGTGTCTGGAGTTTCACTTTTTGAAATATGGCAAACCTAATTTAAAAATCTGTGTATTTTACAAAAACCCTGCACAAACACTATGAAAGAGAATGGAAGATTATCCTCTCACACCTCTCTCCCTCCCTCTCTCCCCTCTCTCCCCCCCCCCAAATATCTATGACAATAATGTCTCACAATGAATGCGAATGAACTGAAAAAGATTCCATGAATTGAAAGCAGAGGTGCTATATGTACTTTTCCTTGTCTGTTTGTTTGTTTGCTTGCTTGCTTGCTTTGTAACACAAAGCATCCTTAATAAAAAAAAATATGTGTACTGGGATCAATTCACACTTAAATTCTGATTAATTTTCTCAGGGACTAAAAATGATAGTCACAATCTGATGTAGAAATGTGGAGAATTGAACAAGATTGGAATAATTGAGAAACTGAGAGGAGCCAAAATCAACCTCCCTTCCTAACCTAAATTGCCTTTATCCATTTCTCCTTAAGGCCATTTCTTCACACATTTCTGGTTTCCTACGCAGAAGGCAAACCAGAGTCTGGTTCTGAACTTTTTTTGCTTTCTCCAGCTTATCTTTCTGCTCCTGACTCTTCTCATCTAACCTGTGTGCCCTTTGCTGCTCGTCTTCTGCTTATATAGCCAAAGCTCCACCAGCACACACTATAATTTAAGGCACATTGAAAGCATGTGACTTCCCCCAAAGAATTCTGGGAATGGTAGTTTAACACACACACCCCTGAGCTCCAGTTCCAAGTACCCTTAAGAACATAAGAAGAATCTGCTGGATCAGGCCAATGGCTCAATCTAGCCCAGCATCCTGTTCTCATAGTGGCCAACCAGATGCAAGTCACAGTTCCCAGGATTATTTGGGAGAGGGCATGTGCTTTAAGTGCCTGGTGTGTGCACAGCCTAACACGCAAAAGATTAGTAATAACTGAGCCAGGGGATTCCCAAGGCGTGCAGGAGTACAAAACTCAATGGCTTGGAGCAACCAGCTCAGACCTCTTAACATGCTGGTAGACTGCAGGAACCAAGACTTGATAACCTAGCCCCTCCCAAGATGAGCTAAACCTGGCAGGACAGTTTACTCTATGACTTTAACCCCTTCATGCATTAATCAGACTTAAGCAGAGCATGGTTTTTTTTTTCCCCAGCCAGAACTTGCGTGCCAAGGCCCCGGGCCCTGCAGTTCCCTTAGATAATAAACACAGAGACATTAATATTTTAGGTTAATGGGATAAAATAGGCCACAACTTTATTGGTTACAGATGTGAGCAGTTTGGCGCGTAGACACTGGGTGAAACCAGACTATATCCTGATTCCTGCCCGTCTGCAGGGAGTCTCACTAAGGGTAAACCACCAAGTAGGGGGAGCCCTCTGACATACGTCAAATCGGGGCACCCCGCGGGGTCCCCGTTGGGGTCGTGGCATGGCCCTAGCCCACGTCCAGGCTTCAGACAGGATCCCCACCCCGGATCCCTTTAACAGGATACGCTTATTGAGGAGGGGCAGGCGGAGGCTACAACCTCCCCTCCCTTAAACAAAGGCATACCCAATGCCTAACCTTACAAAGTTGTGACGATTGCTACAAGGTGGGCGAAAACCAAATGGCTCCCCAAAATGAGCTAAACCTGGCAGGGCAGTTTATGACTTTAACCACTTCATGCATTAATCAGAGTTAAGCAGAATATATTTTTTTTCAGCCAGACCTTTTAGGTGGCAATAACATTGCCGTTATAAGAGAACAAGGAAGGTTCATGATGAGTCCCAGCACCTCTTTTTCTAGAAAAATAGCACTCGACTTAAGCATGTTGGTTATATAAAACTGCTTATCGCACGCTAGCCTCCCATGTAGGTAGGTAGAGATTGTCTTTGAAAGCTTCCATCCTTATAAATACTAAAATACTGAAAGGGGGGGGGGAAGAGCGGGGAGAGGAGAAAACGGAAGAGGAGTGGAAGAAATTCAGAATCTATTCTAAAAAATATTGTAGAATTGATATTTGAAGAGGATTATAAGCAATTGTGTAGGTTGTAGGTTAGGAAATAAGGGTGTAAAATTATATAGGTTAGATATGTAAGTCGGACTGTTGAATAATTTGATTAGAACCTGCGAAGTTGGAGATGTATTGAACCGTTAGAAAGGATGCTCGTGGAGGTCGATTACTGAATTATGAAATTAGGATATTGGAATGTTGATTTGTATTCTTATTTTTATTGTTAATTTTTCTCTTTTTTCTTTTTTTCCCCTCTTAAAGTTGGATGTTTGAAGAGGATATATGTTTTAGGAGAACATTGTTTCTTTTTTCTCTTTTTTCTTGTTTATATGTTCGAAAATCTTAATAAAAAATAATTTTAAAAAAAGAAAGGGGGGGAAAGAGATTTATGCTGTCATTCTATGCACACTTCCCTGTAAGCTCTCCTAGAAACAAGGGGACTTACTTCCAAGTAAACATGTCTAGGATCTGGCTGATAAAAATCTCCATTTGATGCACCTGGCTGAAAGGGTTTTGGTATATGCCATTCTACGTTGCACAGGGACATTTCCCCCCCCCTCCAGCGTATGATATTGAGCGCAGGATACTTCTAAGTGTGTTCCTTTAAATTTGAATGTATCCATTATGCTGCCTGTCACTCTACACAGCTAATCTCTCCTTCTCTTCCTCTCTCCCTTTGACCCTCAGTGGCATCAAACATTAAATTGCCTCTGCTTTATTATTTATATACACAGCCCTTTGGAAGAGTCGGGGATCGGGGGGAAAAAACTGGGGGAAGCGGAGTCCGCGCCAAATTGCGTTTCCAATTTTGTGTCATTTTCTCTTATTAAAAGAAGCCCCTTGCATTGTTCCGCAAATTGGCCCTCTGCAAAAAAAGAAAATGAATGGGGTTTTGTGTTTTATTTAATATCCCACGCGCACGCACACCCCTTGATATTGATTCTTAGAGGATACCTGGGTGGTGGAGAATTGCCCCTTTTTATTTATCCAGAATAAAAGGATCCGTGCGGATTTGTTCCAATTTCAGGGGCCCACATGCGGACACACCCAGCTTGAGCAAAAGTGCTGTGTGAACCGGAGCAATTAAAGGGAATGGAGAAAATGGAAGCTAAAGGGAAAGGAACCAAGTAAATGGAAGCAATGAGTGTTCTGCGGTGACATAATAATCCTGACAGCTGATCACATGCTGCACTCAAACTCGTTCTGTTCTCGGTACCCCGGAACAGCTTACAAGGCAAGATGCCACTCAACAGGGCAGAGTGACCCGCATACTAGTTTCCCAAACAAAGCTGTCTCACGTATGGGGCATGTATACCTCTGGTGGCATATCTAAGGTGCAGCTTTAGAGATGGGTTTGGGGGGGGGGAATCTTGTTCAAAACAAACTGCCCCCTCAGCAGCCTAACTCACCAGCGCAATGCAAGAAACATTTCTAGAATGGTTCCTCTAAGGTCAGGACAGGAAGGTGGACCTCAGCATCCTTTGGGGGAAGCCATGACTGTTAAAGTCGAAACCACTGAGCCCCTTGGGGTTGCCGATCGGAAGGTTGGCAGTTCGAATCCCCGCGACGGAGTGAGCTCCCGTTGCTCTGTCCCAGCTCCTGCCAACCTAGCAGTTCGAAAGCACACCAGTGCAAGTAGATAAATAGGTAGCGATGTGGCGGGAAGGTAAACGGCATTTCTGTGCACTCTGGTTTCCATCACGGTGTCCTGTTGCGCCAGAAGGGGTTTAGTCCTGCTGGTCACATGACCCGGAAAGCTGTCTGTGGACAAACGCTGGCTCCCTTGGCCTGAAAGCAGATGAGCGCTGCAACCCCATAGTCGCCTTTGGCTGGACTCAACCATCCAGGGGTCCTTTACCTTTTTACATTTACCGTAGTGCTGTATATGGATTGTGTAGCCATAGGCTACAAAGAGATTGTCAGTTTGTGGGGGTGGGTAGAGGGCTTTAACGCTGTGCAGTATGTAGGACAGTAGGCCCCTACGAGAACTTCAGAAGCCAGAAAGATGGTGGGATAAGATGTTCAGTGCTTTGGGGAATAAGTTCTGTCCCTACCCCCCCCCCCATACCCATTACTAACAAAACCAGAATAAATGGTGGAAATTGCACACTGTATTCAGTCTTTCTTTCCTTACCGAGATGGCAACCCTATACAGTACTCATTTGCAGTGGGGGGTTTTCTGGGATAAAAGGTGGGGGAACTCACCATAAAGTTAGTTGGTTGGTTGGTTGGTTGGTTGGTTGGTTATGGGCCCAGTCACAGTGCTGCCCACACCCCTGGCAGAGGTGCTGACTTGGGCCCCATGTTACAGGTGCCCAATGGCGCCCATGGCATAACATGACATTGTGACGTCAAGACATCATGTTGCGGCAGCGGCAGCGCTTCCGAGGCCTTGCAGGAAGTCGCATTGGAGCCCTCTAAACCTGGCACCTCTGCCCCCTGGGCAGTGGCTAAATGTAAGATGTGATTAATAAACTCAACCAGACAATGATCTGGATTAGAAATGAGCACAGCTTTGTTGATTACAAATATAGGTAGGTTTTTGGCTCAGGCATGGGGTGTCTATCTGTTCCGGCGTCCTCAAACAAACATATTAAATATTCAATTTTTACAAAGGTAAGGGAACTCATTTTCCCCGAGTTCCTGCTCAAAAAACCCACTGCTCATTTGCCTGGGAGCAAGTCCCACTGAACATGACTACACAAGTCGCAGTAGAGATGCATTGGATTGCGCCGGACGTTTTACACCCTGCCCTTCATCAAACTATTCCGGTGGCTTACAATAAAATGCTTTTAAAAACACAACAGATAACAAGTGGTAAAAAGAAAACCAGCTAAAGCTGTGGATCTATACAAGCTGCATTAAAAGAAATTACAGGCCACAATAAAACAAGTTCATCAAAAATTTAAAAAGCCTGGGAGAATGGGGAAAAAATTTCACCTGTCAAGCAAAGGGCATCTCAGAAGTTGCAACACAAGCCTCTTTGGCTGGTAATTATTATGCAGATAATAAAAGAAAGTATGGAAATCTGCAGGGTTTGCATAATATTATACAGCGTTTGGAATCCAACTTTCCTTTGACAGGGTGTAAAATTTTGATTCTCCCCATGAGCATGTGCAGTGTGCCTTTCTCTGACTGACCTAAACATGCAGAACGGAAGTCTACACTGGGCGCCTTTGGGGCAGCTCTTGCTAGAGTCCCAAGATCCTTTTTTTTCTGGTTGTGTGTGCTTTAGAGCCAAGATGCCCAGCAGCAAATGCACTTTTAAACTGTTTTAATTATTGAGGGAGGCAGAGAGACAAGACCGAAGCAGGGAGATCTCATCTTATCCTCATCTCTCTGAGAAGTCGCGGCAAGCAGCAAGCCCCAGCAGCAAGATGGCTGGTAATTAAAGCACCTTTGCTTCCCTCTAGAAGTTTGAAGGTGTTATTTTCCAGTCCACCGAAGCACAGAAAATCCATCTGGGGCCAGACAGGACCAGTGCTTAGGAAAAGGAAACGCTTGAAGGCCAGGCGAAGATCTAGTGGAATAAAGATATTTCCTTGCTAATAAGGATCCCTTTGAAAAAATGACAGCTCTGGGCTGCAAGGAAAAAACTAACAGTGAGGGAATGGGTTTAACCTGGATTCAGAATGGCCAAATGATGGTGGAGGAAGAGGGCAGGAAGGCAGCTTACACTGGATTTAAATCCATGCCTAAACAAAAAGAAGTACCGCTGAGTTTGGGAGAGCTTACTCTCAGGAAGGTGGGCCCAAGATTGCAGACTTAAACTCCTGCCCACCTAGCAGTTCAAAAGCACATCAAAGTGCAAGTAGATAAATAGGGACCGCTCCGGCGGGAAGGAAAACGGCGCTTCCGTGCGCTGCTCTGGTTTGCCAGAAGCAGCTTTGTCATGCTGGCCACATGACCCGGAAGCTGTCTGTGGACAAACGCCGGCTCCCTTGGCCTATAGAGCGAGATGAGCGCCCCAACCCCAGAGTTGGACACGACTGGACCTGATGGTCAGGGGCGCCTTTACCTTTTACTCTCAGGAAGGTGGGCCCAAGATTGCAGACTTAAACTGAGCTGAAAACTGCCCTATTGGCCTTTAGAGGGGAACCTATGGAAAGAGCGTGTGATAATGGTGCTGAGATACAAGAAGTTTTATTTATTGTATGCTCTCTGATTCCAGAGACTCATATTTTGCACAGCGGTATTTGCATATTGTTAATCACTTTTATTCATTTCAGGGGAAAGCTTGAGCCTATTAAGCCCTGTTCTGTGTGAGGCTACCTTTCTTTTTTTCGATTTAATGCTTTATTGTAAGGCTGCCTTTCAATATGACCCAGTAGATTTGGAGTCTGGTGGCTCAGTTGTTTGTGGCGTCCAGGAGACCAGAACACATGGATTTTGTATCATCTGTCAATTTATTTTTCTGATAGTTACCTTTAAAGACTTTAGGAGCAGGTTATTTGAAGGACTGCCTGCACCCATATGAGCTTGCCTGGGTCCTAAGACTGACCTCTAAGGTTTTGCTTGCAGGTTTGTCCCCCATAAGGATTAAACTGGTGAGCACTAAAGACGGGGTCTTTTCAGTGGTAGCCCCACGAGGGCAGGCCTTACCGTTGGACACCATGAGGAAGCTGCCTCAGGCAGCGGATCATGAAGATATTATTATTATTATTATTATTATTATTATTATTATTATTATTATACATTATACATTATACATTATAAAATATGAAAGATAGCCGTCTTACCTCTTCTTAAAAACTTCCAATAAAGGAGAATCCATAACCTCCTGAGGGGGGACCGTTTCACTGTTGAACAGCTCTTACTGTCAGAAAGTTCTTTTTGATGTTTAGTCGGAATCTCCTTTCTTGTAACTTGAAGCCACCGTCAATTTCCTTTATACTGTCTGTACTTTATACAGGGTTGGACCAAAGGTCCATTTAACTGAGTCTGCATTGTCTTCATTGACTAGCAGTGGCTTTTCATGGTGAATTTGTGGGAATGTTCAGGGAGGCAGGAGAGGATATATTGTTTATTAATATCCTTCCTAACTTGCGCTAGCAAGTTCCTTTACTTAGCAGAGTTTTACGTTCCCCTTTTAAATGCACAGCAGATAGCTGGTTGCAGGCTTGTGTAAGCCTCTTACTATTAGATTCCTGGTAAGTCCCCTTATATCCCTCTTAAAAGAATGGACATGCCACAATCTTGTGTAAAGTAGATAAAAGATGTTTACTCACATCATCAGTTCACAGTCGGATCCCTGAAGGCAGACTTAGTTACAGATATATACATGTGGATCTATCCCATATGGGGATAATCCCAGTGTCCTCTGTTGGCTGCCAACAGAGCATCTCTAGCTAAAAATAGCTTCTCCAAAGAAGGAGGAAGTCAAAAAGAGAGAGATGGCTGCGTGCCTTGCCCTTTTGTTACCCGGACAGGTAAGGTCACACCCACCTCTAGTCACGTGCAAAGGAAGTATGTCCCAGCCAGGAGGAAACAGGAAGTTTTTGACTGGCTGGACCAAACACTCCTCCGCATGTCCACTCTAGGATAACAAGGAATGTTGTACTTGACTGCTACTTATGTATCACATCCCACAGAATTATATACATTTATTATTACTATCATTACAACATTTTTATACCACCTCTCCTCCAAGGAGATCATGGTTCTCCTCCTTCTCTATTTCACCCAGAGAGCCCTGCGAGGTAGGTTAGGCTAAGAGGTGGTGACTGGCCCAAGCGAGCTTCATGACTGAGTGGAGATTTGAACTCTGGTCTCCAAGGACTTAGTCTAAGCACTACACCAGGATGGGAAATTATTCATTTACTACTACTACGGTACTACTACTACTACTACTACTACTACTACTACTATAATATGTCTGCATTAGTCAAAAAAAAGTTTGCATTGGTCAAAAAAAAAATCACCATTAGGAAAATTTGCACTGAAATGCGGATAAATTTTCTCGAAGCCTTAAAAAAAATTGCAGACTGGTGTGGGAATGTGGGGAACTGATTTTAAGATGGGAAAGCGAGGCACCGAAGTGGACGATTTCATCCAACTCTACCAGAGCAGCTTGGGGTGCAGTCCTGCATGTTTTGCAAAGCATTCACACGACGATGATACTGTCTTCGTCAAAATTTCCGCTTAATCTGGATTCACCGCTTCCTTGAAAAATCCAATAAGCAAGCATGGAAATGGTAAATCTGGAGTGATTTGGAAATATGTGCTAACATCTTGAAGCCATGTGAACGCAGCAAAAAAACAAATAAATTCCTGCGTCAGCAGAACAGAATCCCCAATCGGCTGCTACGTGGAAGTGGCCCAGGTTAGGGGAAAGTTGTTGCAGGCCTTTATTTCTCCATCCCACAGGGCAAAGGGAAGGATTTGCAGTTTAGTGGGGCTGGGCTGGACTTGCCATTGGAGAGGCATCTGTCTTCCAAAATAGCCCTCTTGCGCTAAGGCAGGTAGAGGAGTGGATTGCGATGGCAGCCTTATTTGAGAACATGTCCCATTAAAATCAGTGGGACCTGCTTCTGAGCAAATGTCCTGCAAAAATAAAATAAAAAATGCTCTCTCGGGACCACTTTGAACTGTGGGATTGCAGCAACATTTCTGACAAATTGATTGAGAGATGTGCGCCGGATTCTGCAGATCTAGACACTTTCTGCAAGTTAGGAGGGGGGGAATAACCATCCCCAAAACTGGAGCATCATGACCCCAAAAAAGTAGGGGAGGGAATGTTTTTGAGGAAGGGGAGGAGGAGGAGGAGGAGGAGGAGGAGGAGGAAGAAGAAGAAGAAGAAGAAGAAGAAGAAGAAGAAGAAGAAGAAGAAGAAGAAGAAGAAGAAGAAGAAGAAGAAGAAGAGACCATTGGAAGGATCTTTCTATCTGTGTGCACAGAGAGAGAGATTTAACCCCTGCATTGCCAGACCCAATCTCTCTCTCTCTCTCTCCCTTCCTCTCCTTTCCAAGCCATCTCTCCGAGTAATTCAAACTGCTCTTCTGCAGCCGGCAAAGGAAACAAGAGAAGGAGTGGGGAGAAGCCTTGGAGGGGTGAAGAGTAGTTGTGAGCTGACAGACCAAGTCTCAGGAAATAAACAAAAGAAAGCAGGATATGAGAGATGATAGCTTGGCTGTAGCGGTAGTAGACATAACAGGATCGTTTTTCTTAGGATGGCAGAAATATGCTGAAGTCTCTCTCTCTCTCTCTCTCTCTCTCTCTCTCTCTCTCTCTCTCTCCCTCTCTCTGGCAGAGAGGGCACAGAGAGGGCAGCCCAGGGCACAGATATTTTTTCTAGGTGTAGGTGTGATCACACTGGATCTCTGCCTGCCTCCTCCAAACCCCCCAAAACAAGCTTATACCCAGAACGACCTTAGTTGGTCTCTAAGGTGCTACTGGGACAATTTTTTAATTTTTCCCGACTGCGTCAGACCAACACGGCTACCTGCTTGATTCTAGCCATGCCCTGTTCTCTTTGAAAAGGCGCCTTAGTGAACTATTTTTTGTTTTTTTTATTGATTTTCTATCCTGCCCTTCCTCCCCATGGAGTCCAGGGTGCCAAACAGATATCCAATCTGAAAGCAAAAAAACATTCTAAAACAGATCAAACCATTCTAAAACCAATGATAATTAAAAACATACTTCCATCAAACGATCTGGAGGTTGCAAGGAGTGGTATTCTTCAGCCACCAAATGCCTGGGTAAACAGGAATGGTTATCAGATCCCTCATGAAAGTAAATAAGGATGGAGACAGGCACGCCCCACTAGGGAGGTCATTTCACAATCAGGGAGCCACTACTGAAAAGCCCCTGTCCTGGCAGCACCAACAAGGCTTCACCTGCTGATCACAGGGTCTAAGATAGTTGGTATATCATAGAATTGTAGAGTTGGAAGGGACCTTGTGGGTCATCTAGTCCAACCCCCTGCAATGCAAGAATGTATTTACCTCACTATTGAAATGTAGAGGCCTTCTTTAAGGGAAAAAGTAACCTTTTCATAGCTGTTCCCTGTCTCCCAAATATACGGTATTTAAGAATGGTCTTGATTGATCAAGCCAAAGTTTCAGCTGCTGCAGCACTCTGTCTTCAACAAAGGCAGACATCCCTGGAAAACTCAGAAGCAGGATGTTATCCAGTGGCATGGAGTTCCATAGGTTGTCCTGAACCTACTCAAATAACTAATCAATGCCTTGGAAAGTAAGACGATATTATGCCTCACCCCCTTGAAAAAACGAGTATTACCTGCCTTTTCCTGTCTCTGGGATCATACAATACAATAACCATGGATGTTCCGAGCTGGAAAACAAAGGTGACAGAGGTAAACCACCCAACAACAATCATTTCTTGTGTTAAAGTCTCAGTGGATGTCCTTCATTCTGTAGAACTGAGCTCCCCGCACTTTAGGGAAGGTGTTGCTGGACTTTGACTCCCATCATCCTTTGGCCACACTGGCAAAGGCTGATGGGAACTGGAGTCCAACCGCACCTGGATGGCCACAGGTTTCCCCATCCTTGCTCCAGACTGCAGGCATAGGCAAACTCCGGCCCTCCAGATGTTTGGGGCTACAATTCCCATCATCCCTGACCACTGGTCCTCTTAGCTAGGGATGATGGGAATTGTAGTCCCAAACATCTGGAGGGGCGGAGTTTGCCTATGCCTGCTCCAGAGCCTCTGCCTATGAAAAGACCCCAAAAGTGTGGATTATCCACATCTTGCCCATGCCTTTCCTTTGGGGGAGGGGGGAGGAAGGTCATGCCATATTTCCCAAAATATTTTCAGGCAGAAAGGCTCAGCCCTGGGAACTGTCAAATAACGTCAAGGGCACCTAAGCATGTGCAAAATGCCTTCTCCCTGGCTGCTACATCCTGCGTGCTTAGGGTGAAGGAGCAAGATGTCAAGGAAAAGTGAAAGGGGGTGTCCAGGCTGCCTTGAGCAGGGTAAAAAAAATCCTTTGAAAAATGTGCGCATGTGAAGCTGCGTACACACCATATATTCAAAGTACATTCTGCTGTGGGAACTGTAGTTTGTTAAGGGTGCGGGGAACTGTAGCTCTGGGAGGTAAACGACAGATTCCAGGATTCTTGGGTGAGTACAGTATGTGCTTTAAAGGTATTGTGTGTATGCAGTAGAGTTTCACTTTTTTTCCTCGGGGCAATGATGTGTGTGTATGTGAATCCACACGTATCCACCATACGCAAACATTTTGAGGCACTCTGATGAGCAAACCTTCGGAATATCGTCTGTGGGCTTGTGAAGGTGAGCCTCGCTTGGATCCAGCCGCAGCCTTTCCGGAAGAACCCATCCCTGACTAATCCTTCCTTGATGAAGGTGACCTTCCCTGAAATTTGGGGTCGACGGGAAAGGCTCTTCCTCCCACCAACCAACACCCCCATCCCAACCTTTCGGGTCTTTAAAAAATGCCCAAACACTGGAAAGGCTGGCAAGAAATCCCACTCGAGTCAATACTTTAGGCTCTCCCTCCTCATTTCGGTGCGTCTCTCTCCAGGCAACAGCTGCTGACGAAGTAACATCACCAAAGTCCCTATAGCGCCCCTGGAGATATACACCCCTCGACTTCAAGTGGGTGCTTAACATAGCAACCACCAGAATCAAATAGAACGACAAGAAGGGAGGCGACCTCGTGCCCAGGGACTCCTGCCCTAACTTTCCCCGCTCAAGCGTCCCTTCCTTGGCCTTAAAGGTGGGGAGGAGGACAGCTCGATGTGGGCGGGTGGGGTGCGAAAACTCTTCCCCAAAATGCCTCTTGCGTCTCCCTTTCAGCCCTATCATCTCGCGTTCCCTTTCTCTCTCTCTCCTCCCCCCTCCGAGGGGGTGGAGGAGGATGGAGTGAGGAGGGGAGGGAACCGGGGAGAGAAGAGAGAGAGAGAGAGAGAGAGAGAGAGAGAGAGAGAGAGAGAGAGAGAGAGAGAGAGAGAGAGAGAGAGAGAGAGAGAGAGAGAGAGAGAGAAATCAATGATAGCATCTTACTAAGATGTACTGAGCAGAGAGAGAGAGGAGCTGGAAAAAAAGACCTCTCTCTCTCTCTTCTCTCCTTTCTGTTCTGCTGTTTTCTTCCCCCTCGGGATTTTTCTTTCTTTCTTCTTCTCTCTCTTTCTCCTCTTCTCCCGAAAAGAAGAAGAAGAAAAACCCTTTCCCATGTGGAGTCTAGCATAAAAAGGCCACCCCAGGGCATCCCGTCTTAAGGGTGATATTTAAGAAGACCGGGAACAAGGACTGCCTCGGTTTTTTACGCGCGCGCGCGCGCTCCTCTTTCTCCGCTCCACCTAAAGGGGGATCCTCTGTTCCTTTTCAAGTTTCTTCTTCTTGCCTCTTCTGCTGCTGCTTCCTCGCCCCTCCCTCCACCTCGTCTGTGGTTTTTGGTTTCCCCAAATTCTTACCCTTTATTTCTCCTCGCCAGGTCGCCCGGCCCACCCGTCACCATTTCTACCCCGGGGAGGCAGCGCGTCCAGCCCCTACAGCGGCTGAGCCTCGGGCGCAAAACTTTGGTGGCCGCGGCCATCGGGGTGGTGATGATCCTGATTCTGGTGATTCTCATCCCGGTGCTGGTCAACTCGGTGGGCATCGACGGGCACTACGAGATGCTGGGCACGTGCCGCATGGTCTGCGACCCCTACTTGGCCAAGACCACCAGCGCCAGCGCCATCCGGACCGAGGCGGGAGAGACCCTCGCCAGCAGCGGCCACGCCGGGCTCCCCGCGCCGTCCACGTTGGTGCAAGGGCCGCAAGGCAAGACCGGGCGGCCGGGAAAACCCGGGCCTCCGGGCCCACCGGGAGAACCGGGTCCGCCGGGGGCCATGGGGCCCCCGGGGGAGAAAGGGGACCCCGGGAAGCCGGGCCCCCCTGGCTTGCCCGGGCCGGGCCTGGGCAACGGGGCCATCAGCACGGCCACCTACACCACGGTGCCCCGCGTGGCTTTTTACGCGGGCCTCAAGAACCCGCACGAGGGCTACGAGATCCTTAAATTCGACGACGTGGT